>NC_136110.1:16500225-16520225 GCF_965212315.1 Lampetra planeri
GGCGTTCGTACGATATTTGGCGACGCAAAAATGAGCGATTTCCCAGCTCGATGGAATTCGGCGCGACAGAAACGATGCCCCGTAACGCACATGAGAGCAATCCGGGCCAATTTCTCCCGTTTGATGGGGTCTATGTGTAAAAATTTTGACTTTTTTGAGTGCACGTGCAAATCTGCTGAAAAAGCCTGTGGAAGTTTCACGGCGTTCGTACGATATTTGGCGACGCAAAAATGAGCGATTTCCCAGCTCGAGAGAATTCGGCGCGAGAGAAACGATGCCCCGTAACGCACATGAGAGCAATCCGGGCCAATTTCTCCCGTTTGATGGGGTCTATGTGTAAAAATTTTGACTTTTTTGAGTGCACGTGCAAATCTGCTGAAAAAGCCTGTGGAAGTTTCACGGCGTTCGTACGATATTTGGCGACGCAAAAATGAGCGATTTCCCAGCTCGATGGAATTCGGCGCGAGAGAAACGATGCCCCGTAACGCACATGAGAGCAATCCCGGCCAATTTCTCCCGTTTGATGGGGTCTATGTGTACAAATTTTGACTTTTTTGAGTGCACGTGCCAATCTGCTGGAAAAGCCTGTGGAAGTTTCACGGCGTTCGTACGATATTTGGCGACGCAAAAATGAGCGATTTCCCAGCTCGATGGAATTCGGCGCGACAGAAACGATGCCCCGTAACGCACATGAGAGCAATCCGGGCCAATTTCTCCCGTTTGATGGGGTCTATGTGTAAAAATTTTGACTTTTTTGAGTGCAGGTGCAAATCTGCTGGAAAAGCCTGTGGAAGTTTCACGGCATTCGTACGATATTTGGCGACGCAAAAATGAGCGATTTCCAAGCTCGATGGAATTCGGAGCGAGAGAAACGATGCCCCGTAACGCACATGAGAGCAATCCGGGCCAATTTCTCCCGTTTGATGGGGTCTATGTGTAAAAATTTTGACTTTTTTGAGTGCAGGTGCAAATCTGCTGAAAAAGCCTGTGGAAGTTTCACGGCGTTCGTACGATATTTGGCGACGCAAAAATGAGCGATTTCCCAGCTCGAGAGAATTCGGCGCGAGAGAAACGATGCCCCGTAACGCACATGAGAGCAATCCGGGCCAATTTCTCCCGTTTGATGGGGTCTATGTGTAAAAATTTTGACTTTTTTGAGTGCACGTGCAAATCTGCTGAAAAAGCCTGTGGAAGTTTCACGGCGTTCGTACGATATTTGGCGACGCAAAAATGAGCGATTTCCCAGCTCGATGGAATTCGGCGCGAGAGAAACGATGCCCCGTAACGCACATGAGAGCAATCCCGGCCAATTTCTCCCGTTTGATGGGGTCTATGTGTACAAATTTTGACTTTTTTGAGTGCACGTGCCAATCTGCTGGAAAAGCCTGTGGAAGTTTCACGGCGTTCGTACGATATTTGGCGACGCAAAAATGAGCGATTTCCCAGCTCGATGGAATTCGGCGCGACAGAAACGATGCCCCGTAACGCACATGAGAGCAATCCGGGCCAATTTCTCCCGTTTGATGGGGTCTATGTGTAAAAATTTTGACTTTTTTGAGTGCACGTGCAAATCTGCTGAAAAAGCCTGTGGAAGTTTCACGGCGTTCGTACGATATTTGGCGACGCAAAAATGAGCGATTTCCCAGCTCGAGAGAATTCGGCGCGAGAGAAACGATGCCCCGTAACGCACATGAGAGCAATCCGGGCCAATTTCTCCCGTTTGATGGGGTCTATGTGTAAAAATTTTGACTTTTTTGAGTGCACGTGCAAATCTGCTGAAAAAGCCTGTGGAAGTTTCACGGCGTTCGTACGATATTTGGCGACGCAAAAATGAGCGATTTCCCAGCTCGATGGAATTCGGCGCGAGAGAAACGATGCCCCGTAACGCACATGAGAGCAATCCCGGCCAATTTCTCCCGTTTGATGGGGTCTATGTGTACAAATTTTGACTTTTTTGAGTGCACGTGCCAATCTGCTGGAAAAGCCTGTGGAAGTTTCACGGCGTTCGTACGATATTTGGCGACGCAAAAATGAGCGATTTCCCAGCTCGATGGAATTCGGCGCGACAGAAACGATGCCCCGTAACGCACATGAGAGCAATCCGGGCCAATTTCTCCCGTTTGATGGGGTCTATGTGTAAAAATTTTGACTTTTTTGAGTGCAGGTGCAAATCTGCTGGAAAAGCCTGTGGAAGTTTCACGGCATTCGTACGATATTTGGCGACGCAAAAATGAGCGATTTCCAAGCTCGATGGAATTCGGAGCGAGAGAAACGATGCCCCGTAACGCACATGAGAGCAATCCGGGCCAATTTCTCCCGTTTGATGGGGTCTATGTGTAAAAATTTTGACTTTTTTGAGTGCAGGTGCAAATCTGCTGAAAAAGCCTGTGGAAGTTTCACGGCGTTCGTACGATATTTGGCGACGCAAAAATGAGCGATTTCCCAGCTCGAGAGAATTCGGCGCGAGAGAAACGATGCCCCGTAACGCACATGAGAGCAATCCGGGCCAATTTCTCCCGTTTGATGGGGTCTATGTGTACAAATTTTGACTTTTTTGAGTGCACGTGCAAATCTGCTGAAAAAGCCTGTGGAAGTTTCACGGCGTTCGTACGATATTTGGCGACGCAAAAATGAGCGATTTCCCAGCTCGATGGAATTCGGAGCGAGAGAAACGATGCCCCGTAACGCACATGAGAGCAATCCCGGCCAATTTCTCCCGTTTGATGGGGTCTATGTGTAAAAATTTTGACTTTTTTGAGTGCACGTGCAAATCTGCTGGAAAAGCCTGTGGAAGTTTCACGGCGTTCGTACGATATTTGGCGACGCAAAAATGAGCGATTTCCCAGCTCGATGGAATTCGGCGCGACAGAAACGATGCCCCGTAACGCACATGAGAGCAATCCGGGCCAATTTCTCCCGTTTGATGGGGTCTATGTGTAAAAATTTTGACTTTTTTGAGTGCAGGTGCAAATCTGCTGAAAAAGCCTGTGGAAGTTTCACGGCGTTCGTACGATATTTGGCGACGCAAAAATGAGCGATTTCCCAGCTCGAGAGAATTCGGCGCGAGAGAAACGATGCCCCGTAACGCACATGAGAGCAATCCGGGCCAATTTCTCCCGTTTGATGGGGTCTATGTGTACAAATTTTGACTTTTTTGAGTGCACGTGCAAATCTGCTGAAAAAGCCTGTGGAAGTTTCACGGCGTTCGTACGATATTTGGCGACGCAAAAATGAGCGATTTCCCAGCTCGATGGAATTCGGAGCGAGAGAAACGATGCCCCGTAACGCACATGAGAGCAATCCCGGCCAATTTCTCCCGTTTGATGGGGTCTATGTGTAAAAATTTTGACTTTTTTGAGTGCAGGTGCAAATCTGCTGAAAAAGCCTGTGGAAGTTTCACGGCGTTCGTACGATATTTGGCGACGCAAAAATGAGCGATTTCCCAGCTCGAGAGAATTCGGCGCGAGAGAAACGATGCCCCGTAACGCACATGAGAGCAATCCGGGCCAATTTCTCCCGTTTGATGGGGTCTATGTGTAAAAATTTTGACTTTTTTGAGTGCAGGTGCAAATCTGCTGAAAAAGCCTGTGGAAGTTTCACGGCGTTCGTACGATATTTGGCGACGCAAAAATGAGCGATTTCCCAGCTCGATGGAATTCGGCGCGACAGAAACGATGCCCCGTAACGCACATGAGAGCAATCCGGGCCAATTTCTCCCGTTTGATGGGGTCTATGTGTAAAAATTTTGACTTTTTTGAGTGCACGTGCAAATCTGCTGAAAAAGCCTGTGGAAGTTTCACGGCGTTCGTACGATATTTGGCGACGCAAAAATGAGCGATTTCCCAGCTCGAGAGAATTCGGCGCGAGAGAAACGATGCCCCGTAACGCACATGAGAGCAATCCCGGCCAATTTCTCCCGTTTGATGGGGTCTATGTGTAAAAATTTTGACTTTTTTGAGTGCACGTGCAAATCTGCTGAAAAAGCCTGTGGAAGTTTCACGGCGTTCGTACGATATTTGGCGACGCAAAAATGAGCGATTTCCCAGCTCGATGGAATTCGGAGCGAGAGAAACGATGCCCCGTAACGCACATGAGAGCAATCCCGGCCAATTTCTCCCGTTTGATGGGGTCTATGTGTAAAAATTTTGACTTTTTTGAGTGCACGTGCAAATCTGCTGAAAAAGCCTGTGGAAGTTTCACGGCGTTCGTACGATATTTGGCGACGCAAAAATGAGCGATTTCCCAGCTCGAGAGAATTCGGCGCGAGAGAAACGATGCCCCGTAACGCACATGAGAGCAATCCGGGCCAATTTCTCCCGTTTGATGGGGTCTATGTGTAAAAATTTTGACTTTTTTGAGTGCACGTGCAAATCTGCTGGAAAAGCCTGTGGAAGTTTCACGGCGTTCGTACGATATTTGGCGACGCAAAAATGAGCGATTTCCCAGCTCGATGGAATTCGGAGCGAGAGAAACGATGCCCCGTAACGCACATGAGAGCAATCCCGGCCAATTTCTCCCGTTTGATGGGGTCTATGTGTACAAATTTTGACTTTTTTGAGTGCACGTGCCAATCTGCTGGAAAAGCCTGTGGAAGTTTCACGGCGTTCGTACGATATTTGGCGACGCAAAAATGAGCGATTTCCCAGCTCGATGGAATTCGGCGCGACAGAAACGATGCCCCGTAACGCACATGAGAGCAATCCGGGCCAATTTCTCCCGTTTGATGGGGTCTATGTGTAAAAATTTTGACTTTTTTGAGTGCAGGTGCAAATCTGCTGAAAAAGCCTGTGGAAGTTTCACGGCGTTCGTACGATATTTGGCGACGCAAAAATGAGCGATTTCCCAGCTCGAGAGAATTCGGCGCGAGAGAAACGATGCCCCGTAACGCACATGAGAGCAATCCGGGCCAATTTCTCCCGTTTGATGGGGTCTATGTGTACAAATTTTGACTTTTTTGAGTGCACGTGCCAATCTGCTGGAAAAGCCTGTGGAAGTTTCACGGCGTTCGTACGATATTTGGCGACGCAAAAATGAGCGATTTCCCAGCTCGATGGAATTCGGCGCGACAGAAACGATGCCCCGTAACGCACATGAGAGCAATCCGGGCCAATTTCTCCCGTTTGATGGGGTCTATGTGTAAAAATTTTGACTTTTTTGAGTGCAGGTGCAAATCTGCTGGAAAAGCCTGTGGAAGTTTCACGGCGTTCGTACGATATTTGGCGACGCAAAAATGAGCGATTTCCCAGCTCGATGGAATTCGGCGCGAGAGAAACGATGCCCCGTAACGCACATGAGAGCAATCCCGGCCAATTTCTCCCGTTTGATGGGGTCTATGTGTAAAAATTTTGACTTTTTTGAGTGCACGTGCAAATCTGCTGAAAAAGCCTGTGGAAGTTTCACGGCGTTCGTACGATATTTGGCGACGCAAAAATGAGCGATTTCCCAGCTCGATGGAATTCGGAGCGAGAGAAACGATGCCCCGTAACGCACATGAGAGCAATCCCGGCCAATTTCTCCCGTTTGATGGGGTCTATGTGTAAAAATTTTGACTTTTTTGAGTGCACGTGCAAATCTGCTGAAAAAGCCTGTGGAAGTTTCACGGCGTTCGTACGATATTTGGCGACGCAAAAATGAGCGATTTCCCAGCTCGAGAGAATTCGGCGCGAGAGAAACGATGCCCCGTAACGCACATGAGAGCAATCCGGGCCAATTTCTCCCGTTTGATGGGGTCTATGTGTAAAAATTTTGACTTTTTTGAGTGCACGTGCAAATCTGCTGGAAAAGCCTGTGGAAGTTTCACGGCGTTCGTACGATATTTGGCGACGCAAAAATGAGCGATTTCCCAGCTCGATGGAATTCGGAGCGAGAGAAACGATGCCCCGTAACGCACATGAGAGCAATCCCGGCCAATTTCTCCCGTTTGATGGGGTCTATGTGTACAAATTTTGACTTTTTTGAGTGCACGTGCCAATCTGCTGGAAAAGCCTGTGGAAGTTTCACGGCGTTCGTACGATATTTGGCGACGCAAAAATGAGCGATTTCCCAGCTCGATGGAATTCGGCGCGACAGAAACGATGCCCCGTAACGCACATGAGAGCAATCCGGGCCAATTTCTCCCGTTTGATGGGGTCTATGTGTAAAAATTTTGACTTTTTTGAGTGCAGGTGCAAATCTGCTGAAAAAGCCTGTGGAAGTTTCACGGCGTTCGTACGATATTTGGCGACGCAAAAATGAGCGATTTCCCAGCTCGAGAGAATTCGGCGCGAGAGAAACGATGCCCCGTAACGCACATGAGAGCAATCCGGGCCAATTTCTCCCGTTTGATGGGGTCTATGTGTACAAATTTTGACTTTTTTGAGTGCACGTGCCAATCTGCTGGAAAAGCCTGTGGAAGTTTCACGGCGTTCGTACGATATTTGGCGACGCAAAAATGAGCGATTTCCCAGCTCGATGGAATTCGGCGCGACAGAAACGATGCCCCGTAACGCACATGAGAGCAATCCGGGCCAATTTCTCCCGTTTGATGGGGTCTATGTGTAAAAATTTTGACTTTTTTGAGTGCAGGTGCAAATCTGCTGAAAAAGCCTGTGGAAGTTTCACGGCGTTCGTACGATATTTGGCGACGCAAAAATGAGCGATTTCCCAGCTCGAGAGAATTCGGAGCGAGAGAAACGATGCCCCGTAACGCACATGAGAGCAATCCCGGCCAATTTCTCCCGTTTGATGGGGTCTATGTGTACAAATTTTGACTTTTTTGAGTGCACGTGCCAATCTGCTGGAAAAGCCTGTGGAAGTTTCACGGCGTTCGTACGATATTTGGCGACGCAAAAATGAGCGATTTCCCAGCTCGATGGAATTCGGCGCGACAGAAACGATGCCCCGTAACGCACATGAGAGCAATCCGGGCCAATTTCTCCCGTTTGATGGGGTCTATGTGTAAAAATTTTGACTTTTTTGAGTGCAGGTGCAAATCTGCTGAAAAAGCCTGTGGAAGTTTCACGGCGTTCGTACGATATTTGGCGACGCAAAAATGAGCGATTTCCCAGCTCGAGAGAATTCGGCGCGAGAGAAACGATGCCCCGTAACGCACATGAGAGCAATCCGGGCCAATTTCTCCCGTTTGATGGGGTCTATGTGTAAAAATTTTGACTTTTTTGAGTGCAGGTGCAAATCTGCTGAAAAAGCCTGTGGAAGTTTCACGGCGTTCGTACGATATTTGGCGACGCAAAAATGAGCGATTTCCCAGCTCGATGGAATTCGGCGCGACAGAAACGATGCCCCGTAACGCACATGAGAGCAATCCGGGCCAATTTCTCCCGTTTGATGGGGTCTATGTGTAAAAATTTTGACTTTTTTGAGTGCACGTGCAAATCTGCTGAAAAAGCCTGTGGAAGTTTCACGGCGTTCGTACGATATTTGGCGACGCAAAAATGAGCGATTTCCCAGCTCGAGAGAATTCGGCGCGAGAGAAACGATGCCCCGTAACGCACATGAGAGCAATCCCGGCCAATTTCTCCCGTTTGATGGGGTCTATGTGTAAAAATTTTGACTTTTTTGAGTGCACGTGCAAATCTGCTGGAAAAGCCTGTGGAAGTTTCACGGCGTTCGTACGATATTTGGCGACGCAAAAATGAGCGATTTCCCAGCTCGATGGAATTCGGAGCGAGAGAAACGATGCCCCGTAACGCACATGAGAGCAATCCCGGCCAATTTCTCCCGTTTGATGGGGTCTATGTGTACAAATTTTGACTTTTTTGAGTGCACGTGCCAATCTGCTGGAAAAGCCTGTGGAAGTTTCACGGCGTTCGTACGATATTTGGCGACGCAAAAATGAGCGATTTCCCAGCTCGATGGAATTCGGCGCGACAGAAACGATGCCCCGTAACGCACATGAGAGCAATCCGGGCCAATTTCTCCCGTTTGATGGGGTCTATGTGTAAAAATTTTGACTTTTTTGAGTGCAGGTGCAAATCTGCTGAAAAAGCCTGTGGAAGTTTCACGGCGTTCGTACGATATTTGGCGACGCAAAAATGAGCGATTTCCCAGCTCGAGAGAATTCGGCGCGAGAGAAACGATGCCCCGTAACGCACATGAGAGCAATCCGGGCCAATTTCTCCCGTTTGATGGGGTCTATGTGTACAAATTTTGACTTTTTTGAGTGCACGTGCCAATCTGCTGGAAAAGCCTGTGGAAGTTTCACGGCGTTCGTACGATATTTGGCGACGCAAAAATGAGCGATTTCCCAGCTCGATGGAATTCGGCGCGACAGAAACGATGCCCCGTAACGCACATGAGAGCAATCCGGGCCAATTTCTCCCGTTTGATGGGGTCTATGTGTAAAAATTTTGACTTTTTTGAGTGCACGTGCAAATCTGCTGAAAAAGCCTGTGGAAGTTTCACGGCGTTCGTACGATATTTGGCGACGCAAAAATGAGCGATTTCCCAGCTCGAGAGAATTCGGCGCGAGAGAAACGATGCCCCGTAACGCACATGAGAGCAATCCGGGCCAATTTCTCCCGTTTGATGGGGTCTATGTGTAAAAATTTTGACTTTTTTGAGTGCACGTGCAAATCTGCTGAAAAAGCCTGTGGAAGTTTCACGGCGTTCGTACGATATTTGGCGACGCAAAAATGAGCGATTTCCCAGCTCGATGGAATTCGGCGCGAGAGAAACGATGCCCCGTAACGCACATGAGAGCAATCCCGGCCAATTTCTCCCGTTTGATGGGGTCTATGTGTACAAATTTTGACTTTTTTGAGTGCACGTGCAAATCTGCTGAAAAAGCCTGTGGAAGTTTCACGGCGTTCGTACGATATTTGGCGACGCAAAAATGAGCGATTTCCCAGCTCGATGGAATTCGGAGCGAGAGAAACGATGCCCCGTAACGCACATGAGAGCAATCCCGGCCAATTTCTCCCGTTTGATGGGGTCTATGTGTACAAATTTTGACTTTTTTGAGTGCACGTGCCAATCTGCTGGAAAAGCCTGTGGAAGTTTCACGGCGTTCGTACGATATTTGGCGACGCAAAAATGAGCGATTTCCCAGCTCGATGGAATTCGGCGCGACAGAAACGATGCCCCGTAACGCACATGAGAGCAATCCGGGCCAATTTCTCCCGTTTGATGGGGTCTATGTGTAAAAATTTTGACTTTTTTGAGTGCAGGTGCAAATCTGCTGGAAAAGCCTGTGGAAGTTTCACGGCGTTCGTACGATATTTGGCGACGCAAAAATGAGCGATTTCCAAGCTCGATGGAATTCGGAGCGAGAGAAACGATGCCCCGTAACGCACATGAGAGCAATCCGGGCCAATTTCTCCCGTTTGATGGGGTCTATGTGTAAAAATTTTGACTTTTTTGAGTGCAGGTGCAAATCTGCTGAAAAAGCCTGTGGAAGTTTCACGGCGTTCGTACGATATTTGGCGACGCAAAAATGAGCGATTTCCCAGCTCGAGAGAATTCGGCGCGAGAGAAACGATGCCCCGTAACGCACATGAGAGCAATCCGGGCCAATTTCTCCCGTTTGATGGGGTCTATGTGTAAAAATTTTGACTTTTTTGAGTGCAGGTGCAAATCTGCTGGAAAAGCCTGTGGAAGTTTCACGGCGTTCGTACGATATTTGGCGACGCAAAAATGAGCGATTTCCCAGCTCGATGGAATTCGGCGCGAGAGAAACGATGCCCCGTAACGCACATGAGAGCAATCCCGGCCAATTTCTCCCGTTTGATGGGGTCTATGTGTAAAAATTTTGACTTTTTTGAGTGCACGTGCAAATCTGCTGAAAAAGCCTGTGGAAGTTTCACGGCGTTCGTACGATATTTGGCGACGCAAAAATGAGCGATTTCCCAGCTCGATGGAATTCGGAGCGAGAGAAACGATGCCCCGTAACGCACATGAGAGCAATCCCGGCCAATTTCTCCCGTTTGATGGGGTCTATGTGTAAAAATTTTGACTTTTTTGAGTGCACGTGCAAATCTGCTGAAAAAGCCTGTGGAAGTTTCACGGCGTTCGTACGATATTTGGCGACGCAAAAATGAGCGATTTCCCAGCTCGAGAGAATTCGGCGCGAGAGAAACGATGCCCCGTAACGCACATGAGAGCAATCCGGGCCAATTTCTCCCGTTTGATGGGGTCTATGTGTAAAAATTTTGACTTTTTTGAGTGCAGGTGCAAATCTGCTGAAAAAGCCTGTGGAAGTTTCACGGCGTTCGTACGATATTTGGCGACGCAAAAATGAGCGATTTCCCAGCTCGATGGAATTCGGCGCGAGAGAAACGATGCCCCGTAACGCACATGAGAGCAATCCCGGCCAATTTCTCCCGTTTGATGGGGTCTATGTGTAAAAATTTTGACTTTTTTGAGTGCAGGTGCAAATCTGCTGAAAAAGCCTGTGGAAGTTTCACGGCGTTCGTACGATATTTGGCGACGCAAAAATGAGCGATTTCCCAGCTCGAGAGAATTCGGCGCGAGAGAAACGATGCCCCGTAACGCACATGAGAGCAATCCGGGCCAATTTCTCCCGTTTGATGGGGTCTATGTGTAAAAATTTTGACTTTTTTGAGTGCAGGTGCAAATCTGCTGAAAAAGCCTGTGGAAGTTTCACGGCGTTCGTACGATATTTGGCGACGCAAAAATGAGCGATTTCCCAGCTCGATGGAATTCGGCGCGACAGAAACGATGCCCCGTAACGCACATGAGAGCAATCCGGGCCAATTTCTCCCGTTTGATGGGGTCTATGTGTAAAAATTTTGACTTTTTTGAGTGCACGTGCAAATCTGCTGAAAAAGCCTGTGGAAGTTTCACGGCGTTCGTACGATATTTGGCGACGCAAAAATGAGCGATTTCCCAGCTCGAGAGAATTCGGCGCGAGAGAAACGATGCCCCGTAACGCACATGAGAGCAATCCCGGCCAATTTCTCCCGTTTGATGGGGTCTATGTGTAAAAATTTTGACTTTTTTGAGTGCACGTGCAAATCTGCTGAAAAAGCCTGTGGAAGTTTCACGGCGTTCGTACGATATTTGGCGACGCAAAAATGAGCGATTTCCCAGCTCGATGGAATTCGGAGCGAGAGAAACGATGCCCCGTAACGCACATGAGAGCAATCCCGGCCAATTTCTCCCGTTTGATGGGGTCTATGTGTAAAAATTTTGACTTTTTTGAGTGCACGTGCAAATCTGCTGAAAAAGCCTGTGGAAGTTTCACGGCGTTCGTACGATATTTGGCGACGCAAAAATGAGCGATTTCCCAGCTCGAGAGAATTCGGCGCGAGAGAAACGATGCCCCGTAACGCACATGAGAGCAATCCGGGCCAATTTCTCCCGTTTGATGGGGTCTATGTGTAAAAATTTTGACTTTTTTGAGTGCACGTGCAAATCTGCTGGAAAAGCCTGTGGAAGTTTCACGGCGTTCGTACGATATTTGGCGACGCAAAAATGAGCGATTTCCCAGCTCGATGGAATTCGGAGCGAGAGAAACGATGCCCCGTAACGCACATGAGAGCAATCCCGGCCAATTTCTCCCGTTTGATGGGGTCTATGTGTACAAATTTTGACTTTTTTGAGTGCACGTGCCAATCTGCTGGAAAAGCCTGTGGAAGTTTCACGGCGTTCGTACGATATTTGGCGACGCAAAAATGAGCGATTTCCCAGCTCGAGAGAATTCGGCGCGAGAGAAACGATGCCCCGTAACGCACATGAGAGCAATCCCGGCCAATTTCTCCCGTTTGATGGGGTCTATGTGTACAAATTTTGACTTTTTTGAGTGCACGTGCCAATCTGCTGGAAAAGCCTGTGGAAGTTTCACGGCGTTCGTACGATATTTGGCGACGCAAAAATGAGCGATTTCCCAGCTCGATGGAATTCGGCGCGACAGAAACGATGCCCCGTAACGCACATGAGAGCAATCCGGGCCAATTTCTCCCGTTTGATGGGGTCTATGTGTAAAAATTTTGACTTTTTTGAGTGCACGTGCAAATCTGCTGAAAAAGCCTGTGGAAGTTTCACGGCGTTCGTACGATATTTGGCGACGCAAAAATGAGCGATTTCCCAGCTCGATGGAATTCGGAGCGAGAGAAACGATGCCCCGTAACGCACATGAGAGCAATCCCGGCCAATTTCTCCCGTTTGATGGGGTCTATGTGTAAAAATTTTGACTTTTTTGAGTGCACGTGCAAATCTGCTGGAAAAGCCTGTGGAAGTTTCACGGCGTTCGTACGATATTTGGCGACGCAAAAATGAGCGATTTCCCAGCTCGATGGAATTCGGCGCGACAGAAACGATGCCCCGTAACGCACATGAGAGCAATCCGGGCCAATTTCTCCCGTTTGATGGGGTCTATGTGTAAAAATTTTGACTTTTTTGAGTGCAGGTGCAAATCTGCTGAAAAAGCCTGTGGAAGTTTCACGGCGTTCGTACGATATTTGGCGACGCAAAAATGAGCGATTTCCCAGCTCGAGAGAATTCGGCGCGAGAGAAACGATGCCCCGTAACGCACATGAGAGCAATCCGGGCCAATTTCTCCCGTTTGATGGGGTCTATGTGTAAAAATTTTGACTTTTTTGAGTGCAGGTGCAAATCTGCTGAAAAAGCCTGTGGAAGTTTCACGGCGTTCGTACGATATTTGGCGACGCAAAAATGAGCGATTTCCCAGCTCGATGGAATTCGGCGCGACAGAAACGATGCCCCGTAACGCACATGAGAGCAATCCGGGCCAATTTCTCCCGTTTGATGGGGTCTATGTGTAAAAATTTTGACTTTTTTGAGTGCACGTGCAAATCTGCTGAAAAAGCCTGTGGAAGTTTCACGGCGTTCGTACGATATTTGGCGACGCAAAAATGAGCGATTTCCCAGCTCGATGGAATTCGGAGCGAGAGAAACGATGCCCCGTAACGCACATGAGAGCAATCCCGGCCAATTTCTCCCGTTTGATGGGGTCTATGTGTAAAAATTTTGACTTTTTTGAGTGCACGTGCAAATCTGCTGGAAAAGCCTGTGGAAGTTTCACGGCGTTCGTACGATATTTGGCGACGCAAAAATGAGCGATTTCCCAGCTCGATGGAATTCGGCGCGACAGAAACGATGCCCCGTAACGCACATGAGAGCAATCCGGGCCAATTTCTCCCGTTTGATGGGGTCTATGTGTAAAAATTTTGACTTTTTTGAGTGCAGGTGCAAATCTGCTGAAAAAGCCTGTGGAAGTTTCACGGCGTTCGTACGATATTTGGCGACGCAAAAATGAGCGATTTCCCAGCTCGAGAGAATTCGGCGCGAGAGAAACGATGCCCCGTAACGCACATGAGAGCAATCCGGGCCAATTTCTCCCGTTTGATGGGGTCTATGTGTAAAAATTTTGACTTTTTTGAGTGCAGGTGCAAATCTGCTGAAAAAGCCTGTGGAAGTTTCACGGCGTTCGTACGATATTTGGCGACGCAAAAATGAGCGATTTCCCAGCTCGATGGAATTCGGCGCGACAGAAACGATGCCCCGTAACGCACATGAGAGCAATCCGGGCCAATTTCTCCCGTTTGATGGGGTCTATGTGTAAAAATTTTGACTTTTTTGAGTGCACGTGCAAATCTGCTGAAAAAGCCTGTGGAAGTTTCACGGCGTTCGTACGATATTTGGCGACGCAAAAATGAGCGATTTCCCAGCTCGAGAGAATTCGGCGCGAGAGAAACGATGCCCCGTAACGCACATGAGAGCAATCCCGGCCAATTTCTCCCGTTTGATGGGGTCTATGTGTAAAAATTTTGACTTTTTTGAGTGCACGTGCAAATCTGCTGGAAAAGCCTGTGGAAGTTTCACGGCGTTCGTACGATATTTGGCGACGCAAAAATGAGCGATTTCCCAGCTCGATGGAATTCGGAGCGAGAGAAACGATGCCCCGTAACGCACATGAGAGCAATCCCGGCCAATTTCTCCCGTTTGATGGGGTCTATGTGTACAAATTTTGACTTTTTTGAGTGCACGTGCCAATCTGCTGGAAAAGCCTGTGGAAGTTTCACGGCGTTCGTACGATATTTGGCGACGCAAAAATGAGCGATTTCCCAGCTCGATGGAATTCGGCGCGACAGAAACGATGCCCCGTAACGCACATGAGAGCAATCCGGGCCAATTTCTCCCGTTTGATGGGGTCTATGTGTAAAAATTTTGACTTTTTTGAGTGCAGGTGCAAATCTGCTGAAAAAGCCTGTGGAAGTTTCACGGCGTTCGTACGATATTTGGCGACGCAAAAATGAGCGATTTCCCAGCTCGAGAGAATTCGGCGCGAGAGAAACGATGCCCCGTAACGCACATGAGAGCAATCCGGGCCAATTTCTCCCGTTTGATGGGGTCTATGTGTACAAATTTTGACTTTTTTGAGTGCACGTGCCAATCTGCTGGAAAAGCCTGTGGAAGTTTCACGGCGTTCGTACGATATTTGGCGACGCAAAAATGAGCGATTTCCCAGCTCGATGGAATTCGGCGCGACAGAAACGATGCCCCGTAACGCACATGAGAGCAATCCGGGCCAATTTCTCCCGTTTGATGGGGTCTATGTGTAAAAATTTTGACTTTTTTGAGTGCAGGTGCAAATCTGCTGAAAAAGCCTGTGGAAGTTTCACGGCGTTCGTACGATATTTGGCGACGCAAAAATGAGCGATTTCCCAGCTCGAGAGAATTCGGCGCGAGAGAAACGATGCCCCGTAACGCACATGAGAGCAATCCGGGCCAATTTCTCCCGTTTGATGGGGTCTATGTGTAAAAATTTTGACTTTTTTGAGTGCACGTGCAAATCTGCTGAAAAAGCCTGTGGAAGTTTCACGGCGTTCGTACGATATTTGGCGACGCAAAAATGAGCGATTTCCCAGCTCGAGAGAATTCGGCGCGAGAGAAACGATGCCCCGTAACGCACATGAGAGCAATCCGGGCCAATTTCTCCCGTTTGATGGGGTCTATGTGTAAAAATTTTGACTTTTTTGAGTGCACGTGCAAATCTGCTGAAAAAGCCTGTGGAAGTTTCACGGCGTTCGTACGATATTTGGCGACGCAAAAATGAGCGATTTCCCAGCTCGATGGAATTCGGCGCGAGAGAAACGATGCCCCGTAACGCACATGAGAGCAATCCCGGCCAATTTCTCCCGTTTGATGGGGTCTATGTGTAAAAATTTTGACTTTTTTGAGTGCACGTGCAAATCTGCTGAAAAAGCCTGTGGAAGTTTCACGGCGTTCGTACGATATTTGGCGACGCAAAAATGAGCGATTTCCCAGCTCGATGGAATTCGGCGCGACAGAAACGATGCCCCGTAACGCACATGAGAGCAATCCGGGCCAATTTCTCCCGTTTGATGGGGTCTATGTGTAAAAATTTTGACTTTTTTGAGTGCAGGTGCAAATCTGCTGAAAAAGCCTGTGGAAGTTTCACGGCGTTCGTACGATATTTGGCGACGCAAAAATGAGCGATTTCCCAGCTCGAGAGAATTCGGCGCGAGAGAAACGATGCCCCGTAACGCACATGAGAGCAATCCCGGCCAATTTCTCCCGTTTGATGGGGTCTATGTGTAAAAATTTTGACTTTTTTGAGTGCAGGTGCAAATCTGCTGAAAAAGCCTGTGGAAGTTTCACGGCGTTCGTACGATATTTGGCGACGCAAAAATGAGCGATTTCCCAGCTCGAGAGAATTCGGCGCGAGAGAAACGATGCCCCGTAACGCACATGAGAGCAATCCCGGCCAATTTCTCCCGTTTGATGGGGTCTATGTGTAAAAATTTTGACTTTTTTGAGTGCACGTGCAAATCTGCTGGAAAAGCCTGTGGAAGTTTCACGGCGTTCGTACGATATTTGGCGACGCAAAAATGAGCGATTTCCCAGCTCGATGGAATTCGGAGCGAGAGAAACGATGCCCCGTAACGCACATGAGAGCAATCCCGGCCAATTTCTCCCGTTTGATGGGGTCTATGTGTACAAATTTTGACTTTTTTGAGTGCACGTGCCAATCTGCTGGAAAAGCCTGTGGAAGTTTCACGGCGTTCGTACGATATTTGGCGACGCAAAAATGAGCGATTTCCCAGCTCGATGGAATTCGGCGCGACAGAAACGATGCCCCGTAACGCACATGAGAGCAATCCGGGCCAATTTCTCCCGTTTGATGGGGTCTATGTGTAAAAATTTTTACTTTTTTGAGTGCACGTGCAAATCTGCTGAAAAAGCCTGTGGAAGTTTCACGGCGTTCGTACGATATTTGGCGACGCAAAAATGAGCGATTTCCCAGCTCGATGGAATTCGGAGCGAGAGAAACGATGCCCCGTAACGCACATGAGAGCAATCCCGGCCAATTTCTCCCGTTTGATGGGGTCTATGTGTAAAAATTTTGACTTTTTTGAGTGCACGTGCAAATCTGCTGGAAAAGCCTGTGGAAGTTTCACGGCGTTCGTACGATATTTGGCGACGCAAAAATGAGCGATTTCCCAGCTCGATGGAATTCGGCGCGACAGAAACGATGCCCCGTAACGCACATGAGAGCAATCCGGGCCAATTTCTCCCGTTTGATGGGGTCTATGTGTAAAAATTTTGACTTTTTTGAGTGCAGGTGCAAATCTGCTGAAAAAGCCTGTGGAAGTTTCACGGCGTTCGTACGATATTTGGCGACGCAAAAATGAGCGATTTCCCAGCTCGAGAGAATTCGGCGCGAGAGAAACGATGCCCCGTAACGCACATGAGAGCAATCCGGGCCAATTTCTCCCGTTTGATGGGGTCTATGTGTAAAAATTTTGACTTTTTTGAGTGCAGGTGCAAATCTGCTGAAAAAGCCTGTGGAAGTTTCACGGCGTTCGTACGATATTTGGCGACGCAAAAATGAGCGATTTCCCAGCTCGATGGAATTCGGCGCGACAGAAACGATGCCCCGTAACGCACATGAGAGCAATCCGGGCCAATTTCTCCCGTTTGATGGGGTCTATGTGTAAAAATTTTGACTTTTTTGAGTGCACGTGCAAATCTGCTGAAAAAGCCTGTGGAAGTTTCACGGCGTTCGTACGATATTTGGCGACGCAAAAATGAGCGATTTCCCAGCTCGAGAGAATTCGGCGCGAGAGAAACGATGCCCCGTAACGCACATGAGAGCAATCCCGGCCAATTTCTCCCGTTTGATGGGGTCTATGTGTAAAAATTTTGACTTTTTTGAGTGCACGTGCAAATCTGCTGGAAAAGCCTGTGGAAGTTTCACGGCGTTCGTACGATATTTGGCGACGCAAAAATGAGCGATTTCCCAGCTCGATGGAATTCGGAGCGAGAGAAACGATGCCCCGTAACGCACATGAGAGCAATCCCGGCCAATTTCTCCCGTTTGATGGGGTCTATGTGTACAAATTTTGACTTTTTTGAGTGCACGTGCCAATCTGCTGGAAAAGCCTGTGGAAGTTTCACGGCGTTCGTACGATATTTGGCGACGCAAAAATGAGCGATTTCCCAGCTCTAGAGAATTCGGCGCGAGAGAAACGATGCCCCGTAACGCACATGAGAGCAATCCGGGCCAATTTCTCCCGTTTGATGGGGTCTATGTGTACAAATTTTGACTTTTTTGAGTGCACGTGCAAATCTGCTGAAAAAGCCTGTGGAAGTTTCACGGCGTTCGTACGATATTTGGCGACGCAAAAATGAGCGATTTCCCAGCTCGATGGAATTCGGCGCGACAGAAACGATGCCCCGTAACGCACATGAGAGCAATCCGGGCCAATTTCTCCCGTTTGATGGGGTCTATGTGTAAAAATTTTGACTTTTTTGAGTGCAGGTGCAAATCTGCTGAAAAAGCCTGTGGAAGTTTCACGGCGTTCGTACGATATTTGGCGACGCAAAAATGAGCGATTTCCCAGCTCGATGGAATTCGGAGCGAGAGAAACGATGCCCCGTAACGCACATGAGAGCAATCCCGGCCAATTTCTCCCGTTTGATGGGGTCTATGTGTACAAATTTTGACTTTTTTGAGTGCACGTGCCAATCTGCTGGAAAAGCCTGTGGAAGTTTCACGGCGTTCGTACGATATTTGGCGACGCAAAAATGAGCGATTTCCCAGCTCGATGGAATTCGGCGCGACAGAAACGATGCCCCGTAACGCACATGAGAGCAATCCGGGCCAATTTCTCCCGTTTGATGGGGTCTATGTGTAAAAATTTTGACTTTTTTGAGTGCAGGTGCAAATCTGCTGGAAAAGCCTGTGGAAGTTTCACGGCGTTCGTACGATATTTGGCGACGCAAAAATGAGCGATTTCCAAGCTCGATGGAATTCGGAGCGAGAGAAACGATGCCCCGTAACGCACATGAGAGCAATCCGGGCCAATTTCTCCCGTTTGATGGGGTCTATGTGTAAAAATTTTGACTTTTTTGAGTGCAGGTGCAAATCTGCTGAAAAAGCCTGTGGAAGTTTCACGGCGTTCGTACGATATTTGGCGACGCAAAAATGAGCGATTTCCCAGCTCGAGAGAATTCGGCGCGAGAGAAACGATGCCCCGTAACGCACATGAGAGCAATCCGGGCCAATTTCTCCCGTTTGATGGGGTCTATGTGTAAAAATTTTGACTTTTTTGAGTGCAGGTGCAAATCTGCTGGAAAAGCCTGTGGAAGTTTCACGGCGTTCGTACGATATTTGGCGACGCAAAAATGAGCGATTTCCCAGCTCGATGGAATTCGGCGCGAGAGAAACGATGCCCCGTAACGCACATGAGAGCAATCCCGGCCAATTTCTCCCGTTTGATGGGGTCTATGTGTAAAAATTTTGACTTTTTTGAGTGCACGTGCAAATCTGCTGAAAAAGCCTGTGGAAGTTTCACGGCGTTCGTACGATATTTGGCGACGCAAAAATGAGCGATTTCCCAGCTCGATGGAATTCGGAGCGAGAGAAACGATGCCCCGTAACGCACATGAGAGCAATCCCGGCCAATTTCTCCCGTTTGATGGGGTCTATGTGTAAAAATTTTGACTTTTTTGAGTGCACGTGCAAATCTGCTGAAAAAGCCTGTGGAAGTTTCACGGCGTTCGTACGATATTTGGCGACGCAAAAATGAGCGATTTCCCAGCTCGAGAGAATTCGGCGCGAGAGAAACGATGCCCCGTAACGCACATGAGAGCAATCCGGGCCAATTTCTCCCGTTTGATGGGGTCTATGTGTAAAAATTTTGACTTTTTTGAGTGCAGGTGCAAATCTGCTGAAAAAGCCTGTGGAAGTTTCACGGCGTTCGTACGATATTTGGCGACGCAAAAATGAGCGATTTCCCAGCTCGATGGAATTCGGCGCGAGAGAAACGATGCCCCGTAACGCACATGAGAGCAATCCGGGC
This sequence comes from Lampetra planeri, assembly GCF_965212315.1. Lineage (NCBI taxonomy): Eukaryota > Metazoa > Chordata > Hyperoartia > Petromyzontiformes > Petromyzontidae > Lampetra > Lampetra planeri. The sequence continues at coordinate 16,519,533 of NC_136110.1, forward strand.
CAATTTCTCCCGTTTGATGGGGTCTATGTGTAAAAATTTTGACTTTTTTGAGTGCAGGTGCAAATCTGCTGAAAAAGCCTGTGGAAGTTTCACGGCGTTCGTACGATATTTGGCGACGCAAAAATGAGCGATTTCCCAGCTCGAGAGAATTCGGCGCGAGAGAAACGATGCCCCGTAACGCACATGAGAGCAATCCGGGCCAATTTCTCCCGTTTGATGGGGTCTATGTGTAAAAATTTTGACTTTTTTGAGTGCAGGTGCAAATCTGCTGGAAAAGCCTGTGGAAGTTTCACGGCGTTCGTACGATATTTGGCGACGCAAAAATGAGCGATTTCCCAGCTCGATGGAATTCGGAGCGAGAGAAACGATGCCCCGTAACGCACATGAGAGCAATCCCGGCCAATTTCTCCCGTTTGATGGGGTCTATGTGTACAAATTTTGACTTTTTTGAGTGCACGTGCCAATCTGCTGGAAAAGCCTGTGGAAGTTTCACGGCGTTCGTACGATATTTGGCGACGCAAAAATGAGCGATTTCCCAGCTCGATGGAATTCGGCGCGAGAGAAACGATGCCCCGTAACGCACATGAGAGCAATCCCGGCCAATTTCTCCCGTTTGATGGGGTCTATGTGTAAAAATTTTGACTTTTTTGAGTGCACGTGCAAATCTGCTGAAAAAGCCTGTGGAAGTTTCAC
>NC_136110.1:16530225-16532725 GCF_965212315.1 Lampetra planeri
AAAATTTTGACTTTTTTGAGTGCAGGTGCAAATCTGCTGAAAAAGCCTGTGGAAGTTTCACGGCGTTCGTACGATATTTGGCGACGCAAAAATGAGCGATTTCCCAGCTCGAGAGAATTCGGCGCGAGAGAAACGATGCCCCGTAACGCACATGAGAGCAATCCGGGCCAATTTCTCCCGTTTGATGGGGTCTATGTGTAAAAATTTTGACTTTTTTGAGTGCAGGTGCAAATCTGCTGAAAAAGCCTGTGGAAGTTTCACGGCGTTCGTACGATATTTGGCGACGCAAAAATGAGCGATTTCCCAGCTCGATGGAATTCGGCGCGACAGAAACGATGCCCCGTAACGCACATGAGAGCAATCCGGGCCAATTTCTCCCGTTTGATGGGGTCTATGTGTAAAAATTTTGACTTTTTTGAGTGCACGTGCAAATCTGCTGAAAAAGCCTGTGGAAGTTTCACGGCGTTCGTACGATATTTGGCGACGCAAAAATGAGCGATTTCCCAGCTCGAGAGAATTCGGCGCGAGAGAAACGATGCCCCGTAACGCACATGAGAGCAATCCCGGCCAATTTCTCCCGTTTGATGGGGTCTATGTGTAAAAATTTTGACTTTTTTGAGTGCACGTGCAAATCTGCTGAAAAAGCCTGTGGAAGTTTCACGGCGTTCGTACGATATTTGGCGACGCAAAAATGAGCGATTTCCCAGCTCGATGGAATTCGGAGCGAGAGAAACGATGCCCCGTAACGCACATGAGAGCAATCCCGGCCAATTTCTCCCGTTTGATGGGGTCTATGTGTAAAAATTTTGACTTTTTTGAGTGCACGTGCAAATCTGCTGAAAAAGCCTGTGGAAGTTTCACGGCGTTCGTACGATATTTGGCGACGCAAAAATGAGCGATTTCCCAGCTCGAGAGAATTCGGCGCGAGAGAAACGATGCCCCGTAACGCACATGAGAGCAATCCGGGCCAATTTCTCCCGTTTGATGGGGTCTATGTGTAAAAATTTTGACTTTTTTGAGTGCACGTGCAAATCTGCTGGAAAAGCCTGTGGAAGTTTCACGGCGTTCGTACGATATTTGGCGACGCAAAAATGAGCGATTTCCCAGCTCGATGGAATTCGGAGCGAGAGAAACGATGCCCCGTAACGCACATGAGAGCAATCCCGGCCAATTTCTCCCGTTTGATGGGGTCTATGTGTACAAATTTTGACTTTTTTGAGTGCACGTGCCAATCTGCTGGAAAAGCCTGTGGAAGTTTCACGGCGTTCGTACGATATTTGGCGACGCAAAAATGAGCGATTTCCCAGCTCGATGGAATTCGGCGCGACAGAAACGATGCCCCGTAACGCACATGAGAGCAATCCGGGCCAATTTCTCCCGTTTGATGGGGTCTATGTGTAAAAATTTTGACTTTTTTGAGTGCAGGTGCAAATCTGCTGAAAAAGCCTGTGGAAGTTTCACGGCGTTCGTACGATATTTGGCGACGCAAAAATGAGCGATTTCCCAGCTCGAGAGAATTCGGCGCGAGAGAAACGATGCCCCGTAACGCACATGAGAGCAATCCGGGCCAATTTCTCCCGTTTGATGGGGTCTATGTGTACAAATTTTGACTTTTTTGAGTGCACGTGCCAATCTGCTGGAAAAGCCTGTGGAAGTTTCACGGCGTTCGTACGATATTTGGCGACGCAAAAATGAGCGATTTCCCAGCTCGATGGAATTCGGCGCGACAGAAACGATGCCCCGTAACGCACATGAGAGCAATCCGGGCCAATTTCTCCCGTTTGATGGGGTCTATGTGTAAAAATTTTGACTTTTTTGAGTGCAGGTGCAAATCTGCTGAAAAAGCCTGTGGAAGTTTCACGGCGTTCGTACGATATTTGGCGACGCAAAAATGAGCGATTTCCCAGCTCGAGAGAATTCGGAGCGAGAGAAACGATGCCCCGTAACGCACATGAGAGCAATCCCGGCCAATTTCTCCCGTTTGATGGGGTCTATGTGTACAAATTTTGACTTTTTTGAGTGCACGTGCCAATCTGCTGGAAAAGCCTGTGGAAGTTTCACGGCGTTCGTACGATATTTGGCGACGCAAAAATGAGCGATTTCCCAGCTCGATGGAATTCGGCGCGACAGAAACGATGCCCCGTAACGCACATGAGAGCAATCCGGGCCAATTTCTCCCGTTTGATGGGGTCTATGTGTAAAAATTTTGACTTTTTTGAGTGCAGGTGCAAATCTGCTGAAAAAGCCTGTGGAAGTTTCACGGCGTTCGTACGATATTTGGCGACGCAAAAATGAGCGATTTCCCAGCTCGAGAGAATTCGGCGCGAGAGAAACGATGCCCCGTAACGCACATGAGAGCAATCCGGGCCAATTTCTCCCGTTTGATGGGGTCTATGTGTAAAAATTTTGACTTTTTTGAGTGCACGTGCAAATCTGCTGGAAAAGCCTGTGGAAGTTTCACGGCGTTCGTACGATATTTGGCGACGCAAAAATGAGCGAT
>NC_136110.1:16562725-16565225 GCF_965212315.1 Lampetra planeri
ACAGAAACGATGCCCCGTAACGCACATGAGAGCAATCCGGGCCAATTTCTCCCGTTTGATGGGGTCTATGTGTAAAAATTTTGACTTTTTTGAGTGCAGGTGCAAATCTGCTGAAAAAGCCTGTGGAAGTTTCACGGCGTTCGTACGATATTTGGCGACGCAAAAATGAGCGATTTCCCAGCTCGAGAGAATTCGGCGCGAGAGAAACGATGCCCCGTAACGCACATGAGAGCAATCCGGGCCAATTTCTCCCGTTTGATGGGGTCTATGTGTACAAATTTTGACTTTTTTGAGTGCACGTGCAAATCTGCTGAAAAAGCCTGTGGAAGTTTCACGGCGTTCGTACGATATTTGGCGACGCAAAAATGAGCGATTTCCCAGCTCGATGGAATTCGGCGCGACAGAAACGATGCCCCGTAACGCACATGAGAGCAATCCGGGCCAATTTCTCCCGTTTGATGGGGTCTATGTGTAAAAATTTTGACTTTTTTGAGTGCACGTGCAAATCTGCTGAAAAAGCCTGTGGAAGTTTCACGGCGTTCGTACGATATTTGGCGACGCAAAAATGAGCGATTTCCCAGCTCGAGAGAATTCGGCGCGAGAGAAACGATGCCCCGTAACGCACATGAGAGCAATCCGGGCCAATTTCTCCCGTTTGATGGGGTCTATGTGTAAAAATTTTGACTTTTTTGAGTGCAGGTGCAAATCTGCTGAAAAAGCCTGTGGAAGTTTCACGGCGTTCGTACGATATTTGGCGACGCAAAAATGAGCGATTTCCCAGCTCGATGGAATTCGGCGCGAGAGAAACGATGCCCCGTAACGCACATGAGAGCAATCCGGGCCAATTTCTCCCGTTTGATGGGGTCTATGTGTAAAAATTTTGACTTTTTTGAGTGCAGGTGCAAATCTGCTGAAAAAGCCTGTGGAAGTTTCACGGCGTTCGTACGATATTTGGCGACGCAAAAATGAGCGATTTCCCAGCTCGAGAGAATTCGGCGCGAGAGAAACGATGCCCCGTAACGCACATGAGAGCAATCCGGGCCAATTTCTCCCGTTTGATGGGGTCTATGTGTAAAAATTTTGACTTTTTTGAGTGCAGGTGCAAATCTGCTGGAAAAGCCTGTGGAAGTTTCATCCGACGAAAAAAGCACGTTCTCGAGAAAGCAGGAGAGCTAAGTCATTCACAAATTAGCTGGATTTGGCTTGTGGTTCGTTTCCCAAGTAACAGAGCGGCATCAACCTTTAAGTGCACGCCAGTACATCCCCGTGGGATACAGGGGGTCTCGGCGGACTTTGCTCGGGGGAAAAACGTCGAGGTGAGCCGCCTGGCCATGCTGTTCATGGGTCTCTCCTTTTTAAGTTTCGCCTGCCAATTTATTTTCTCTAGCGGTTTTATACACTAACACTCGATGTTTTGGGAAAGGAATACAATTGTTCAAAAAACGTCTTCGCAATTCATGTCGTTAGATTGCTAATGAAAATTCGTAAAAAAACGTACACGCCATACATGTTCTTTGCTTCCCTCTCGATACAAGTGAAGGGGAAAAACAGCCTTAACGGTTGCTAAAAAAATCGCCCTTTACATATACATGGGTCGTCTTCCCCTCTCGACAACGGAGACAAGTAACCCACGCCAGGCACTGTCAGTAACTGCCATAGATCTGCTTTAAAATGCCCATTCGTCTTGCGTCGCTCACGTTCCCGGAGCTTTGGGTAATGTCTGAGGCCTATCCCCGCTAATTTCTACCGTTTGTCGGTAGCTGTCTGTAAAAATATAGCATACACCAAAACGAGAAAATATTTCCATCGCACCTGCACAAGTGTATGGACAATGGCAATCTTCATGCGATGCATAAGTGGTGTGTGTCAGCAGGTTTTGTTTCCCAAGTTTTCCGTGAATGAGCGAGTATCTTGAGCTGTGTGACTCAGCCCGAGGGAGCCTCTTCTCCTCCAGAGTGTGTGGGGAAGGCTGTCCCCTTGGGTTGGTGCTGCACGGGTTCGCTGCGCTGTTTGGTCTTGTGCCAAGGAAGGCTGCCAACTGTGCAAGAATTTTAGGGTTGGTTTCAATTGCCGTTGCCGGTCCATAGAGTAGCGAGCATTGTAAGGCCGCTCTAGAGGTTTGCAGGCATGTGGGGTCGACCCCTGCTCCTTCCCTCCCCACCCCACGTAGGGTGTGTGTGGTGCGCTTACAGCTGCCTCAAAGTGGCTGGCCTTGTGGGAAGCCCTGTGTTTTGTGAGCTTTCAGCACCGTCAGGTTGCCAAACGGGGGTAGCATACACGACAAAGCGAGGCCCCTCCTTGTGGTGGTTTGTGTTGTGTGAAGTCCGTGCCAAAAGGGTGTGTTTACATGGTGTGCGTGGGGGTCCTGTCCGTCCGAATTTGGACGCGTGTGGGGACTCTCCTCTGCCTGGGTGCATGCTTGCCTCAGGAGAGTGACTCCTGCCTGCCCTACTTGGGCAGGCTGGGGCCCGCAAACGCTGTGTGTGAGCCAGGCGAGCCT
>NC_136110.1:16572725-16575225 GCF_965212315.1 Lampetra planeri
TTCGTACGATATTTGGCGACGCAAAAATGAGCGATTTCCCAGCTCGATGGAATTCGGCGCGACAGAAACGATGCCCCGTAACGCACATGAGAGCAATCCGGGCCAATTTCTCCCGTTTGATGGGGTCTATGTGTAAAAATTTTGACTTTTTTGAGTGCACGTGCAAATCTGCTGGAAAAGCCTGTGGAAGTTTCACGGCGTTCGTACGATATTTGGCGACGCAAAAATGAGCGATTTCCAAGCTCGATGGAATTCGGAGCGAGAGAAACGATGCCCCGTAACGCACATGAGAGCAATCCGGGCCAATTTCTCCCGTTTGATGGGGTCTATGTGTAAAAATTTTGACTTTTTTGAGTGCAGGTGCAAATCTGCTGAAAAAGCCTGTGGAAGTTTCACGGCGTTCGTACGATATTTGGCGACGCAAAAATGAGCGATTTCCCAGCTCGAGAGAATTCGGCGCGAGAGAAACGATGCCCCGTAACGCACATGAGAGCAATCCGGGCCAATTTCTCCCGTTTGATGGGGTCTATGTGTAAAAATTTTGACTTTTTTGAGTGCACGTGCAAATCTGCTGGAAAAGCCTGTGGAAGTTTCACGGCGTTCGTACGATATTTGGCGACGCAAAAATGAGCGATTTCCCAGCTCGATGGAATTCGGCGCGAGAGAAACGATGCCCCGTAACGCACATGAGAGCAATCCCGGCCAATTTCTCCCGTTTGATGGGGTCTATGTGTAAAAATTTTGACTTTTTTGAGTGCACGTGCAAATCTGCTGAAAAAGCCTGTGGAAGTTTCACGGCGTTCGTACGATATTTGGCGACGCAAAAATGAGCGATTTCCCAGCTCGATGGAATTCGGAGCGAGAGAAACGATGCCCCGTAACGCACATGAGAGCAATCCCGGCCAATTTCTCCCGTTTGATGGGGTCTATGTGTACAAATTTTGACTTTTTTGAGTGCACGTGCAAATCTGCTGAAAAAGCCTGTGGAAGTTTCACGGCGTTCGTACGATATTTGGCGACGCAAAAATGAGCGATTTCCCAGCTCGAGAGAATTCGGCGCGAGAGAAACGATGCCCCGTAACGCACATGAGAGCAATCCGGGCCAATTTCTCCCGTTTGATGGGGTCTATGTGTAAAAATTTTGACTTTTTTGAGTGCACGTGCAAATCTGCTGAAAAAGCCTGTGGAAGTTTCACGGCGTTCGTACGATATTTGGCGACGCAAAAATGAGCGATTTCCCAGCTCGATGGAATTCGGCGCGAGAGAAACGATGCCCCGTAACGCACATGAGAGCAATCCGGGCCAATTTCTCCCGTTTGATGGGGTCTATGTGTAAAAATTTTGACTTTTTTGAGTGCAGGTGCAAATCTGCTGAAAAAGCCTGTGGAAGTTTCACGGCGTTCGTACGATATTTGGCGACGCAAAAATGAGCGATTTCCCAGCTCGAGAGAATTCGGCGCGAGAGAAACGATGCCCCGTAACGCACATGAGAGCAATCCGGGCCAATTTCTCCCGTTTGATGGGGTCTATGTGTAAAAATTTTGACTTTTTTGAGTGCAGGTGCAAATCTGCTGGAAAAGCCTGTGGAAGTTTCACGGCGTTCGTACGATATTTGGCGACGCAAAAATGAGCGATTTCCCAGCTCGATGGAATTCGGAGCGAGAGAAACGATGCCCCGTAACGCACATGAGAGCAATCCCGGCCAATTTCTCCCGTTTGATGGGGTCTATGTGTACAAATTTTGACTTTTTTGAGTGCACGTGCCAATCTGCTGGAAAAGCCTGTGGAAGTTTCACGGCGTTCGTACGATATTTGGCGACGCAAAAATGAGCGATTTCCCAGCTCGATGGAATTCGGCGCGAGAGAAACGATGCCCCGTAACGCACATGAGAGCAATCCCGGCCAATTTCTCCCGTTTGATGGGGTCTATGTGTAAAAATTTTGACTTTTTTGAGTGCACGTGCAAATCTGCTGAAAAAGCCTGTGGAAGTTTCACGGCGTTCGTACGATATTTGGCGACGCAAAAATGAGCGATTTCCCAGCTCGATGGAATTCGGAGCGAGAGAAACGATGCCCCGTAACGCACATGAGAGCAATCCCGGCCAATTTCTCCCGTTTGATGGGGTCTATGTGTAAAAATTTTGACTTTTTTGAGTGCACGTGCAAATCTGCTGAAAAAGCCTGTGGAAGTTTCACGGCGTTCGTACGATATTTGGCGACGCAAAAATGAGCGATTTCCCAGCTCGAGAGAATTCGGCGCGAGAGAAACGATGCCCCGTAACGCACATGAGAGCAATCCGGGCCAATTTCTCCCGTTTGATGGGGTCTATGTGTAAAAATTTTGACTTTTTTGAGTGCACGTGCAAATCTGCTGGAAAAGCCTGTGGAAGTTTCACGGCGTTCGTACGATATTTGGCGACGCAAAAATGAGCGATTTCCCAGCTCGATGGAATTCGGCGCGACAGAAACGATGCCCCGTAACGCACATGAGAGCAATCCG
>NC_136110.1:16585225-16587725 GCF_965212315.1 Lampetra planeri
GCTCGATGGAATTCGGCGCGACAGAAACGATGCCCCGTAACGCACATGAGAGCAATCCGGGCCAATTTCTCCCGTTTGATGGGGTCTATGTGTAAAAATTTTGACTTTTTTGAGTGCAGGTGCAAATCTGCTGAAAAAGCCTGTGGAAGTTTCACGGCGTTCGTACGATATTTGGCGACGCAAAAATGAGCGATTTCCCAGCTCGAGAGAATTCGGCGCGAGAGAAACGATGCCCCGTAACGCACATGAGAGCAATCCGGGCCAATTTCTCCCGTTTGATGGGGTCTATGTGTAAAAATTTTGACTTTTTTGAGTGCAGGTGCAAATCTGCTGAAAAAGCCTGTGGAAGTTTCACGGCGTTCGTACGATATTTGGCGACGCAAAAATGAGCGATTTCCCAGCTCGAGAGAATTCGGCGCGAGAGAAACGATGCCCCGTAACGCACATGAGAGCAATCCCGGCCAATTTCTCCCGTTTGATGGGGTCTATGTGTAAAAATTTTGACTTTTTTGAGTGCACGTGCAAATCTGCTGGAAAAGCCTGTGGAAGTTTCACGGCGTTCGTACGATATTTGGCGACGCAAAAATGAGCGATTTCCCAGCTCGATGGAATTCGGAGCGAGAGAAACGATGCCCCGTAACGCACATGAGAGCAATCCCGGCCAATTTCTCCCGTTTGATGGGGTCTATGTGTACAAATTTTGACTTTTTTGAGTGCACGTGCCAATCTGCTGGAAAAGCCTGTGGAAGTTTCACGGCGTTCGTACGATATTTGGCGACGCAAAAATGAGCGATTTCCCAGCTCGATGGAATTCGGCGCGACAGAAACGATGCCCCGTAACGCACATGAGAGCAATCCGGGCCAATTTCTCCCGTTTGATGGGGTCTATGTGTAAAAATTTTGACTTTTTTGAGTGCACGTGCAAATCTGCTGAAAAAGCCTGTGGAAGTTTCACGGCGTTCGTACGATATTTGGCGACGCAAAAATGAGCGATTTCCCAGCTCGATGGAATTCGGAGCGAGAGAAACGATGCCCCGTAACGCACATGAGAGCAATCCCGGCCAATTTCTCCCGTTTGATGGGGTCTATGTGTAAAAATTTTGACTTTTTTGAGTGCACGTGCAAATCTGCTGGAAAAGCCTGTGGAAGTTTCACGGCGTTCGTACGATATTTGGCGACGCAAAAATGAGCGATTTCCCAGCTCGATGGAATTCGGCGCGACAGAAACGATGCCCCGTAACGCACATGAGAGCAATCCGGGCCAATTTCTCCCGTTTGATGGGGTCTATGTGTAAAAATTTTGACTTTTTTGAGTGCAGGTGCAAATCTGCTGAAAAAGCCTGTGGAAGTTTCACGGCGTTCGTACGATATTTGGCGACGCAAAAATGAGCGATTTCCCAGCTCGAGAGAATTCGGCGCGAGAGAAACGATGCCCCGTAACGCACATGAGAGCAATCCGGGCCAATTTCTCCCGTTTGATGGGGTCTATGTGTAAAAATTTTGACTTTTTTGAGTGCAGGTGCAAATCTGCTGAAAAAGCCTGTGGAAGTTTCACGGCGTTCGTACGATATTTGGCGACGCAAAAATGAGCGATTTCCCAGCTCGATGGAATTCGGCGCGACAGAAACGATGCCCCGTAACGCACATGAGAGCAATCCGGGCCAATTTCTCCCGTTTGATGGGGTCTATGTGTAAAAATTTTGACTTTTTTGAGTGCACGTGCAAATCTGCTGAAAAAGCCTGTGGAAGTTTCACGGCGTTCGTACGATATTTGGCGACGCAAAAATGAGCGATTTCCCAGCTCGAGAGAATTCGGCGCGAGAGAAACGATGCCCCGTAACGCACATGAGAGCAATCCCGGCCAATTTCTCCCGTTTGATGGGGTCTATGTGTAAAAATTTTGACTTTTTTGAGTGCACGTGCAAATCTGCTGGAAAAGCCTGTGGAAGTTTCACGGCGTTCGTACGATATTTGGCGACGCAAAAATGAGCGATTTCCCAGCTCGATGGAATTCGGAGCGAGAGAAACGATGCCCCGTAACGCACATGAGAGCAATCCCGGCCAATTTCTCCCGTTTGATGGGGTCTATGTGTACAAATTTTGACTTTTTTGAGTGCACGTGCCAATCTGCTGGAAAAGCCTGTGGAAGTTTCACGGCGTTCGTACGATATTTGGCGACGCAAAAATGAGCGATTTCCCAGCTCGATGGAATTCGGAGCGAGAGAAACGATGCCCCGTAACGCACATGAGAGCAATCCCGGCCAATTTCTCCCGTTTGATGGGGTCTATGTGTACAAATTTTGACTTTTTTGAGTGCACGTGCCAATCTGCTGGAAAAGCCTGTGGAAGTTTCATCCGACGAAAAAAGCACGTTCTCGAGAAAGCAGGAGAGCTAAGTCATTCACAAATTAGCTGGATTTGGCTTGTGGTTCGTTTCCCAAGTAACAGAGCGGCATCAACCTTTAAGTGCACGCCAGTACATCCCCGTGGGATACAGGGG
>NC_136110.1:16597725-16602725 GCF_965212315.1 Lampetra planeri
CGCACATGAGAGCAATCCCGGCCAATTTCTCCCGTTTGATGGGGTCTATGTGTAAAAATTTTGACTTTTTTGAGTGCACGTGCAAATCTGCTGGAAAAGCCTGTGGAAGTTTCACGGCGTTCGTACGATATTTGGCGACGCAAAAATGAGCGATTTCCCAGCTCGATGGAATTCGGCGCGACAGAAACGATGCCCCGTAACGCACATGAGAGCAATCCGGGCCAATTTCTCCCGTTTGATGGGGTCTATGTGTAAAAATTTTGACTTTTTTGAGTGCAGGTGCAAATCTGCTGAAAAAGCCTGTGGAAGTTTCACGGCGTTCGTACGATATTTGGCGACGCAAAAATGAGCGATTTCCCAGCTCGAGAGAATTCGGCGCGAGAGAAACGATGCCCCGTAACGCACATGAGAGCAATCCGGGCCAATTTCTCCCGTTTGATGGGGTCTATGTGTAAAAATTTTGACTTTTTTGAGTGCAGGTGCAAATCTGCTGAAAAAGCCTGTGGAAGTTTCACGGCGTTCGTACGATATTTGGCGACGCAAAAATGAGCGATTTCCCAGCTCGATGGAATTCGGCGCGACAGAAACGATGCCCCGTAACGCACATGAGAGCAATCCGGGCCAATTTCTCCCGTTTGATGGGGTCTATGTGTAAAAATTTTGACTTTTTTGAGTGCACGTGCAAATCTGCTGAAAAAGCCTGTGGAAGTTTCACGGCGTTCGTACGATATTTGGCGACGCAAAAATGAGCGATTTCCCAGCTCGAGAGAATTCGGCGCGAGAGAAACGATGCCCCGTAACGCACATGAGAGCAATCCCGGCCAATTTCTCCCGTTTGATGGGGTCTATGTGTAAAAATTTTGACTTTTTTGAGTGCACGTGCAAATCTGCTGGAAAAGCCTGTGGAAGTTTCACGGCGTTCGTACGATATTTGGCGACGCAAAAATGAGCGATTTCCCAGCTCGATGGAATTCGGAGCGAGAGAAACGATGCCCCGTAACGCACATGAGAGCAATCCCGGCCAATTTCTCCCGTTTGATGGGGTCTATGTGTACAAATTTTGACTTTTTTGAGTGCACGTGCCAATCTGCTGGAAAAGCCTGTGGAAGTTTCACGGCGTTCGTACGATATTTGGCGACGCAAAAATGAGCGATTTCCCAGCTCGATGGAATTCGGCGCGACAGAAACGATGCCCCGTAACGCACATGAGAGCAATCCGGGCCAATTTCTCCCGTTTGATGGGGTCTATGTGTAAAAATTTTGACTTTTTTGAGTGCAGGTGCAAATCTGCTGAAAAAGCCTGTGGAAGTTTCACGGCGTTCGTACGATATTTGGCGACGCAAAAATGAGCGATTTCCCAGCTCGAGAGAATTCGGCGCGAGAGAAACGATGCCCCGTAACGCACATGAGAGCAATCCGGGCCAATTTCTCCCGTTTGATGGGGTCTATGTGTACAAATTTTGACTTTTTTGAGTGCACGTGCCAATCTGCTGGAAAAGCCTGTGGAAGTTTCACGGCGTTCGTACGATATTTGGCGACGCAAAAATGAGCGATTTCCCAGCTCGATGGAATTCGGCGCGACAGAAACGATGCCCCGTAACGCACATGAGAGCAATCCGGGCCAATTTCTCCCGTTTGATGGGGTCTATGTGTAAAAATTTTGACTTTTTTGAGTGCAGGTGCAAATCTGCTGAAAAAGCCTGTGGAAGTTTCACGGCGTTCGTACGATATTTGGCGACGCAAAAATGAGCGATTTCCCAGCTCGAGAGAATTCGGCGCGAGAGAAACGATGCCCCGTAACGCACATGAGAGCAATCCGGGCCAATTTCTCCCGTTTGATGGGGTCTATGTGTAAAAATTTTGACTTTTTTGAGTGCACGTGCAAATCTGCTGAAAAAGCCTGTGGAAGTTTCACGGCGTTCGTACGATATTTGGCGACGCAAAAATGAGCGATTTCCCAGCTCGAGAGAATTCGGCGCGAGAGAAACGATGCCCCGTAACGCACATGAGAGCAATCCGGGCCAATTTCTCCCGTTTGATGGGGTCTATGTGTAAAAATTTTGACTTTTTTGAGTGCACGTGCAAATCTGCTGAAAAAGCCTGTGGAAGTTTCACGGCGTTCGTACGATATTTGGCGACGCAAAAATGAGCGATTTCCCAGCTCGATGGAATTCGGCGCGAGAGAAACGATGCCCCGTAACGCACATGAGAGCAATCCCGGCCAATTTCTCCCGTTTGATGGGGTCTATGTGTAAAAATTTTGACTTTTTTGAGTGCACGTGCAAATCTGCTGAAAAAGCCTGTGGAAGTTTCACGGCGTTCGTACGATATTTGGCGACGCAAAAATGAGCGATTTCCCAGCTCGATGGAATTCGGAGCGAGAGAAACGATGCCCCGTAACGCACATGAGAGCAATCCCGGCCAATTTCTCCCGTTTGATGGGGTCTATGTGTACAAATTTTGACTTTTTTGAGTGCACGTGCCAATCTGCTGGAAAAGCCTGTGGAAGTTTCACGGCGTTCGTACGATATTTGGCGACGCAAAAATGAGCGATTTCCCAGCTCGATGGAATTCGGCGCGACAGAAACGATGCCCCGTAACGCACATGAGAGCAATCCGGGCCAATTTCTCCCGTTTGATGGGGTCTATGTGTAAAAATTTTGACTTTTTTGAGTGCAGGTGCAAATCTGCTGGAAAAGCCTGTGGAAGTTTCACGGCGTTCGTACGATATTTGGCGACGCAAAAATGAGCGATTTCCAAGCTCGATGGAATTCGGAGCGAGAGAAACGATGCCCCGTAACGCACATGAGAGCAATCCGGGCCAATTTCTCCCGTTTGATGGGGTCTATGTGTAAAAATTTTGACTTTTTTGAGTGCAGGTGCAAATCTGCTGAAAAAGCCTGTGGAAGTTTCACGGCGTTCGTACGATATTTGGCGACGCAAAAATGAGCGATTTCCCAGCTCGAGAGAATTCGGCGCGAGAGAAACGATGCCCCGTAACGCACATGAGAGCAATCCGGGCCAATTTCTCCCGTTTGATGGGGTCTATGTGTAAAAATTTTGACTTTTTTGAGTGCAGGTGCAAATCTGCTGGAAAAGCCTGTGGAAGTTTCACGGCGTTCGTACGATATTTGGCGACGCAAAAATGAGCGATTTCCCAGCTCGATGGAATTCGGCGCGAGAGAAACGATGCCCCGTAACGCACATGAGAGCAATCCCGGCCAATTTCTCCCGTTTGATGGGGTCTATGTGTAAAAATTTTGACTTTTTTGAGTGCACGTGCAAATCTGCTGAAAAAGCCTGTGGAAGTTTCACGGCGTTCGTACGATATTTGGCGACGCAAAAATGAGCGATTTCCCAGCTCGATGGAATTCGGAGCGAGAGAAACGATGCCCCGTAACGCACATGAGAGCAATCCCGGCCAATTTCTCCCGTTTGATGGGGTCTATGTGTAAAAATTTTGACTTTTTTGAGTGCACGTGCAAATCTGCTGAAAAAGCCTGTGGAAGTTTCACGGCGTTCGTACGATATTTGGCGACGCAAAAATGAGCGATTTCCCAGCTCGAGAGAATTCGGCGCGAGAGAAACGATGCCCCGTAACGCACATGAGAGCAATCCGGGCCAATTTCTCCCGTTTGATGGGGTCTATGTGTAAAAATTTTGACTTTTTTGAGTGCAGGTGCAAATCTGCTGAAAAAGCCTGTGGAAGTTTCACGGCGTTCGTACGATATTTGGCGACGCAAAAATGAGCGATTTCCCAGCTCGAGAGAATTCGGCGCGAGAGAAACGATGCCCCGTAACGCACATGAGAGCAATCCGGGCCAATTTCTCCCGTTTGATGGGGTCTATGTGTAAAAATTTTGACTTTTTTGAGTGCAGGTGCAAATCTGCTGGAAAAGCCTGTGGAAGTTTCACGGCGTTCGTACGATATTTGGCGACGCAAAAATGAGCGATTTCCCAGCTCGATGGAATTCGGAGCGAGAGAAACGATGCCCCGTAACGCACATGAGAGCAATCCCGGCCAATTTCTCCCGTTTGATGGGGTCTATGTGTACAAATTTTGACTTTTTTGAGTGCACGTGCCAATCTGCTGGAAAAGCCTGTGGAAGTTTCACGGCGTTCGTACGATATTTGGCGACGCAAAAATGAGCGATTTCCCAGCTCGATGGAATTCGGCGCGAGAGAAACGATGCCCCGTAACGCACATGAGAGCAATCCCGGCCAATTTCTCCCGTTTGATGGGGTCTATGTGTAAAAATTTTGACTTTTTTGAGTGCACGTGCAAATCTGCTGAAAAAGCCTGTGGAAGTTTCACGGCGTTCGTACGATATTTGGCGACGCAAAAATGAGCGATTTCCCAGCTCGATGGAATTCGGAGCGAGAGAAACGATGCCCCGTAACGCACATGAGAGCAATCCCGGCCAATTTCTCCCGTTTGATGGGGTCTATGTGTAAAAATTTTGACTTTTTTGAGTGCACGTGCAAATCTGCTGGAAAAGCCTGTGGAAGTTTCACGGCGTTCGTACGATATTTGGCGACGCAAAAATGAGCGATTTCCCAGCTCGATGGAATTCGGCGCGACAGAAACGATGCCCCGTAACGCACATGAGAGCAATCCGGGCCAATTTCTCCCGTTTGATGGGGTCTATGTGTAAAAATTTTGACTTTTTTGAGTGCAGGTGCAAATCTGCTGAAAAAGCCTGTGGAAGTTTCACGGCGTTCGTACGATATTTGGCGACGCAAAAATGAGCGATTTCCCAGCTCGAGAGAATTCGGCGCGAGAGAAACGATGCCCCGTAACGCACATGAGAGCAATCCGGGCCAATTTCTCCCGTTTGATGGGGTCTATGTGTAAAAATTTTGACTTTTTTGAGTGCAGGTGCAAATCTGCTGAAAAAGCCTGTGGAAGTTTCACGGCGTTCGTACGATATTTGGCGACGCAAAAATGAGCGATTTCCCAGCTCGATGGAATTCGGCGCGACAGAAACGATGCCCCGTAA
>NC_136110.1:16622725-16627725 GCF_965212315.1 Lampetra planeri
GGTGCAAATCTGCTGAAAAAGCCTGTGGAAGTTTCACGGCGTTCGTACGATATTTGGCGACGCAAAAATGAGCGATTTCCCAGCTCGAGAGAATTCGGCGCGAGAGAAACGATGCCCCGTAACGCACATGAGAGCAATCCGGGCCAATTTCTCCCGTTTGATGGGGTCTATGTGTACAAATTTTGACTTTTTTGAGTGCACGTGCAAATCTGCTGAAAAAGCCTGTGGAAGTTTCACGGCGTTCGTACGATATTTGGCGACGCAAAAATGAGCGATTTCCCAGCTCGATGGAATTCGGAGCGAGAGAAACGATGCCCCGTAACGCACATGAGAGCAATCCCGGCCAATTTCTCCCGTTTGATGGGGTCTATGTGTAAAAATTTTGACTTTTTTGAGTGCAGGTGCAAATCTGCTGAAAAAGCCTGTGGAAGTTTCACGGCGTTCGTACGATATTTGGCGACGCAAAAATGAGCGATTTCCCAGCTCGAGAGAATTCGGCGCGAGAGAAACGATGCCCCGTAACGCACATGAGAGCAATCCGGGCCAATTTCTCCCGTTTGATGGGGTCTATGTGTAAAAATTTTGACTTTTTTGAGTGCAGGTGCAAATCTGCTGAAAAAGCCTGTGGAAGTTTCACGGCGTTCGTACGATATTTGGCGACGCAAAAATGAGCGATTTCCCAGCTCGATGGAATTCGGCGCGACAGAAACGATGCCCCGTAACGCACATGAGAGCAATCCGGGCCAATTTCTCCCGTTTGATGGGGTCTATGTGTAAAAATTTTGACTTTTTTGAGTGCACGTGCAAATCTGCTGAAAAAGCCTGTGGAAGTTTCACGGCGTTCGTACGATATTTGGCGACGCAAAAATGAGCGATTTCCCAGCTCGAGAGAATTCGGCGCGAGAGAAACGATGCCCCGTAACGCACATGAGAGCAATCCCGGCCAATTTCTCCCGTTTGATGGGGTCTATGTGTAAAAATTTTGACTTTTTTGAGTGCACGTGCAAATCTGCTGAAAAAGCCTGTGGAAGTTTCACGGCGTTCGTACGATATTTGGCGACGCAAAAATGAGCGATTTCCCAGCTCGATGGAATTCGGAGCGAGAGAAACGATGCCCCGTAACGCACATGAGAGCAATCCCGGCCAATTTCTCCCGTTTGATGGGGTCTATGTGTAAAAATTTTGACTTTTTTGAGTGCACGTGCAAATCTGCTGAAAAAGCCTGTGGAAGTTTCACGGCGTTCGTACGATATTTGGCGACGCAAAAATGAGCGATTTCCCAGCTCGAGAGAATTCGGCGCGAGAGAAACGATGCCCCGTAACGCACATGAGAGCAATCCGGGCCAATTTCTCCCGTTTGATGGGGTCTATGTGTAAAAATTTTGACTTTTTTGAGTGCACGTGCAAATCTGCTGGAAAAGCCTGTGGAAGTTTCACGGCGTTCGTACGATATTTGGCGACGCAAAAATGAGCGATTTCCCAGCTCGATGGAATTCGGAGCGAGAGAAACGATGCCCCGTAACGCACATGAGAGCAATCCCGGCCAATTTCTCCCGTTTGATGGGGTCTATGTGTACAAATTTTGACTTTTTTGAGTGCACGTGCCAATCTGCTGGAAAAGCCTGTGGAAGTTTCACGGCGTTCGTACGATATTTGGCGACGCAAAAATGAGCGATTTCCCAGCTCGATGGAATTCGGCGCGACAGAAACGATGCCCCGTAACGCACATGAGAGCAATCCGGGCCAATTTCTCCCGTTTGATGGGGTCTATGTGTAAAAATTTTGACTTTTTTGAGTGCAGGTGCAAATCTGCTGAAAAAGCCTGTGGAAGTTTCACGGCGTTCGTACGATATTTGGCGACGCAAAAATGAGCGATTTCCCAGCTCGAGAGAATTCGGCGCGAGAGAAACGATGCCCCGTAACGCACATGAGAGCAATCCGGGCCAATTTCTCCCGTTTGATGGGGTCTATGTGTACAAATTTTGACTTTTTTGAGTGCACGTGCCAATCTGCTGGAAAAGCCTGTGGAAGTTTCACGGCGTTCGTACGATATTTGGCGACGCAAAAATGAGCGATTTCCCAGCTCGATGGAATTCGGCGCGACAGAAACGATGCCCCGTAACGCACATGAGAGCAATCCGGGCCAATTTCTCCCGTTTGATGGGGTCTATGTGTAAAAATTTTGACTTTTTTGAGTGCAGGTGCAAATCTGCTGAAAAAGCCTGTGGAAGTTTCACGGCGTTCGTACGATATTTGGCGACGCAAAAATGAGCGATTTCCCAGCTCGAGAGAATTCGGAGCGAGAGAAACGATGCCCCGTAACGCACATGAGAGCAATCCCGGCCAATTTCTCCCGTTTGATGGGGTCTATGTGTACAAATTTTGACTTTTTTGAGTGCACGTGCCAATCTGCTGGAAAAGCCTGTGGAAGTTTCACGGCGTTCGTACGATATTTGGCGACGCAAAAATGAGCGATTTCCCAGCTCGATGGAATTCGGCGCGACAGAAACGATGCCCCGTAACGCACATGAGAGCAATCCGGGCCAATTTCTCCCGTTTGATGGGGTCTATGTGTAAAAATTTTGACTTTTTTGAGTGCAGGTGCAAATCTGCTGAAAAAGCCTGTGGAAGTTTCACGGCGTTCGTACGATATTTGGCGACGCAAAAATGAGCGATTTCCCAGCTCGAGAGAATTCGGCGCGAGAGAAACGATGCCCCGTAACGCACATGAGAGCAATCCGGGCCAATTTCTCCCGTTTGATGGGGTCTATGTGTAAAAATTTTGACTTTTTTGAGTGCACGTGCAAATCTGCTGGAAAAGCCTGTGGAAGTTTCACGGCGTTCGTACGATATTTGGCGACGCAAAAATGAGCGATTTCCCAGCTCGATGGAATTCGGAGCGAGAGAAACGATGCCCCGTAACGCACATGAGAGCAATCCCGGCCAATTTCTCCCGTTTGATGGGGTCTATGTGTACAAATTTTGACTTTTTTGAGTGCACGTGCCAATCTGCTGGAAAAGCCTGTGGAAGTTTCACGGCGTTCGTACGATATTTGGCGACGCAAAAATGAGCGATTTCCCAGCTCGATGGAATTCGGCGCGACAGAAACGATGCCCCGTAACGCACATGAGAGCAATCCCGGCCAATTTCTCCCGTTTGATGGGGTCTATGTGTAAAAATTTTGACTTTTTTGAGTGCACGTGCAAATCTGCTGAAAAAGCCTGTGGAAGTTTCACGGCGTTCGTACGATATTTGGCGACGCAAAAATGAGCGATTTCCCAGCTCGATGGAATTCGGAGCGAGAGAAACGATGCCCCGTAACGCACATGAGAGCAATCCCGGCCAATTTCTCCCGTTTGATGGGGTCTATGTGTAAAAATTTTGACTTTTTTGAGTGCACGTGCAAATCTGCTGAAAAAGCCTGTGGAAGTTTCACGGCGTTCGTACGATATTTGGCGACGCAAAAATGAGCGATTTCCCAGCTCGAGAGAATTCGGCGCGAGAGAAACGATGCCCCGTAACGCACATGAGAGCAATCCGGGCCAATTTCTCCCGTTTGATGGGGTCTATGTGTAAAAATTTTGACTTTTTTGAGTGCACGTGCAAATCTGCTGGAAAAGCCTGTGGAAGTTTCACGGCGTTCGTACGATATTTGGCGACGCAAAAATGAGCGATTTCCCAGCTCGATGGAATTCGGAGCGAGAGAAACGATGCCCCGTAACGCACATGAGAGCAATCCCGGCCAATTCCTCCCGTTTGATGGGGTCTATGTGTACAAATTTTGACTTTTTTGAGTGCACGTGCCAATCTGCTGGAAAAGCCTGTGGAAGTTTCATCCGACGAAAAAAGCACGTTCTCGAGAAAGCAGGAGAGCTAAGTCATTCACAAATTAGCTGGATTTGGCTTGTGGTTCGTTTCCCAAGTAACAGAGCGGCATCAACCTTTAAGTGCACGCCAGTACATCCCCGTGGGATACAGGGGGTCTCGGCGGACTTTGCTCGGGGGAAAAACGTCGAGGTGAGCCGCCTGGCCATGCTGTTCATGGGTCTCTCCTTTTTAAGTTTCGCCTGCCAATTTATTTTCTCTAGCGGTTTTATACACTAACACTCGATGTTTTGGGAAAGGAATACAATTGTTCAAAAAACGTCTTCGCAATTCATGTCGTTAGATTGCTAATGAAAATTCGTAAAAAAACGTACACGCCATACATGTTCTTTGCTTCCCTCTCGATACAAGTGAAGGGGAAAAACAGCCTTAACGGTTGCTAAAAAAATCGCCCTTTACATATACATGGGTCGTCTTCCCCTCTCGACAACGGAGACAAGTAACCCACGCCAGGCACTGTCAGTAACTGCCATAGATCTGCTTTAAAATGCCCATTCGTCTTGCGTCGCTCACGTTCCCGGAGCTTTGGGTAATGTCTGAGGCCTATCCCCGCTAATTTCTACCGTTTGTCGGTAGCTGTCTGTAAAAATATAGCATACACCAAAACGAGAAAATATTTCCATCGCACCTGCACAAGTGTATGGACAATGGCAATCTTCATGCGATGCATAAGTGGTGTGTGTCAGCAGGTTTTGTTTCCCAAGTTTTCCGTGAATGAGCGAGTATCTTGAGCTGTGTGACTCAGCCCGAGGGAGCCTCTTCTCCTCCAGAGTGTGTGGGGAAGGCTGTCCCCTTGGGTTGGTGCTGCACGGGTTCGCTGCGCTGTTTGGTCTTGTGCCAAGGAAGGCTGCCAACTGTGCAAGAATTTTAGGGTTGGTTTCAATTGCCGTTGCCGGTCCATAGAGTAGCGAGCATTGTAAGGCCGCTCTAGAGGTTTGCAGGCATGTGGGGTCGACCCCTGCTCCTTCCCTCCCCACCCCACGTAGGGTGTGTGTGGTGCGCTTACAGCTGCCTCAAAGTGGCTGGCCTTGTGGGAAGCCCTGTGTTTTGTGAGCTTTCAGCACCGTCAGGTTGCCAAACGGGGGTAGCATACACGACAAAGCGAGGCCCCTCC
>NC_136110.1:16658865-16661365 GCF_965212315.1 Lampetra planeri
TCTCGCGCCGAATTCCATCGAGCTGGGAAATCGCTCATTTTTGCGTCGCCAAATATCGTACGAACGCCGTGAAACTTCCACAGGCTTTTTCAGCAGATTTGCACCTGCACTCAAAAAAGTCAAAATTTTTACACATAGACCCCATCAAACGGGAGAAATTGGCCCGGATTGCTCTCATGTGCGTTACGGGGCATCGTTTCTCTCGCGCCGAATTCTCTCGAGCTGGGAAATCGCTCATTTTTGCGTCGCCAAATATCGTACGAACGCCGTGAAACTTCCACAGGCTTTTTCAGCAGATTTGCACGTGCACTCAAAAAAGTCAAAATTTTTACACATAGACCCCATCAAACGGGAGAAATTGGCCCGGATTGCTCTCATGTGCGTTACGGGGCATCGTTTCTGTCGCGCCGAATTCCATCGAGCTGGGAAATCGCTCATTTTTGCGTCGCCAAATATCGTACGAACGCCGTGAAACTTCCACAGGCTTTTTCAGCAGATTTGCACGTGCACTCAAAAAAGTCAAAATTTGTACACATAGACCCCATCAAACGGGAGAAATTGGCCCGGATTGCTCTCATGTGCGTTACGGGGCATCGTTTCTCTCGCGCCGAATTCTCTCGAGCTGGGAAATCGCTCATTTTTGCGTCGCCAAATATCGTACGAACGCCGTGAAACTTCCACAGGCTTTTTCAGCAGATTTGCACCTGCACTCAAAAAAGTCAAAATTTTTACACATAGACCCCATCAAACGGGAGAAATTGGCCCGGATTGCTCTCATGTGCGTTACGGGGCATCGTTTCTGTCGCGCCGAATTCCATCGAGCTGGGAAATCGCTCATTTTTGCGTCGCCAAATATCGTACGAACGCCGTGAAACTTCCACAGGCTTTTCCAGCAGATTTGCACGTGCACTCAAAAAAGTCAAAATTTTTACACATAGACCCCATCAAACGGGAGAAATTGGCCCGGATTGCTCTCATGTGCGTTACGGGGCATCGTTTCTCTCGCGCCGAATTCTCTCGAGCTGGGAAATCGCTCATTTTTGCGTCGCCAAATATCGTACGAACGCCGTGAAACTTCCACAGGCTTTTTCAGCAGATTTGCACGTGCACTCAAAAAAGTCAAAATTTTTACACATAGACCCCATCAAACGGGAGAAATTGGCCGGGATTGCTCTCATGTGCGTTACGGGGCATCGTTTCTCTCGCTCCGAATTCCATCGAGCTGGGAAATCGCTCATTTTTGCGTCGCCAAATATCGTACGAACGCCGTGAAACTTCCACAGGCTTTTTCAGCAGATTTGCACGTGCACTCAAAAAAGTCAAAATTTTTACACATAGACCCCATCAAACGGGAGAAATTGGCCGGGATTGCTCTCATGTGCGTTACGGGGCATCGTTTCTCTCGCGCCGAATTCCATCGAGCTGGGAAATCGCTCATTTTTGCGTCGCCAAATATCGTACGAACGCCGTGAAACTTCCACAGGCTTTTTCAGCAGATTTGCACGTGCACTCAAAAAAGTCAAAATTTTTACACATAGACCCCATCAAACGGGAGAAATTGGCCGGGATTGCTCTCATGTGCGTTACGGGGCATCGTTTCTCTCGCGCCGAATTCCATCGAGCTGGGAAATCGCTCATTTTTGCGTCGCCAAATATCGTACGAACGCCGTGAAACTTCCACAGGCTTTTCCAGCAGATTGGCACGTGCACTCAAAAAAGTCAAAATTTGTACACATAGACCCCATCAAACGGGAGAAATTGGCCGGGATTGCTCTCATGTGCGTTACGGGGCATCGTTTCTCTCGCTCCGAATTCCATCGAGCTGGGAAATCGCTCATTTTTGCGTCGCCAAATATCGTACGAACGCCGTGAAACTTCCACAGGCTTTTCCAGCAGATTTGCACCTGCACTCAAAAAAGTCAAAATTTTTACACATAGACCCCATCAAACGGGAGAAATTGGCCCGGATTGCTCTCATGTGCGTTACGGGGCATCGTTTCTCTCGCGCCGAATTCTCTCGAGCTGGGAAATCGCTCATTTTTGCGTCGCCAAATATCGTACGAACGCCGTGAAACTTCCACAGGCTTTTTCAGCAGATTTGCACCTGCACTCAAAAAAGTCAAAATTTTTACACATAGACCCCATCAAACGGGAGAAATTGGCCCGGATTGCTCTCATGTGCGTTACGGGGCATCGTTTCTGTCGCGCCGAATTCCATCGAGCTGGGAAATCGCTCATTTTTGCGTCGCCAAATATCGTACGAACGCCGTGAAACTTCCACAGGCTTTTCCAGCAGATTTGCACGTGCACTCAAAAAAGTCAAAATTTTTACACATAGACCCCATCAAACGGGAGAAATTGGCCCGGATTGCTCTCATGTGCGTTACGGGGCATCGTTTCTCTCGCGCCGAATTCTCTCGAGCTGGGAAATCGCTCATTTTTGCGTCGCCAAATATCGTACGAACGCCGTGAAACTTCCACAGGCTTTTTCAGCAGATTT
>NC_136110.1:16681365-16683865 GCF_965212315.1 Lampetra planeri
GTGCAGGTGCGATGGAAATATTTTCTCGTTTTGGTGTATGCTATATTTTTACAGACAGCTACCGACAAACGGTAGAAATTAGCGGGGATAGGCCTCAGACATTACCCAAAGCTCCGGGAACGTGAGCGACGCAAGACGAATGGGCATTTTAAAGCAGATCTATGGCAGTTACTGACAGTGCCTGGCGTGGGTTACTTGTCTCCGTTGTCGAGAGGGGAAGACGACCCATGTATATGTAAAGGGCGATTTTTTTAGCAACCGTTAAGGCTGTTTTTCCCCTTCACTTGTATCGAGAGGGAAGCAAAGAACATGTATGGCGTGTACGTTTTTTTACGAATTTTCATTAGCAATCTAACGACATGAATTGCGAAGACGTTTTTTGAACAATTGTATTCCTTTCCCAAAACATCGAGTGTTAGTGTATAAAACCGCTAGAGAAAATAAATTGGCAGGCGAAACTTAAAAAGGAGAGACCCATGAACAGCATGGCCAGGCGGCTCACCTCGACGTTTTTCCCCCGAGCAAAGTCCGCCGAGACCCCCTGTATCCCACGGGGATGTACTGGCGTGCACTTAAAGGTTGATGCCGCTCTGTTACTTGGGAAACGAACCACAAGCCAAATCCAGCTAATTTGTGAATGACTTAGCTCTCCTGCTTTCTCGAGAACGTGCTTTTTTCGTCGGATGAAACTTCCACAGGCTTTTCCAGCAGATTTGCACCTGCACTCAAAAAAGTCAAAATTTTTACACATAGACCCCATCAAACGGGAGAAATTGGCCCGGATTGCTCTCATGTGCGTTACGGGGCATCGTTTCTCTCGCGCCGAATTCTCTCGAGCTGGGAAATCGCTCATTTTTGCGTCGCCAAATATCGTACGAACGCCGTGAAACTTCCACAGGCTTTTTCAGCAGATTTGCACCTGCACTCAAAAAAGTCAAAATTTTTACACATAGACCCCATCAAACGGGAGAAATTGGCCCGGATTGCTCTCATGTGCGTTACGGGGCATCGTTTCTCTCGCGCCGAATTCCATCGAGCTGGGAAATCGCTCATTTTTGCGTCGCCAAATATCGTACGAACGCCGTGAAACTTCCACAGGCTTTTTCAGCAGATTTGCACCTGCACTCAAAAAAGTCAAAATTTTTACACATAGACCCCATCAAACGGGAGAAATTGGCCCGGATTGCTCTCATGTGCGTTACGGGGCATCGTTTCTCTCGCGCCGAATTCTCTCGAGCTGGGAAATCGCTCATTTTTGCGTCGCCAAATATCGTACGAACGCCGTGAAACTTCCACAGGCTTTTTCAGCAGATTTGCACGTGCACTCAAAAAAGTCAAAATTTTTACACATAGACCCCATCAAACGGGAGAAATTGGCCCGGATTGCTCTCATGTGCGTTACGGGGCATCGTTTCTGTCGCGCCGAATTCCATCGAGCTGGGAAATCGCTCATTTTTGCGTCGCCAAATATCGTACGAACGCCGTGAAACTTCCACAGGCTTTTTCAGCAGATTTGCACGTGCACTCAAAAAAGTCAAAATTTGTACACATAGACCCCATCAAACGGGAGAAATTGGCCCGGATTGCTCTCATGTGCGTTACGGGGCATCGTTTCTCTCGCGCCGAATTCTCTCGAGCTGGGAAATCGCTCATTTTTGCGTCGCCAAATATCGTACGAACGCCGTGAAACTTCCACAGGCTTTTTCAGCAGATTTGCACCTGCACTCAAAAAAGTCAAAATTTTTACACATAGACCCCATCAAACGGGAGAAATTGGCCCGGATTGCTCTCATGTGCGTTACGGGGCATCGTTTCTGTCGCGCCGAATTCCATCGAGCTGGGAAATCGCTCATTTTTGCGTCGCCAAATATCGTACGAACGCCGTGAAACTTCCACAGGCTTTTCCAGCAGATTTGCACGTGCACTCAAAAAAGTCAAAATTTTTACACATAGACCCCATCAAACGGGAGAAATTGGCCCGGATTGCTCTCATGTGCGTTACGGGGCATCGTTTCTCTCGCGCCGAATTCTCTCGAGCTGGGAAATCGCTCATTTTTGCGTCGCCAAATATCGTACGAACGCCGTGAAACTTCCACAGGCTTTTTCAGCAGATTTGCACGTGCACTCAAAAAAGTCAAAATTTTTACACATAGACCCCATCAAACGGGAGAAATTGGCCGGGATTGCTCTCATGTGCGTTACGGGGCATCGTTTCTCTCGCTCCGAATTCCATCGAGCTGGGAAATCGCTCATTTTTGCGTCGCCAAATATCGTACGAACGCCGTGAAACTTCCACAGGCTTTTTCAGCAGATTTGCACGTGCACTCAAAAAAGTCAAAATTTTTACACATAGACCCCATCAAACGGGAGAAATTGGCCGGGATTGCTCTCATGTGCGTTACGGGGCATCGTTTCTCTCGCGCCGAATTCCATCGAGCTGGGAAATCGCTCATTTTTGCGTCGCCAAATATCGTACGAACGCCGTGAAACTTCCACAGGC
>NC_136110.1:16693865-16696365 GCF_965212315.1 Lampetra planeri
AAGGGGACAGCCTTCCCCACACACTCTGGAGGAGAAGAGGCTCCCTCGGGCTGAGTCACACAGCTCAAGATACTCGCTCATTCACGGAAAACTTGGGAAACAAAACCTGCTGACACACACCACTTATGCATCGCATGAAGATTGCCATTGTCCATACACTTGTGCAGGTGCGATGGAAATATTTTCTCGTTTTGGTGTATGCTATATTTTTACAGACAGCTACCGACAAACGGTAGAAATTAGCGGGGATAGGCCTCAGACATTACCCAAAGCTCCGGGAACGTGAGCGACGCAAGACGAATGGGCATTTTAAAGCAGATCTATGGCAGTTACTGACAGTGCCTGGCGTGGGTTACTTGTCTCCGTTGTCGAGAGGGGAAGACGACCCATGTATATGTAAAGGGCGATTTTTTTAGCAACCGTTAAGGCTGTTTTTCCCCTTCACTTGTATCGAGAGGGAAGCAAAGAACATGTATGGCGTGTACGTTTTTTTACGAATTTTCATTAGCAATCTAACGACATGAATTGCGAAGACGTTTTTTGAACAATTGTATTCCTTTCCCAAAACATCGAGTGTTAGTGTATAAAACCGCTAGAGAAAATAAATTGGCAGGCGAAACTTAAAAAGGAGAGACCCATGAACAGCATGGCCAGGCGGCTCACCTCGACGTTTTTCCCCCGAGCAAAGTCCGCCGAGACCCCCTGTATCCCACGGGGATGTACTGGCGTGCACTTAAAGGTTGATGCCGCTCTGTTACTTGGGAAACGAACCACAAGCCAAATCCAGCTAATTTGTGAATGACTTAGCTCTCCTGCTTTCTCGAGAACGTGCTTTTTTCGTCGGATGAAACTTCCACAGGCTTTTCCAGCAGATTTGCACCTGCACTCAAAAAAGTCAAAATTTTTACACATAGACCCCATCAAACGGGAGAAATTGGCCCGGATTGCTCTCATGTGCGTTACGGGGCATCGTTTCTCTCGCGCCGAATTCTCTCGAGCTGGGAAATCGCTCATTTTTGCGTCGCCAAATATCGTACGAACGCCGTGAAACTTCCACAGGCTTTTTCAGCAGATTTGCACCTGCACTCAAAAAAGTCAAAATTTTTACACATAGACCCCATCAAACGGGAGAAATTGGCCCGGATTGCTCTCATGTGCGTTACGGGGCATCGTTTCTCTCGCGCCGAATTCCATCGAGCTGGGAAATCGCTCATTTTTGCGTCGCCAAATATCGTACGAACGCCGTGAAACTTCCACAGGCTTTTTCAGCAGATTTGCACCTGCACTCAAAAAAGTCAAAATTTTTACACATAGACCCCATCAAACGGGAGAAATTGGCCCGGATTGCTCTCATGTGCGTTACGGGGCATCGTTTCTCTCGCGCCGAATTCTCTCGAGCTGGGAAATCGCTCATTTTTGCGTCGCCAAATATCGTACGAACGCCGTGAAACTTCCACAGGCTTTTTCAGCAGATTTTTACGTGCACTCAAAAAAGTCAAAATTTTTACACATAGACCCCATCAAACGGGAGAAATTGGCCCGGATTGCTCTCATGTGCGTTACGGGGCATCGTTTCTGTCGCGCCGAATTCCATCGAGCTGGGAAATCGCTCATTTTTGCGTCGCCAAATATCGTACGAACGCCGTGAAACTTCCACAGGCTTTTTCAGCAGATTTGCACGTGCACTCAAAAAAGTCAAAATTTGTACACATAGACCCCATCAAACGGGAGAAATTGGCCCGGATTGCTCTCATGTGCGTTACGGGGCATCGTTTCTCTCGCGCCGAATTCTCTCGAGCTGGGAAATCGCTCATTTTTGCGTCGCCAAATATCGTACGAACGCCGTGAAACTTCCACAGGCTTTTTCAGCAGATTTGCACCTGCACTCAAAAAAGTCAAAATTTTTACACATAGACCCCATCAAACGGGAGAAATTGGCCCGGATTGCTCTCATGTGCGTTACGGGGCATCGTTTCTGTCGCGCCGAATTCCATCGAGCTGGGAAATCGCTCATTTTTGCGTCGCCAAATATCGTACGAACGCCGTGAAACTTCCACAGGCTTTTCCAGCAGATTTGCACGTGCACTCAAAAAAGTCAAAATTTTTACACATAGACCCCATCAAACGGGAGAAATTGGCCCGGATTGCTCTCATGTGCGTTACGGGGCATCGTTTCTCTCGCGCCGAATTCTCTCGAGCTGGGAAATCGCTCATTTTTGCGTCGCCAAATATCGTACGAACGCCGTGAAACTTCCACAGGCTTTTTCAGCAGATTTGCACGTGCACTCAAAAAAGTCAAAATTTTTACACATAGACCCCATCAAACGGGAGAAATTGGCCGGGATTGCTCTCATGTGCGTTACGGGGCATCGTTTCTCTCGCTCCGAATTCCATCGAGCTGGGAAATCGCTCATTTTTGCGTCGCCAAATATCGTACGAACGCCGTGAAACTTCCACAGGCTTTTTCAGCAGATTTGCACGTGCACTCAAAAAAGTCAAA
>NC_136110.1:16706365-16708865 GCF_965212315.1 Lampetra planeri
GTCGACCCCACATGCCTGCAAACCTCTAGAGCGGCCTTACAATGCTCGCTACTCTATGGACCGGCAACGGCAATTGAAACCAACCCTAAAATTCTTGCACAGTTGGCAGCCTTCCTTGGCACAAGACCAAACAGCGCAGCGAACCCGTGCAGCACCAACCCAAGGGGACAGCCTTCCCCACACACTCTGGAGGAGAAGAGGCTCCCTCGGGCTGAGTCACACAGCTCAAGATACTCGCTCATTCACGGAAAACTTGGGAAACAAAACCTGCTGACACACACCACTTATGCATCGCATGAAGATTGCCATTGTCCATACACTTGTGCAGGTGCGATGGAAATATTTTCTCGTTTTGGTGTATGCTATATTTTTACAGACAGCTACCGACAAACGGTAGAAATTAGCGGGGATAGGCCTCAGACATTACCCAAAGCTCCGGGAACGTGAGCGACGCAAGACGAATGGGCATTTTAAAGCAGATCTATGGCAGTTACTGACAGTGCCTGGCGTGGGTTACTTGTCTCCGTTGTCGAGAGGGGAAGACGACCCATGTATATGTAAAGGGCGATTTTTTTAGCAACCGTTAAGGCTGTTTTTCCCCTTCACTTGTATCGAGAGGGAAGCAAAGAACATGTATGGCGTGTACGTTTTTTTACGAATTTTCATTAGCAATCTAACGACATGAATTGCGAAGACGTTTTTTGAACAATTGTATTCCTTTCCCAAAACATCGAGTGTTAGTGTATAAAACCGCTAGAGAAAATAAATTGGCAGGCGAAACTTAAAAAGGAGAGACCCATGAACAGCATGGCCAGGCGGCTCACCTCGACGTTTTTCCCCCGAGCAAAGTCCGCCGAGACCCCCTGTATCCCACGGGGATGTACTGGCGTGCACTTAAAGGTTGATGCCGCTCTGTTACTTGGGAAACGAACCACAAGCCAAATCCAGCTAATTTGTGAATGACTTAGCTCTCCTGCTTTCTCGAGAACGTGCTTTTTTCGTCGGATGAAACTTCCACAGGCTTTTCCAGCAGATTTGCACCTGCACTCAAAAAAGTCAAAATTTTTACACATAGACCCCATCAAACGGGAGAAATTGGCCCGGATTGCTCTCATGTGCGTTACGGGGCATCGTTTCTCTCGCGCCGAATTCTCTCGAGCTGGGAAATCGCTCATTTTTGCGTCGCCAAATATCGTACGAACGCCGTGAAACTTCCACAGGCTTTTTCAGCAGATTTGCACCTGCACTCAAAAAAGTCAAAATTTTTACACATAGACCCCATCAAACGGGAGAAATTGGCCCGGATTGCTCTCATGTGCGTTACGGGGCATCGTTTCTCTCGCGCCGAATTCCATCGAGCTGGGAAATCGCTCATTTTTGCGTCGCCAAATATCGTACGAACGCCGTGAAACTTCCACAGGCTTTTTCAGCAGATTTGCACCTGCACTCAAAAAAGTCAAAATTTTTACACATAGACCCCATCAAACGGGAGAAATTGGCCCGGATTGCTCTCATGTGCGTTACGGGGCATCGTTTCTCTCGCGCCGAATTCTCTCGAGCTGGGAAATCGCTCATTTTTGCGTCGCCAAATATCGTACGAACGCCGTGAAACTTCCACAGGCTTTTTCAGCAGATTTGCACGTGCACTCAAAAAAGTCAAAATTTTTACACATAGACCCCATCAAACGGGAGAAATTGGCCCGGATTGCTCTCATGTGCGTTACGGGGCATCGTTTCTGTCGCGCCGAATTCCATCGAGCTGGGAAATCGCTCATTTTTGCGTCGCCAAATATCGTACGAACGCCGTGAAACTTCCACAGGCTTTTTCAGCAGATTTGCACGTGCACTCAAAAAAGTCAAAATTTGTACACATAGACCCCATCAAACGGGAGAAATTGGCCCGGATTGCTCTCATGTGCGTTACGGGGCATCGTTTCTCTCGCGCCGAATTCTCTCGAGCTGGGAAATCGCTCATTTTTGCGTCGCCAAATATCGTACGAACGCCGTGAAACTTCCACAGGCTTTTTCAGCAGATTTGCACCTGCACTCAAAAAAGTCAAAATTTTTACACATAGACCCCATCAAACGGGAGAAATTGGCCCGGATTGCTCTCATGTGCGTTACGGGGCATCGTTTCTGTCGCGCCGAATTCCATCGAGCTGGGAAATCGCTCATTTTTGCGTCGCCAAATATCGTACGAACGCCGTGAAACTTCCACAGGCTTTTCCAGCAGATTTGCACGTGCACTCAAAAAAGTCAAAATTTTTACACATAGACCCCATCAAACGGGAGAAATTGGCCCGGATTGCTCTCATGTGCGTTACGGGGCATCGTTTCTCTCGCGCCGAATTCTCTCGAGCTGGGAAATCGCTCATTTTTGCGTCGCCAAATATCGTACGAACGCCGTGAAACTTCCACAGGCTTTTTCAGCAGATTTGCACGTGCACTCAAAAAAGTCAAAATTTTTACACATAGACCCCATCAAACGGGAGAAATTGGC
>NC_136110.1:16718865-16723865 GCF_965212315.1 Lampetra planeri
GGGGCCTCGCTTTGTCGTGCATGCTACCCCCGTTTGGCAACCTGACGGTGCTGAAAGCTCACAAAACACAGGGCTTCCCACAAGGCCAGCCACTTTGAGGCAGCTGTAAGCGCACCACACACACCCTACGTGGGGTGGGGAGGGAAGGAGCAGGGGTCGACCCCACATGCCTGCAAACCTCTAGAGCGGCCTTACAATGCTCGCTACTCTATGGACCGGCAACGGCAATTGAAACCAACCCTAAAATTCTTGCACAGTTGGCAGCCTTCCTTGGCACAAGACCAAACAGCGCAGCGAACCCGTGCAGCACCAACCCAAGGGGACAGCCTTCCCCACACACTCTGGAGGAGAAGAGGCTCCCTCGGGCTGAGTCACACAGCTCAAGATACTCGCTCATTCACGGAAAACTTGGGAAACAAAACCTGCTGACACACACCACTTATGCATCGCATGAAGATTGCCATTGTCCATACACTTGTGCAGGTGCGATGGAAATATTTTCTCGTTTTGGTGTATGCTATATTTTTACAGACAGCTACCGACAAACGGTAGAAATTAGCGGGGATAGGCCTCAGACATTACCCAAAGCTCCGGGAACGTGAGCGACGCAAGACGAATGGGCATTTTAAAGCAGATCTATGGCAGTTACTGACAGTGCCTGGCGTGGGTTACTTGTCTCCGTTGTCGAGAGGGGAAGACGACCCATGTATATGTAAAGGGCGATTTTTTTAGCAACCGTTAAGGCTGTTTTTCCCCTTCACTTGTATCGAGAGGGAAGCAAAGAACATGTATGGCGTGTACGTTTTTTTACGAATTTTCATTAGCAATCTAACGACATGAATTGCGAAGACGTTTTTTGAACAATTGTATTCCTTTCCCAAAACATCGAGTGTTAGTGTATAAAACCGCTAGAGAAAATAAATTGGCAGGCGAAACTTAAAAAGGAGAGACCCATGAACAGCATGGCCAGGCGGCTCACCTCGACGTTTTTCCCCCGAGCAAAGTCCGCCGAGACCCCCTGTATCCCACGGGGATGTACTGGCGTGCACTTAAAGGTTGATGCCGCTCTGTTACTTGGGAAACGAACCACAAGCCAAATCCAGCTAATTTGTGAATGACTTAGCTCTCCTGCTTTCTCGAGAACGTGCTTTTTTCGTCGGATGAAACTTCCACAGGCTTTTCCAGCAGATTTGCACCTGCACTCAAAAAAGTCAAAATTTTTACACATAGACCCCATCAAACGGGAGAAATTGGCCCGGATTGCTCTCATGTGCGTTACGGGGCATCGTTTCTCTCGCGCCGAATTCTCTCGAGCTGGGAAATCGCTCATTTTTGCGTCGCCAAATATCGTACGAACGCCGTGAAACTTCCACAGGCTTTTTCAGCAGATTTGCACCTGCACTCAAAAAAGTCAAAATTTTTACACATAGACCCCATCAAACGGGAGAAATTGGCCCGGATTGCTCTCATGTGCGTTACGGGGCATCGTTTCTCTCGCGCCGAATTCCATCGAGCTGGGAAATCGCTCATTTTTGCGTCGCCAAATATCGTACGAACGCCGTGAAACTTCCACAGGCTTTTTCAGCAGATTTGCACCTGCACTCAAAAAAGTCAAAATTTTTACACATAGACCCCATCAAACGGGAGAAATTGGCCCGGATTGCTCTCATGTGCGTTACGGGGCATCGTTTCTCTCGCGCCGAATTCTCTCGAGCTGGGAAATCGCTCATTTTTGCGTCGCCAAATATCGTACGAACGCCGTGAAACTTCCACAGGCTTTTTCAGCAGATTTGCACGTGCACTCAAAAAAGTCAAAATTTTTACACATAGACCCCATCAAACGGGAGAAATTGGCCCGGATTGCTCTCATGTGCGTTACGGGGCATCGTTTCTGTCGCGCCGAATTCCATCGAGCTGGGAAATCGCTCATTTTTGCGTCGCCAAATATCGTACGAACGCCGTGAAACTTCCACAGGCTTTTTCAGCAGATTTGCACGTGCACTCAAAAAAGTCAAAATTTGTACACATAGACCCCATCAAACGGGAGAAATTGGCCCGGATTGCTCTCATGTGCGTTAAGGGGCATCGTTTCTCTCGCGCCGAATTCTCTCGAGCTGGGAAATCGCTCATTTTTGCGTCGCCAAATATCGTACGAACGCCGTGAAACTTCCACAGGCTTTTTCAGCAGATTTGCACCTGCACTCAAAAAAGTCAAAATTTTTACACATAGACCCCATCAAACGGGAGAAATTGGCCCGGATTGCTCTCATGTGCGTTACGGGGCATCGTTTCTGTCGCGCCAAATTCCATCGAGCTGGGAAATCGCTCATTTTTGCGTCGCCAAATATCGTACGAACGCCGTGAAACTTCCACAGGCTTTTCCAGCAGATTTGCACGTGCACTCAAAAAAGTCAAAATTTTTACACATAGACCCCATCAAACGGGAGAAATTGGCCCGGATTGCTCTCATGTGCGTTACGGGGCATCGTTTCTCTCGCGCCGAATTCTCTCGAGCTGGGAAATCGCTCATTTTTGCGTCGCCAAATATCGTACGAACGCCGTGAAACTTCCACAGGCTTTTTCAGCAGATTTGCACGTGCACTCAAAAAAGTCAAAATTTTTACACATAGACCCCATCAAACGGGAGAAATTGGCCGGGATTGCTCTCATGTGCGTTACGGGGCATCGTTTCTCTCGCTCCGAATTCCATCGAGCTGGGAAATCGCTCATTTTTGCGTCGCCAAATATCGTACGAACGCCGTGAAACTTCCACAGGCTTTTTCAGCAGATTTGCACGTGCACTCAAAAAAGTCAAAATTTTTACACATAGACCCCATCAAACGGGAGAAATTGGCCGGGATTGCTCTCATGTGCGTTACGGGGCATCGTTTCTCTCGCGCCGAATTCCATCGAGCTGGGAAATCGCTCATTTTTGCGTCGCCAAATATCGTACGAACGCCGTGAAACTTCCACAGGCTTTTTCAGCAGATTTGCACGTGCACTCAAAAAAGTCAAAATTTTTACACATAGACCCCATCAAACGGGAGAAATTGGCCGGGATTGCTCTCATGTGCGTTACGGGGCATCGTTTCTCTCGCGCCGAATTCCATCGAGCTGGGAAATCGCTCATTTTTGCGTCGCCAAATATCGTACGAACGCCGTGAAACTTCCACAGGCTTTTCCAGCAGATTGGCACGTGCACTCAAAAAAGTCAAAATTTGTACACATAGACCCCATCAAACGGGAGAAATTGGCCGGGATTGCTCTCATGTGCGTTACGGGGCATCGTTTCTCTCGCTCCGAATTCCATCGAGCTGGGAAATCGCTCATTTTTGCGTCGCCAAATATCGTACGAACGCCGTGAAACTTCCACAGGCTTTTCCAGCAGATTTGCACCTGCACTCAAAAAAGTCAAAATTTTTACACATAGACCCCATCAAACGGGAGAAATTGGCCCGGATTGCTCTCATGTGCGTTACGGGGCATCGTTTCTCTCGCGCCGAATTCTCTCGAGCTGGGAAATCGCTCATTTTTGCGTCGCCAAATATCGTACGAACGCCGTGAAACTTCCACAGGCTTTTTCAGCAGATTTGCACCTGCACTCAAAAAAGTCAAAATTTTTACACATAGACCCCATCAAACGGGAGAAATTGGCCCGGATTGCTCTCATGTGCGTTACGGGGCATCGTTTCTCTCGCGCCGAATTCCATCGAGCTGGGAAATCGCTCATTTTTGCGTCGCCAAATATCGTACGAACGCCGTGAAACTTCCACAGGCTTTTTCAGCAGATTTGCACGTGCACTCAAAAAAGTCAAAATTTTTACACATAGACCCCATCAAACGGGAGAAATTGGCCCGGATTGCTCTCATGTGCGTTACGGGGCATCGTTTCTCTCGCGCCGAATTCTCTCGAGCTGGGAAATCGCTCATTTTTGCGTCGCCAAATATCGTACGAACGCCGTGAAACTTCCACAGGCTTTTTCAGCAGATTTGCACGTGCACTCAAAAAAGTCAAAATTTGTACACATAGACCCCATCAAACGGGAGAAATTGGCCGGGATTGCTCTCATGTGCGTTACGGGGCATCGTTTCTCTCGCTCCGAATTCCATCGAGCTGGGAAATCGCTCATTTTTGCGTCGCCAAATATCGTACGAACGCCGTGAAACTTCCACAGGCTTTTTCAGCAGATTTGCACGTGCACTCAAAAAAGTCAAATTTTTTACACATAGACCCCATCAAACGGGAGAAATTGGCCGGGATTGCTCTCATGTGCGTTACGGGGCATCGTTTCTCTCGCGCCGAATTCCATCGAGCTGGGAAATCGCTCATTTTTGCGTCGCCAAATATCGTACGAACGCCGTGAAACTTCCACAGGCTTTTCCAGCAGATTTGCACGTGCACTCAAAAAAGTCAAAATTTTTACACATAGACCCCATCAAACGGGAGAAATTGGCCCGGATTGCTCTCATGTGCGTTACGGGGCATCGTTTCTCTCGCGCCGAATTCTCTCGAGCTGGGAAATCGCTCATTTTTGCGTCGCCAAATATCGTACGAACGCCGTGAAACTTCCACAGGCTTTTTCAGCAGATTTGCACCTGCACTCAAAAAAGTCAAAATTTTTACACATAGACCCCATCAAACGGGAGAAATTGGCCCGGATTGCTCTCATGTGCGTTACGGGGCATCGTTTCTCTCGCTCCGAATTCCATCGAGCTTGGAAATCGCTCATTTTTGCGTCGCCAAATATCGTACGAACGCCGTGAAACTTCCACAGGCTTTTCCAGCAGATTTGCACCTGCACTCAAAAAAGTCAAAATTTTTACACATAGACCCCATCAAACGGGAGAAATTGGCCCGGATTGCTCTCATGTGCGTTACGGGGCATCGTTTCTGTCGCGCCGAATTCCATCGAGCTGGGAAATCGCTCATTTTTGCGTCGCCAAATATCGTACGAACGCCGTGAAACTTCCACAGGCTTTTCCAGCAGATTGGCACGTGC
>NC_136110.1:16731365-16736365 GCF_965212315.1 Lampetra planeri
CCAAGTAGGGCAGGCAGGAGTCACTCTCCTGAGGCAAGCATGCACCCAGGCAGAGGAGAGTCCCCACACGCGTCCAAATTCGGACGGACAGGACCCCCACGCACACCATGTAAACACACCCTTTTGGCACGGACTTCACACAACACAAACCACCACAAGGAGGGGCCTCGCTTTGTCGTGTATGCTACCCCCGTTTGGCAACCTGACGGTGCTGAAAGCTCACAAAACACAGGGCTTCCCACAAGGCCAGCCACTTTGAGGCAGCTGTAAGCGCACCACACACACCCTACGTGGGGTGGGGAGGGAAGGAGCAGGGGTCGACCCCACATGCCTGCAAACCTCTAGAGCGGCCTTACAATGCTCGCTACTCTATGGACCGGCAACGGCAATTGAAACCAACCCTAAAATTCTTGCACAGTTGGCAGCCTTCCTTGGCACAAGACCAAACAGCGCAGCGAACCCGTGCAGCACCAACCCAAGGGGACAGCCTTCCCCACACACTCTGGAGGAGAAGAGGCTCCCTCGGGCTGAGTCACACAGCTCAAGATACTCGCTCATTCACGGAAAACTTGGGAAACAAAACCTGCTGACACACACCACTTATGCATCGCATGAAGATTGCCATTGTCCATACACTTGTGCAGGTGCGATGGAAATATTTTCTCGTTTTGGTGTATGCTATATTTTTACAGACAGCTACCGACAAACGGTAGAAATTAGCGGGGATAGGCCTCAGACATTACCCAAAGCTCCGGGAACGTGAGCGACGCAAGACGAATGGGCATTTTAAAGCAGATCTATGGCAGTTACTGACAGTGCCTGGCGTGGGTTACTTGTCTCCGTTGTCGAGAGGGGAAGACGACCCATGTATATGTAAAGGGCGATTTTTTTAGCAACCGTTAAGGCTGTTTTTCCCCTTCACTTGTATCGAGAGGGAAGCAAAGAACATGTATGGCGTGTACGTTTTTTTACGAATTTTCATTAGCAATCTAACGACATGAATTGCGAAGACGTTTTTTGAACAATTGTATTCCTTTCCCAAAACATCGAGTGTTAGTGTATAAAACCGCTAGAGAAAATAAATTGGCAGGCGAAACTTAAAAAGGAGAGACCCATGAACAGCATGGCCA
Source organism: Lampetra planeri (assembly GCF_965212315.1). Lineage (NCBI taxonomy): Eukaryota > Metazoa > Chordata > Hyperoartia > Petromyzontiformes > Petromyzontidae > Lampetra > Lampetra planeri. Next base: position 16,732,496 of record NC_136110.1, read on the forward strand.
GGCGGCTCACCTCGACGTTTTTCCCCCGAGCAAAGTCCGCCGAGACCCCCTGTATCCCACGGGGATGTACTGGCGTGCACTTAAAGGTTGATGCCGCTCTGTTACTTGGGAAACGAACCACAAGCCAAATCCAGCTAATTTGTGAATGACTTAGCTCTCCTGCTTTCTCGAGAACGTGCTTTTTTCGTCGGATGAAACTTCCACAGGCTTTTCCAGCAGATTTGCACCTGCACTCAAAAAAGTCAAAATTTTTACACATAGACCCCATCAAACGGGAGAAATTGGCCCGGATTGCTCTCATGTGCGTTACGGGGCATCGTTTCTCTCGCGCCGAATTCTCTCGAGCTGGGAAATCGCTCATTTTTGCGTCGCCAAATATCGTACGAACGCCGTGAAACTTCCACAGGCTTTTTCAGCAGATTTGCACCTGCACTCAAAAAAGTCAAAATTTTTACACATAGACCCCATCAAACGGGAGAAATTGGCCCGGATTGCTCTCATGTGCGTTACGGGGCATCGTTTCTCTCGCGCCGAATTCCATCGAGCTGGGAAATCGCTCATTTTTGCGTCGCCAAATATCGTACGAACGCCGTGAAACTTCCACAGGCTTTTTCAGCAGATTTGCACCTGCACTCAAAAAAGTCAAAATTTTTACACATAGACCCCATCAAACGGGAGAAATTGGCCCGGATTGCTCTCATGTGCGTTACGGGGCATCGTTTCTCTCGCGCCGAATTCTCTCGAGCTGGGAAATCGCTCATTTTTGCGTCGCCAAATATCGTACGAACGCCGTGAAACTTCCACAGGCTTTTTCAGCAGATTTGCACGTGCACTCAAAAAAGTCAAAATTTTTACACATAGACCCCATCAAACGGGAGAAATTGGCCCGGATTGCTCTCATGTGCGTTACGGGGCATCGTTTCTGTCGCGCCGAATTCCATCGAGCTGGGAAATCGCTCATTTTTGCGTCGCCAAATATCGTACGAACGCCGTGAAACTTCCACAGGCTTTTTCAGCAGATTTGCACGTGCACTCAAAAAAGTCAAAATTTGTACACATAGACCCCATCAAACGGGAGAAATTGGCCCGGATTGCTCTCATGTGCGTTACGGGGCATCGTTTCTCTCGCGCCGAATTCTCTCGAGCTGGGAAATCGCTCATTTTTGCGTCGCCAAATATCGTACGAACGCCGTGAAACTTCCACAGGCTTTTTCAGCAGATTTGCACCTGCACTCAAAAAAGTCAAAATTTTTACACATAGACCCCATCAAACGGGAGAAATTGGCCCGGATTGCTCTCATGTGCGTTACGGGGCATCGTTTCTGTCGCGCCGAATTCCATCGAGCTGGGAAATCGCTCATTTTTGCGTCGCCAAATATCGTACGAACGCCGTGAAACTTCCACAGGCTTTTCCAGCAGATTTGCACGTGCACTCAAAAAAGTCAAAATTTTTACACATAGACCCCATCAAACGGGAGAAATTGGCCCGGATTGCTCTCATGTGCGTTACGGGGCATCGTTTCTCTCGCGCCGAATTCTCTCGAGCTGGGAAATCGCTCATTTTTGCGTCGCCAAATATCGTACGAACGCCGTGAAACTTCCACAGGCTTTTTCAGCAGATTTGCACGTGCACTCAAAAAAGTCAAAATTTTTACACATAGACCCCATCAAACGGGAGAAATTGGCCGGGATTGCTCTCATGTGCGTTACGGGGCATCGTTTCTCTCGCTCCGAATTCCATCGAGCTGGGAAATCGCTCATTTTTGCGTCGCCAAATATCGTACGAACGCCGTGAAACTTCCACAGGCTTTTTCAGCAGATTTGCACGTGCACTCAAAAAAGTCAAAATTTTTACACATAGACCCCATCAAACGGGAGAAATTGGCCGGGATTGCTCTCATGTGCGTTACGGGGCATCGTTTCTCTCGCGCCGAATTCCATCGAGCTGGGAAATCGCTCATTTTTGCGTCGCCAAATATCGTACGAACGCCGTGAAACTTCCACAGGCTTTTTCAGCAGATTTGCACGTGCACTCAAAAAAGTCAAAATTTTTACACATAGACCCCATCAAACGGGAGAAATTGGCCGGGATTGCTCTCATGTGCGTTACGGGGCATCGTTTCTCTCGCGCCGAATTCCATCGAGCTGGGAAATCGCTCATTTTTGCGTCGCCAAATATCGTACGAACGCCGTGAAACTTCCACAGGCTTTTCCAGCAGATTGGCACGTGCACTCAAAAAAGTCAAAATTTGTACACATAGACCCCATCAAACGGGAGAAATTGGCCGGGATTGCTCTCATGTGCGTTACGGGGCATCGTTTCTCTCGCTCCGAATTCCATCGAGCTGGGAAATCGCTCATTTTTGCGTCGCCAAATATCGTACGAACGCCGTGAAACTTCCACAGGCTTTTCCAGCAGATTTGCACCTGCACTCAAAAAAGTCAAAATTTTTACACATAGACCCCATCAAACGGGAGAAATTGGCCCGGATTGCTCTCATGTGCGTTACGGGGCATCGTTTCTCTCGCGCCGAATTCTCTCGAGCTGGGAAATCGCTCATTTTTGCGTCGCCAAATATCGTACGAACGCCGTGAAACTTCCACAGGCTTTTTCAGCAGATTTGCACCTGCACTCAAAAAAGTCAAAATTTTTACACATAGACCCCATCAAACGGGAGAAATTGGCCCGGATTGCTCTCATGTGCGTTACGGGGCATCGTTTCTCTCGCGCCGAATTCCATCGAGCTGGGAAATCGCTCATTTTTGCGTCGCCAAATATCGTACGAACGCCGTGAAACTTCCACAGGCTTTTTCAGCAGATTTGCACGTGCACTCAAAAAAGTCAAAATTTTTACACATAGACCCCATCAAACGGGAGAAATTGGCCCGGATTGCTCTCATGTGCGTTACGGGGCATCGTTTCTCTCGCGCCGAATTCTCTCGAGCTGGGAAATCGCTCATTTTTGCGTCGCCAAATATCGTACGAACGCCGTGAAACTTCCACAGGCTTTTTCAGCAGATTTGCACGTGCACTCAAAAAAGTCAAAATTTGTACACATAGACCCCATCAAACGGGAGAAATTGGCCGGGATTGCTCTCATGTGCGTTACGGGGCATCGTTTCTCTCGCTCCGAATTCCATCGAGCTGGGAAATCGCTCATTTTTGCGTCGCCAAATATCGTACGAACGCCGTGAAACTTCCACAGGCTTTTTCAGCAGATTTGCACGTGCACTCAAAAAAGTCAAAATTTTTACACATAGACCCCATCAAACGGGAGAAATTGGCCGGGATTGCTCTCATGTGCGTTACGGGGCATCGTTTCTCTCGCGCCGAATTCCATCGAGCTGGGAAATCGCTCATTTTTGCGTCGCCAAATATCGTACGAACGCCGTGAAACTTCCACAGGCTTTTCCAGCAGATTTGCACGTGCACTCAAAAAAGTCAAAATTTTTACACATAGACCCCATCAAACGGGAGAAATTGGCCCGGATTGCTCTCATGTGCGTTACGGGGCATCGTTTCTCTCGCGCCGAATTCTCTCGAGCTGGGAAATCGCTCATTTTTGCGTCGCCAAATATCGTACGAACGCCGTGAAACTTCCACAGGCTTTTTCAGCAGATTTGCACCTGCACTCAAAAAAGTCAAAATTTTTACACATAGACCCCATCAAACGGGAGAAATTGGCCCGGATTGCTCTCATGTGCGTTACGGGGCATCGTTTCTCTCGCTCCGAATTCCATCGAGCTTGGAAATCGCTCATTTTTGCGTCGCCAAATATCGTACGAACGCCGTGAAACTTCCACAGGCTTTTCCAGCAGATTTGCACCTGCACTCAAAAAAGTCAAAATTTTTACACATAGACCCCATCA
>NC_136110.1:16746365-16747906 GCF_965212315.1 Lampetra planeri
TCAGCAGATTTGCACCTGCACTCAAAAAAGTCAAAATTTTTACACATAGACCCCATCAAACGGGAGAAATTGGCCCGGATTGCTCTCATGTGCGTTACGGGGCATCGTTTCTGTCGCGCCGAATTCCATCGAGCTGGGAAATCGCTCATTTTTGCGTCGCCAAATATCGTACGAACGCCGTGAAACTTCCACAGGCTTTTCCAGCAGATTTGCACGTGCACTCAAAAAAGTCAAAATTTTTACACATAGACCCCATCAAACGGGAGAAATTGGCCCGGATTGCTCTCATGTGCGTTACGGGGCATCGTTTCTCTCGCGCCGAATTCTCTCGAGCTGGGAAATCGCTCATTTTTGCGTCGCCAAATATCGTACGAACGCCGTGAAACTTCCACAGGCTTTTTCAGCAGATTTGCACGTGCACTCAAAAAAGTCAAAAATTTTACACATAGACCCCATCAAACGGGAGAAATTGGCCGGGATTGCTCTCATGTGCGTTACGGGGCATCGTTTCTCTCGCTCCGAATTCCATCGAGCTGGGAAATCGCTCATTTTTGCGTCGCCAAATATCGTACGAACGCCGTGAAACTTCCACAGGCTTTTTCAGCAGATTTGCACGTGCACTCAAAAAGTCAAAATTTTTACACATAGACCCCATCAAACGGGAGAAATTGGCCGGGATTGCTCTCATGTGCGTTACGGGGCATCGTTTCTCTCGCGCCGAATTCCATCGAGCTGGGAAATCGCTCATTTTTGCGTCGCCAAATATCGTACGAACGCCGTGAAACTTCCACAGGCTTTTTCAGCAGATTTGCACGTGCACTCAAAAAGTCAAAATTTTTACACATAGACCCCATCAAACGGGAGAAATTGGCCGGGATTGCTCTCATGTGCGTTACGGGGCATCGTTTCTCTCGCGCCGAATTCCATCGAGCTGGGAAATCGCTCATTTTTGCGTCGCCAAATATCGTACGAACGCCGTGAAACTTCCACAGGCTTTTCCAGCAGATTGGCACGTGCACTCAAAAAAGTCAAAATTTGTACACATAGACCCCATCAAACGGGAGAAATTGGCCGGGATTGCTCTCATGTGCGTTACGGGGCATCGTTTCTCTCGCTCCGAATTCCATCGAGCTGGGAAATCGCTCATTTTTGCGTCGCCAAATATCGTACGAACGCCGTGAAACTTCCACAGGCTTTTCCAGCAGATTTGCACCTGCACTCAAAAAAGTCAAAATTTTTACACATAGACCCCATCAAACGGGAGAAATTGGCCCGGATTGCTCTCATGTGCGTTACGGGGCATCGTTTCTCTCGCGCCGAATTCTCTCGAGCTGGGAAATCGCTCATTTTTGCGTCGCCAAATATCGTACGAACGCCGTGAAACTTCCACAGGCTTTTCAGCAGATTTGCACCTGCACTCAAAAAAGTCAAAATTTTTACACATAGACCCCATCAAACGGGAGAAATTGGCCCGGATTGCTCTCATGTGCGTTACGGGGCATCGTTTCTCTCGCGCCGAATTCCATCGAGCTGGGAAATCG
>NC_136110.1:16748106-16768106 GCF_965212315.1 Lampetra planeri
AATTTTCTCAAAGTAAACGCTTCGGACCCCCACAGGACACTCAACCAAGAGCATCCGGGGAGCACCGAGAGGTGGGGGCCGGGACAGGCAGTGACACACCTCGCGGCGGACCGCAAGCCCCTTCCCAAGATCCAACTACGAGCTTTTTAACTGCAACAGCTTTAATATACGCTATTGGAGCTGGAATTACCGCGGCTGCTGGCACCAGACTTGCCCTCCAATGGATCCTCGTTAAAGGATTTAAAGTGTACTCATTCCAATTACAGGGCCTCGAAAGAGTCCTGTATTGTTATTTTTCGTCACTACCTCCCCGAGTCGGGAGTGGGTAATTTGCGCGCCTGCTGCCTTCCTTGGATGTGGTAGCCGTTTCTCAGGCTCCCTCTCCGGAATCGAACCCTGATTCCCCGTTACCCGTGGTCACCATGGTAGGCACGGAGCCTGCCATCGTAAGTTGATAGGGCAGACATTCGAAAGATACGTCGCCAGCACCAGGGCCGTGCGATCTGCCCACGTGGTTATCCAGAGTCACCAAAGCGTCCGGGCAAGCCCGGATTGGTTTTGGTCTAATAAGTGCACGCATCCCCGGAGGTCAGCGCTCGTCAGCATGTATTAGCTCTAGAATTACCACAGTTATCCAAGCAACGGTCGAGCGATCAAAGGAACCATAACTGATTTAATGAGCCATTCGCAGTTTCACTGTAACATCCGTTTGCACGCAGACATGCATGGCTTAATCTTTGAGACAAGCATATGCTACTGGCAGGATCAACCAGGTAGCTGGCGGCTTTCGACTCTCCACTCGCCAAAAGCACGCCATGGTGACCAGGCGCCCAGCCCAAAGGCTCGCCTGGCTCACACACAGCGTTTGCGGGCCCCAGCCTGCCCAAGTAGGGCAGGCAGGAGTCACTCTCCTGAGGCAAGCATGCACCCAGGCAGAGGAGAGTCCCCACACGCGTCCAAATTCGGACGGACAGGACCCCCACGCACACCATGTAAACACACCCTTTTGGCACGGACTTCACACAACACAAACCACCACAAGGAGGGGCCTCGCTTTGTCGTGTATGCTACCCCCGTTTGGCAACCTGACGGTGCTGAAAGCTCACAAAACACAGGGCTTCCCACAAGGCCAGCCACTTTGAGGCAGCTGTAAGCGCACCACACACACCCTACGTGGGGTGGGGAGGGAAGGAGCAGGGGTCGACCCCACATGCCTGCAAACCTCTAGAGCGGCCTTACAATGCTCGCTACTCTATGGACCGGCAACGGCAATTGAAACCAACCCTAAAATTCTTGCACAGTTGGCAGCCTTCCTTGGCACAAGACCAAACAGCGCAGCGAACCCGTGCAGCACCAACCCAAGGGGACAGCCTTCCCCACACACTCTGGAGGAGAAGAGGCTCCCTCGGGCTGAGTCACACAGCTCAAGATACTCGCTCATTCACGGAAAACTTGGGAAACAAAACCTGCTGACACACACCACTTATGCATCGCATGAAGATTGCCATTGTCCATACACTTGTGCAGGTGCGATGGAAATATTTTCTCGTTTTGGTGTATGCTATATTTTTACAGACAGCTACCGACAAACGGTAGAAATTAGCGGGGATAGGCCTCAGACATTACCCAAAGCTCCGGGAACGTGAGCGACGCAAGACGAATGGGCATTTTAAAGCAGATCTATGGCAGTTACTGACAGTGCCTGGCGTGGGTTACTTGTCTCCGTTGTCGAGAGGGGAAGACGACCCATGTATATGTAAAGGGCGATTTTTTTAGCAACCGTTAAGGCTGTTTTTCCCCTTCACTTGTATCGAGAGGGAAGCAAAGAACATGTATGGCGTGTACGTTTTTTTACGAATTTTCATTAGCAATCTAACGACATGAATTGCGAAGACGTTTTTTGAACAATTGTATTCCTTTCCCAAAACATCGAGTGTTAGTGTATAAAACCGCTAGAGAAAATAAATTGGCAGGCGAAACTTAAAAAGGAGAGACCCATGAACAGCATGGCCAGGCGGCTCACCTCGACGTTTTTCCCCCGAGCAAAGTCCGCCGAGACCCCCTGTATCCCACGGGGATGTACTGGCGTGCACTTAAAGGTTGATGCCGCTCTGTTACTTGGGAAACGAACCACAAGCCAAATCCAGCTAATTTGTGAATGACTTAGCTCTCCTGCTTTCTCGAGAACGTGCTTTTTTCGTCGGATGAAACTTCCACAGGCTTTTCCAGCAGATTTGCACCTGCACTCAAAAAAGTCAAAATTTTTACACATAGACCCCATCAAACGGGAGAAATTGGCCCGGATTGCTCTCATGTGCGTTACGGGGCATCGTTTCTCTCGCGCCGAATTCTCTCGAGCTGGGAAATCGCTCATTTTTGCGTCGCCAAATATCGTACGAACGCCGTGAAACTTCCACAGGCTTTTTCAGCAGATTTGCACCTGCACTCAAAAAAGTCAAAATTTTTACACATAGACCCCATCAAACGGGAGAAATTGGCCCGGATTGCTCTCATGTGCGTTACGGGGCATCGTTTCTCTCGCGCCGAATTCCATCGAGCTGGGAAATCGCTCATTTTTGCGTCGCCAAATATCGTACGAACGCCGTGAAACTTCCACAGGCTTTTTCAGCAGATTTGCACCTGCACTCAAAAAAGTCAAAATTTTTACACATAGACCCCATCAAACGGGAGAAATTGGCCCGGATTGCTCTCATGTGCGTTACGGGGCATCGTTTCTCTCGCGCCGAATTCTCTCGAGCTGGGAAATCGCTCATTTTTGCGTCGCCAAATATCGTACGAACGCCGTGAAACTTCCACAGGCTTTTTCAGCAGATTTGCACGTGCACTCAAAAAAGTCAAAATTTTTACACATAGACCCCATCAAACGGGAGAAATTGGCCCGGATTGCTCTCATGTGCGTTACGGGGCATCGTTTCTGTCGCGCCGAATTCCATCGAGCTGGGAAATCGCTCATTTTTGCGTCGCCAAATATCGTACGAACGCCGTGAAACTTCCACAGGCTTTTTCAGCAGATTTGCACGTGCACTCAAAAAAGTCAAAATTTGTACACATAGACCCCATCAAACGGGAGAAATTGGCCCGGATTGCTCTCATGTGCGTTACGGGGCATCGTTTCTCTCGCGCCGAATTCTCTCGAGCTGGGAAATCGCTCATTTTTGCGTCGCCAAATATCGTACGAACGCCGTGAAACTTCCACAGGCTTTTTCAGCAGATTTGCACCTGCACTCAAAAAAGTCAAAATTTTTACACATAGACCCCATCAAACGGGAGAAATTGGCCCGGATTGCTCTCATGTGCGTTACGGGGCATCGTTTCTGTCGCGCCGAATTCCATCGAGCTGGGAAATCGCTCATTTTTGCGTCGCCAAATATCGTACGAACGCCGTGAAACTTCCACAGGCTTTTCCAGCAGATTTGCACGTGCACTCAAAAAAGTCAAAATTTTTACACATAGACCCCATCAAACGGGAGAAATTGGCCCGGATTGCTCTCATGTGCGTTACGGGGCATCGTTTCTCTCGCGCCGAATTCTCTCGAGCTGGGAAATCGCTCATTTTTGCGTCGCCAAATATCGTACGAACGCCGTGAAACTTCCACAGGCTTTTTCAGCAGATTTGCACGTGCACTCAAAAAAGTCAAAATTTTTACACATAGACCCCATCAAACGGGAGAAATTGGCCGGGATTGCTCTCATGTGCGTTACGGGGCATCGTTTCTCTCGCTCCGAATTCCATCGAGCTGGGAAATCGCTCATTTTTGCGTCGCCAAATATCGTACGAACGCCGTGAAACTTCCACAGGCTTTTTCAGCAGATTTGCACGTGCACTCAAAAAAGTCAAAATTTTTACACATAGACCCCATCAAACGGGAGAAATTGGCCGGGATTGCTCTCATGTGCGTTACGGGGCATCGTTTCTCTCGCGCCGAATTCCATCGAGCTGGGAAATCGCTCATTTTTGCGTCGCCAAATATCGTACGAACGCCGTGAAACTTCCACAGGCTTTTCCAGCAGATTGGCACGTGCACTCAAAAAAGTCAAAATTTGTACACATAGACCCCATCAAACGGGAGAAATTGGCCGGGATTGCTCTCATGTGCGTTACGGGGCATCGTTTCTCTCGCTCCGAATTCCATCGAGCTGGGAAATCGCTCATTTTTGCGTCGCCAAATATCGTACGAACGCCGTGAAACTTCCACAGGCTTTTCCAGCAGATTTGCACCTGCACTCAAAAAAGTCAAAATTTTTACACATAGACCCCATCAAACGGGAGAAATTGGCCCGGATTGCTCTCATGTGCGTTACGGGGCATCGTTTCTCTCGCGCCGAATTCTCTCGAGCTGGGAAATCGCTCATTTTTGCGTCGCCAAATATCGTACGAACGCCGTGAAACTTCCACAGGCTTTTTCAGCAGATTTGCACCTGCACTCAAAAAAGTCAAAATTTTTACACATAGACCCCATCAAACGGGAGAAATTGGCCCGGATTGCTCTCATGTGCGTTACGGGGCATCGTTTCTCTCGCGCCGAATTCCATCGAGCTGGGAAATCGCTCATTTTTGCGTCGCCAAATATCGTACGAACGCCGTGAAACTTCCACAGGCTTTTTCAGCAGATTTGCACGTGCACTCAAAAAAGTCAAAATTTTTACACATAGACCCCATCAAACGGGAGAAATTGGCCCGGATTGCTCTCATGTGCGTTACGGGGCATCGTTTCTCTCGCGCCGAATTCTCTCGAGCTGGGAAATCGCTCATTTTTGCGTCGCCAAATATCGTACGAACGCCGTGAAACTTCCACAGGCTTTTTCAGCAGATTTGCACGTGCACTCAAAAAAGTCAAAATTTGTACACATAGACCCCATCAAACGGGAGAAATTGGCCGGGATTGCTCTCATGTGCGTTACGGGGCATCGTTTCTCTCGCTCCGAATTCCATCGAGCTGGGAAATCGCTCATTTTTGCGTCGCCAAATATCGTACGAACGCCGTGAAACTTCCACAGGCTTTTTCAGCAGATTTGCACGTGCACTCAAAAAAGTCAAAATTTTTACACATAGACCCCATCAAACGGGAGAAATTGGCCGGGATTGCTCTCATGTGCGTTACGGGGCATCGTTTCTCTCGCGCCGAATTCCATCGAGCTGGGAAATCGCTCATTTTTGCGTCGCCAAATATCGTACGAACGCCGTGAAACTTCCACAGGCTTTTCCAGCAGATTTGCACGTGCACTCAAAAAAGTCAAAATTTTTACACATAGACCCCATCAAACGGGAGAAATTGGCCCGGATTGCTCTCATGTGCGTTACGGGGCATCGTTTCTCTCGCGCCGAATTCTCTCGAGCTGGGAAATCGCTCATTTTTGCGTCGCCAAATATCGTACGAACGCCGTGAAACTTCCACAGGCTTTTTCAGCAGATTTGCACCTGCACTCAAAAAAGTCAAAATTTTTACACATAGACCCCATCAAACGGGAGAAATTGGCCCGGATTGCTCTCATGTGCGTTACGGGGCATCGTTTCTCTCGCTCCGAATTCCATCGAGCTGGGAAATCGCTCATTTTTGCGTCGCCAAATATCGTACGAACGCCGTGAAACTTCCACAGGCTTTTTCAGCAGATTTGCACGTGCACTCAAAAAAGTCAAAATTTTTACACATAGACCCCATCAAACGGGAGAAATTGGCCGGGATTGCTCTCATGTGCGTTACGGGGCATCGTTTCTCTCGCGCCGAATTCCATCGAGCTGGGAAATCGCTCATTTTTGCGTCGCCAAATATCGTACGAACGCCGTGAAACTTCCACAGGCTTTTCCAGCAGATTTGCACGTGCACTCAAAAAAGTCAAAATTTTTACACATAGACCCCATCAAACGGGAGAAATTGGCCCGGATTGCTCTCATGTGCGTTACGGGGCATCGTTTCTCTCGCGCCGAATTCTCTCGAGCTGGGAAATCGCTCATTTTTGCGTCGCCAAATATCGTACGAACGCCGTGAAACTTCCACAGGCTTTTTCAGCAGATTTGCACCTGCACTCAAAAAAGTCAAAATTTTTACACATAGACCCCATCAAACGGGAGAAATTGGCCCGGATTGCTCTCATGTGCGTTACGGGGCATCGTTTCTCTCGCTCCGAATTCCATCGAGCTTGGAAATCGCTCATTTTTGCGTCGCCAAATATCGTACGAACGCCGTGAAACTTCCACAGGCTTTTCCAGCAGATTTGCACCTGCACTCAAAAAAGTCAAAATTTTTACACATAGACCCCATCAAACGGGAGAAATTGGCCCGGATTGCTCTCATGTGCGTTACGGGGCATCGTTTCTGTCGCGCCGAATTCCATCGAGCTGGGAAATCGCTCATTTTTGCGTCGCCAAATATCGTACGAACGCCGTGAAACTTCCACAGGCTTTTCCAGCAGATTGGCACGTGCACTCAAAAAAGTCAAAATTTGTACACATAGACCCCATCAAACGGGAGAAATTGGCCGGGATTGCTCTCATGTGCGTTACGGGGCATCGTTTCTCTCGCTCCGAATTCCATCGAGCTGGGAAATCGCTCATTTTTGCGTCGCCAAATATCGTACGAACGCCGTGAAACTTCCACAGGCTTTTCCAGCAGATTGGCACGTGCACTCAAAAAAGTCAAAATTTGTACACATAGACCCCATCAAACGGGAGAAATTGGCCCGGATTGCTCTCATGTGCGTTACGGGGCATCGTTTCTCTCGCGCCGAATTCTCTCGAGCTGGGAAATCGCTCATTTTTGCGTCGCCAAATATCGTACGAACGCCGTGAAACTTCCACAGGCTTTTTCAGCAGATTTGCACCTGCACTCAAAAAAGTCAAAATTTTTACACATAGACCCCATCAAACGGGAGAAATTGGCCCGGATTGCTCTCATGTGCGTTACGGGGCATCGTTTCTCTCGCTCCGAATTCCATCGAGCTTGGAAATCGCTCATTTTTGCGTCGCCAAATATCGTACGAACGCCGTGAAACTTCCACAGGCTTTTCCAGCAGATTTGCACCTGCACTCAAAAAAGTCAAAATTTTTACACATAGACCCCATCAAACGGGAGAAATTGGCCCGGATTGCTCTCATGTGCGTTACGGGGCATCGTTTCTGTCGCGCCGAATTCCATCGAGCTGGGAAATCGCTCATTTTTGCGTCGCCAAATATCGTACGAACGCCGTGAAACTTCCACAGGCTTTTCCAGCAGATTGGCACGTGCACTCAAAAAAGTCAAAATTTGTACACATAGACCCCATCAAACGGGAGAAATTGGCCGGGATTGCTCTCATGTGCGTTACGGGGCATCGTTTCTCTCGCGCCGAATTCTCTCGAGCTGGGAAATCGCTCATTTTTGCGTCGCCAAATATCGTACGAACGCCGTGAAACTTCCACAGGCTTTTTCAGCAGATTTGCACGTGCACTCAAAAAAGTCAAAATTTTTACACATAGACCCCATCAAACGGGAGAAATTGGCCCGGATTGCTCTCATGTGCGTTACGGGGCATCGTTTCTGTCGCGCCGAATTCCATCGAGCTGGGAAATCGCTCATTTTTGCGTCGCCAAATATCGTACGAACGCCGTGAAACTTCCACAGGCTTTTTCAGCAGATTTGCACGTGCACTCAAAAAAGTCAAAATTTGTACACATAGACCCCATCAAACGGGAGAAATTGGCCCGGATTGCTCTCATGTGCGTTACGGGGCATCGTTTCTCTCGCGCCGAATTCTCTCGAGCTGGGAAATCGCTCATTTTTGCGTCGCCAAATATCGTACGAACGCCGTGAAACTTCCACAGGCTTTTTCAGCAGATTTGCACCTGCACTCAAAAAAGTCAAAATTTTTACACATAGACCCCATCAAACGGGAGAAATTGGCCCGGATTGCTCTCATGTGCGTTACGGGGCATCGTTTCTGTCGCGCCGAATTCCATCGAGCTGGGAAATCGCTCATTTTTGCGTCGCCAAATATCGTACGAACGCCGTGAAACTTCCACAGGCTTTTCCAGCAGATTTGCACGTGCACTCAAAAAAGTCAAAATTTTTACACATAGACCCCATCAAACGGGAGAAATTGGCCCGGATTGCTCTCATGTGCGTTACGGGGCATCGTTTCTCTCGCGCCGAATTCTCTCGAGCTGGGAAATCGCTCATTTTTGCGTCGCCAAATATCGTACGAACGCCGTGAAACTTCCACAGGCTTTTTCAGCAGATTTGCACGTGCACTCAAAAAAGTCAAAATTTTTACACATAGACCCCATCAAACGGGAGAAATTGGCCGGGATTGCTCTCATGTGCGTTACGGGGCATCGTTTCTCTCGCTCCGAATTCCATCGAGCTGGGAAATCGCTCATTTTTGCGTCGCCAAATATCGTACGAACGCCGTGAAACTTCCACAGGCTTTTTCAGCAGATTTGCACGTGCACTCAAAAAAGTCAAAATTTTTACACATAGACCCCATCAAACGGGAGAAATTGGCCGGGATTGCTCTCATGTGCGTTACGGGGCATCGTTTCTCTCGCGCCGAATTCCATCGAGCTGGGAAATCGCTCATTTTTGCGTCGCCAAATATCGTACGAACGCCGTGAAACTTCCACAGGCTTTTCCAGCAGATTGGCACGTGCACTCAAAAAAGTCAAAATTTGTACACATAGACCCCATCAAACGGGAGAAATTGGCCGGGATTGCTCTCATGTGCGTTACGGGGCATCGTTTCTCTCGCTCCGAATTCCATCGAGCTGGGAAATCGCTCATTTTTGCGTCGCCAAATATCGTACGAACGCCGTGAAACTTCCACAGGCTTTTCCAGCAGATTTGCACCTGCACTCAAAAAAGTCAAAATTTTTACACATAGACCCCATCAAACGGGAGAAATTGGCCCGGATTGCTCTCATGTGCGTTACGGGGCATCGTTTCTCTCGCGCCGAATTCTCTCGAGCTGGGAAATCGCTCATTTTTGCGTCGCCAAATATCGTACGAACGCCGTGAAACTTCCACAGGCTTTTTCAGCAGATTTGCACGTGCACTCAAAAAAGTCAAAATTTTTACACATAGACCCCATCAAACGGGAGAAATTGGCCCGGATTGCTCTCATGTGCGTTACGGGGCATCGTTTCTCTCGCGCCGAATTCCATCGAGCTGGGAAATCGCTCATTTTTGCGTCGCCAAATATCGTACGAACGCCGTGAAACTTCCACAGGCTTTTTCAGCAGATTTGCACCTGCACTCAAAAAAGTCAAAATTTTTACACATAGACCCCATCAAACGGGAGAAATTGGCCCGGATTGCTCTCATGTGCGTTACGGGGCATCGTTTCTCTCGCGCCGAATTCTCTCGAGCTGGGAAATCGCTCATTTTTGCGTCGCCAAATATCGTACGAACGCCGTGAAACTTCCACAGGCTTTTTCAGCAGATTTGCACGTGCACTCAAAAAAGTCAAAATTTTTACACATAGACCCCATCAAACGGGAGAAATTGGCCGGGATTGCTCTCATGTGCGTTACGGGGCATCGTTTCTCTCGCTCCGAATTCCATCGAGCTGGGAAATCGCTCATTTTTGCGTCGCCAAATATCGTACGAACGCCGTGAAACTTCCACAGGCTTTTTCAGCAGATTTGCACGTGCACTCAAAAAAGTCAAAATTTTTACACATAGACCCCATCAAACGGGAGAAATTGGCCGGGATTGCTCTCATGTGCGTTACGGGGCATCGTTTCTCTCGCGCCGAATTCCATCGAGCTGGGAAATCGCTCATTTTTGCGTCGCCAAATATCGTACGAACGCCGTGAAACTTCCACAGGCTTTTCCAGCAGATTTGCACCTGCACTCAAAAAAGTCAAAATTTTTACACATAGACCCCATCAAACGGGAGAAATTGGCCCGGATTGCTCTCATGTGCGTTACGGGGCATCGTTTCTCTCGCGCCGAATTCTCTCGAGCTGGGAAATCGCTCATTTTTGCGTCGCCAAATATCGTACGAACGCCGTGAAACTTCCACAGGCTTTTTCAGCAGATTTGCACGTGCACTCAAAAAAGTCAAAATTTGTACACATAGACCCCATCAAACGGGAGAAATTGGCCCGGATTGCTCTCATGTGCGTTACGGGGCATCGTTTCTCTCGCGCCGAATTCTCTCGAGCTGGGAAATCGCTCATTTTTGCGTCGCCAAATATCGTACGAACGCCGTGAAACTTCCACAGGCTTTTTCAGCAGATTTGCACCTGCACTCAAAAAAGTCAAAATTTTTACACATAGACCCCATCAAACGGGAGAAATTGGCCCGGATTGCTCTCATGTGCGTTACGGGGCATCGTTTCTGTCGCGCCGAATTCCATCGAGCTGGGAAATCGCTCATTTTTGCGTCGCCAAATATCGTACGAACGCCGTGAAACTTCCACAGGCTTTTCCAGCAGATTTGCACGTGCACTCAAAAAAGTCAAAATTTTTACACATAGACCCCATCAAACGGGAGAAATTGGCCCGGATTGCTCTCATGTGCGTTACGGGGCATCGTTTCTCTCGCGCCGAATTCTCTCGAGCTGGGAAATCGCTCATTTTTGCGTCGCCAAATATCGTACGAACGCCGTGAAACTTCCACAGGCTTTTTCAGCAGATTTGCACGTGCACTCAAAAAAGTCAAAATTTTTACACATAGACCCCATCAAACGGGAGAAATTGGCCGGGATTGCTCTCATGTGCGTTACGGGGCATCGTTTCTCTCGCTCCGAATTCCATCGAGCTGGGAAATCGCTCATTTTTGCGTCGCCAAATATCGTACGAACGCCGTGAAACTTCCACAGGCTTTTTCAGCAGATTTGCACGTGCACTCAAAAAAGTCAAAATTTTTACACATAGACCCCATCAAACGGGAGAAATTGGCCGGGATTGCTCTCATGTGCGTTACGGGGCATCGTTTCTCTCGCGCCGAATTCCATCGAGCTGGGAAATCGCTCATTTTTGCGTCGCCAAATATCGTACGAACGCCGTGAAACTTCCACAGGCTTTTCCAGCAGATTGGCACGTGCACTCAAAAAAGTCAAAATTTGTACACATAGACCCCATCAAACGGGAGAAATTGGCCGGGATTGCTCTCATGTGCGTTACGGGGCATCGTTTCTCTCGCTCCGAATTCCATCGAGCTGGGAAATCGCTCATTTTTGCGTCGCCAAATATCGTACGAACGCCGTGAAACTTCCACAGGCTTTTCCAGCAGATTTGCACCTGCACTCAAAAAAGTCAAAATTTTTACACATAGACCCCATCAAACGGGAGAAATTGGCCCGGATTGCTCTCATGTGCGTTACGGGGCATCGTTTCTCTCGCGCCGAATTCTCTCGAGCTGGGAAATCGCTCATTTTTGCGTCGCCAAATATCGTACGAACGCCGTGAAACTTCCACAGGCTTTTTCAGCAGATTTGCACGTGCACTCAAAAAAGTCAAAATTTTTACACATAGACCCCATCAAACGGGAGAAATTGGCCCGGATTGCTCTCATGTGCGTTACGGGGCATCGTTTCTGTCGCGCCGAATTCCATCGAGCTGGGAAATCGCTCATTTTTGCGTCGCCAAATATCGTACGAACGCCGTGAAACTTCCACAGGCTTTTTCAGCAGATTTGCACGTGCACTCAAAAAAGTCAAAATTTGTACACATAGACCCCATCAAACGGGAGAAATTGGCCCGGATTGCTCTCATGTGCGTTACGGGGCATCGTTTCTCTCGCGCCGAATTCTCTCGAGCTGGGAAATCGCTCATTTTTGCGTCGCCAAATATCGTACGAACGCCGTGAAACTTCCACAGGCTTTTTCAGCAGATTTGCACCTGCACTCAAAAAAGTCAAAATTTTTACACATAGACCCCATCAAACGGGAGAAATTGGCCCGGATTGCTCTCATGTGCGTTACGGGGCATCGTTTCTGTCGCGCCGAATTCCATCGAGCTGGGAAATCGCTCATTTTTGCGTCGCCAAATATCGTACGAACGCCGTGAAACTTCCACAGGCTTTTCCAGCAGATTTGCACGTGCACTCAAAAAAGTCAAAATTTTTACACATAGACCCCATCAAACGGGAGAAATTGGCCCGGATTGCTCTCATGTGCGTTACGGGGCATCGTTTCTCTCGCGCCGAATTCTCTCGAGCTGGGAAATCGCTCATTTTTGCGTCGCCAAATATCGTACGAACGCCGTGAAACTTCCACAGGCTTTTTCAGCAGATTTGCACGTGCACTCAAAAAAGTCAAAATTTTTACACATAGACCCCATCAAACGGGAGAAATTGGCCGGGATTGCTCTCATGTGCGTTACGGGGCATCGTTTCTCTCGCTCCGAATTCCATCGAGCTGGGAAATCGCTCATTTTTGCGTCGCCAAATATCGTACGAACGCCGTGAAACTTCCACAGGCTTTTTCAGCAGATTTGCACGTGCACTCAAAAAAGTCAAAA
Source organism: Lampetra planeri (assembly GCF_965212315.1). Taxonomy (NCBI): domain Eukaryota; kingdom Metazoa; phylum Chordata; class Hyperoartia; order Petromyzontiformes; family Petromyzontidae; genus Lampetra; species Lampetra planeri. Next base: position 16,760,568 of record NC_136110.1, read on the forward strand.
TTTTTACACATAGACCCCATCAAACGGGAGAAATTGGCCGGGATTGCTCTCATGTGCGTTACGGGGCATCGTTTCTCTCGCGCCGAATTCCATCGAGCTGGGAAATCGCTCATTTTTGCGTCGCCAAATATCGTACGAACGCCGTGAAACTTCCACAGGCTTTTCCAGCAGATTGGCACGTGCACTCAAAAAAGTCAAAATTTGTACACATAGACCCCATCAAACGGGAGAAATTGGCCGGGATTGCTCTCATGTGCGTTACGGGGCATCGTTTCTCTCGCTCCGAATTCCATCGAGCTGGGAAATCGCTCATTTTTGCGTCGCCAAATATCGTACGAACGCCGTGAAACTTCCACAGGCTTTTCCAGCAGATTTGCACCTGCACTCAAAAAAGTCAAAATTTTTACACATAGACCCCATCAAACGGGAGAAATTGGCCCGGATTGCTCTCATGTGCGTTACGGGGCATCGTTTCTCTCGCGCCGAATTCTCTCGAGCTGGGAAATCGCTCATTTTTGCGTCGCCAAATATCGTACGAACGCCGTGAAACTTCCACAGGCTTTTTCAGCAGATTTGCACGTGCACTCAAAAAAGTCAAAATTTTTACACATAGACCCCATCAAACGGGAGAAATTGGCCCGGATTGCTCTCATGTGCGTTACGGGGCATCGTTTCTCTCGCGCCGAATTCCATCGAGCTGGGAAATCGCTCATTTTAGCGTCGCCAAATATCGTACGAACGCCGTGAAACTTCCACAGGCTTTTTCAGCAGATTTGCACCTGCACTCAAAAAAGTCAAAATTTTTACACATAGACCCCATCAAACGGGAGAAATTGGCCCGGATTGCTCTCATGTGCGTTACGGGGCATCGTTTCTCTCGCGCCGAATTCTCTCGAGCTGGGAAATCGCTCATTTTTGCGTCGCCAAATATCGTACGAACGCCGTGAAACTTCCACAGGCTTTTTCAGCAGATTTGCACGTGCACTCAAAAAAGTCAAAATTTTTACACATAGACCCCATCAAACGGGAGAAATTGGCCGGGATTGCTCTCATGTGCGTTACGGGGCATCGTTTCTCTCGCTCCGAATTCCATCGAGCTGGGAAATCGCTCATTTTTGCGTCGCCAAATATCGTACGAACGCCGTGAAACTTCCACAGGCTTTTTCAGCAGATTTGCACGTGCACTCAAAAAAGTCAAAATTTTTACACATAGACCCCATCAAACGGGAGAAATTGGCCGGGATTGCTCTCATGTGCGTTACGGGGCATCGTTTCTCTCGCGCCGAATTCCATCGAGCTGGGAAATCGCTCATTTTTGCGTCGCCAAATATCGTACGAACGCCGTGAAACTTCCACAGGCTTTTCCAGCAGATTTGCACCTGCACTCAAAAAAGTCAAAATTTTTACACATAGACCCCATCAAACGGGAGAAATTGGCCCGGATTGCTCTCATGTGCGTTACGGGGCATCGTTTCTCTCGCGCCGAATTCTCTCGAGCTGGGAAATCGCTCATTTTTGCGTCGCCAAATATCGTACGAACGCCGTGAAACTTCCACAGGCTTTTTCAGCAGATTTGCACCTGCACTCAAAAAAGTCAAAATTTTTACACATAGACCCCATCAAACGGGAGAAATTGGCCCGGATTGCTCTCATGTGCGTTACGGGGCATCGTTTCTCTCGCTCCGAATTCCATCGAGCTTGGAAATCGCTCATTTTTGCGTCGCCAAATATCGTACGAACGCCGTGAAACTTCCACAGGCTTTTCCAGCAGATTTGCACCTGCACTCAAAAAAGTCAAAATTTTTACACATAGACCCCATCAAACGGGAGAAATTGGCCCGGATTGCTCTCATGTGCGTTACGGGGCATCGTTTCTGTCGCGCCGAATTCCATCGAGCTGGGAAATCGCTCATTTTTGCGTCGCCAAATATCGTACGAACGCCGTGAAACTTCCACAGGCTTTTCCAGCAGATTGGCACGTGCACTCAAAAAAGTCAAAATTTGTACACATAGACCCCATCAAACGGGAGAAATTGGCCGGGATTGCTCTCATGTGCGTTACGGGGCATCGTTTCTCTCGCGCCGAATTCTCTCGAGCTGGGAAATCGCTCATTTTTGCGTCGCCAAATATCGTACGAACGCCGTGAAACTTCCACAGGCTTTTTCAGCAGATTTGCACGTGCACTCAAAAAAGTCAAAATTTTTACACATAGACCCCATCAAACGGGAGAAATTGGCCCGGATTGCTCTCATGTGCGTTACGGGGCATCGTTTCTGTCGCGCCGAATTCCATCGAGCTGGGAAATCGCTCATTTTTGCGTCGCCAAATATCGTACGAACGCCGTGAAACTTCCACAGGCTTTTTCAGCAGATTTGCACGTGCACTCAAAAAAGTCAAAATTTGTACACATAGACCCCATCAAACGGGAGAAATTGGCCCGGATTGCTCTCATGTGCGTTACGGGGCATCGTTTCTCTCGCGCCGAATTCTCTCGAGCTGGGAAATCGCTCATTTTTGCGTCGCCAAATATCGTACGAACGCCGTGAAACTTCCACAGGCTTTTTCAGCAGATTTGCACCTGCACTCAAAAAAGTCAAAATTTGTACACATAGACCCCATCAAACGGGAGAAATTGGCCCGGATTGCTCTCATGTGCGTTACGGGGCATCGTTTCTGTCGCGCCGAATTCCATCGAGCTGGGAAATCGCTCATTTTTGCGTCGCCAAATATCGTACGAACGCCGTGAAACTTCCACAGGCTTTTCCAGCAGATTTGCACGTGCACTCAAAAAAGTCAAAATTTTTACACATAGACCCCATCAAACGGGAGAAATTGGCCCGGATTGCTCTCATGTGCGTTACGGGGCATCGTTTCTCTCGCGCCGAATTCTCTCGAGCTGGGAAATCGCTCATTTTTGCGTCGCCAAATATCGTACGAACGCCGTGAAACTTCCACAGGCTTTTTCAGCAGATTTGCACGTGCACTCAAAAAAGTCAAAATTTTTACACATAGACCCCATCAAACGGGAGAAATTGGCCGGGATTGCTCTCATGTGCGTTACGGGGCATCGTTTCTCTCGCTCCGAATTCCATCGAGCTGGGAAATCGCTCATTTTTGCGTCGCCAAATATCGTACGAACGCCGTGAAACTTCCACAGGCTTTTTCAGCAGATTTGCACGTGCACTCAAAAAAGTCAAAATTTTTACACATAGACCCCATCAAACGGGAGAAATTGGCCGGGATTGCTCTCATGTGCGTTACGGGGCATCGTTTCTCTCGCGCCGAATTCCATCGAGCTGGGAAATCGCTCATTTTTGCGTCGCCAAATATCGTACGAACGCCGTGAAACTTCCACAGGCTTTTCCAGCAGATTGGCACGTGCACTCAAAAAAGTCAAAATTTGTACACATAGACCCCATCAAACGGGAGAAATTGGCCGGGATTGCTCTCATGTGCGTTACGGGGCATCGTTTCTCTCGCTCCGAATTCCATCGAGCTGGGAAATCGCTCATTTTTGCGTCGCCAAATATCGTACGAACGCCGTGAAACTTCCACAGGCTTTTCCAGCAGATTTGCACCTGCACTCAAAAAAGTCAAAATTTTTACACATAGACCCCATCAAACGGGAGAAATTGGCCCGGATTGCTCTCATGTGCGTTACGGGGCATCGTTTCTCTCGCGCCGAATTCTCTCGAGCTGGGAAATCGCTCATTTTTGCGTCGCCAAATATCGTACGAACGCCGTGAAACTTCCACAGGCTTTTTCAGCAGATTTGCACGTGCACTCAAAAAAGTCAAAATTTTTACACATAGACCCCATCAAACGGGAGAAATTGGCCCGGATTGCTCTCATGTGCGTTACGGGGCATCGTTTCTCTCGCGCCGAATTCCATCGAGCTGGGAAATCGCTCATTTTTGCGTCGCCAAATATCGTACGAACGCCGTGAAACTTCCACAGGCTTTTTCAGCAGATTTGCACCTGCACTCAAAAAAGTCAAAATTTTTACACATAGACCCCATCAAACGGGAGAAATTGGCCCGGATTGCTCTCATGTGCGTTACGGGGCATCGTTTCTCTCGCGCCGAATTCTCTCGAGCTGGGAAATCGCTCATTTTTGCGTCGCCAAATATCGTACGAACGCCGTGAAACTTCCACAGGCTTTTTCAGCAGATTTGCACGTGCACTCAAAAAAGTCAAAATTTTTACACATAGACCCCATCAAACGGGAGAAATTGGCCGGGATTGCTCTCATGTGCGTTACGGGGCATCGTTTCTCTCGCTCCGAATTCCATCGAGCTGGGAAATCGCTCATTTTTGCGTCGCCAAATATCGTACGAACGCCGTGAAACTTCCACAGGCTTTTTCAGCAGATTTGCACGTGCACTCAAAAAAGTCAAAATTTTTACACATAGACCCCATCAAACGGGAGAAATTGGCCGGGATTGCTCTCATGTGCGTTACGGGGCATCGTTTCTCTCGCGCCGAATTCCATCGAGCTGGGAAATCGCTCATTTTTGCGTCGCCAAATATCGTACGAACGCCGTGAAACTTCCACAGGCTTTTCCAGCAGATTTGCACCTGCACTCAAAAAAGTCAAAATTTTTACACATAGACCCCATCAAACGGGAGAAATTGGCCCGGATTGCTCTCATGTGCGTTACGGGGCATCGTTTCTCTCGCGCCGAATTCTCTCGAGCTGGGAAATCGCTCATTTTTGCGTCGCCAAATATCGTACGAACGCCGTGAAACTTCCACAGGCTTTTTCAGCAGATTTGCACCTGCACTCAAAAAAGTCAAAATTTTTACACATAGACCCCATCAAACGGGAGAAATTGGCCCGGATTGCTCTCATGTGCGTTACGGGGCATCGTTTCTCTCGCGCCGAATTCCATCGAGCTGGGAAATCGCTCATTTTTGCGTCGCCAAATATCGTACGAACGCCGTGAAACTTCCACAGGCTTTTTCAGCAGATTTGCACCTGCACTCAAAAAAGTCAAAATTTTTACACATAGACCCCATCAAACGGGAGAAATTGGCCCGGATTGCTCTCATGTGCGTTACGGGGCATCGTTTCTCTCGCGCCGAATTCTCTCGAGCTGGGAAATCGCTCATTTTTGCGTCGCCAAATATCGTACGAACGCCGTGAAACTTCCACAGGCTTTTTCAGCAGATTTGCACGTGCACTCAAAAAAGTCAAAATTTTTACACATAGACCCCATCAAACGGGAGAAATTGGCCCGGATTGCTCTCATGTGCGTTACGGGGCATCGTTTCTGTCGCGCCGAATTCCATCGAGCTGGGAAATCGCTCATTTTTGCGTCGCCAAATATCGTACGAACGCCGTGAAACTTCCACAGGCTTTTTCAGCAGATTTGCACGTGCACTCAAAAAAGTCAAAATTTGTACACATAGACCCCATCAAACGGGAGAAATTGGCCCGGATTGCTCTCATGTGCGTTACGGGGCATCGTTTCTCTCGCGCCGAATTCTCTCGAGCTGGGAAATCGCTCATTTTTGCGTCGCCAAATATCGTACGAACGCCGTGAAACTTCCACAGGCTTTTTCAGCAGATTTGCACCTGCACTCAAAAAAGTCAAAATTTTTACACATAGACCCCATCAAACGGGAGAAATTGGCCCGGATTGCTCTCATGTGCGTTACGGGGCATCGTTTCTGTCGCGCCGAATTCCATCGAGCTGGGAAATCGCTCATTTTTGCGTCGCCAAATATCGTACGAACGCCGTGAAACTTCCACAGGCTTTTTCAGCAGATTTGCACGTGCACTCAAAAAAGTCAAAATTTTTACACATAGACCCCATCAAACGGGAGAAATTGGCCCGGATTGCTCTCATGTGCGTTACGGGGCATCGTTTCTCTCGCGCCGAATTCTCTCGAGCTGGGAAATCGCTCATTTTTGCGTCGCCAAATATCGTACGAACGCCGTGAAACTTCCACAGGCTTTTTCAGCAGATTTGCACGTGCACTCAAAAAAGTCAAAATTTTTACACATAGACCCCATCAAACGGGAGAAATTGGCCGGGATTGCTCTCATGTGCGTTACGGGGCATCGTTTCTCTCGCTCCGAATTCCATCGAGCTGGGAAATCGCTCATTTTTGCGTCGCCAAATATCGTACGAACGCCGTGAAACTTCCACAGGCTTTTTCAGCAGATTTGCACGTGCACTCAAAAAAGTCAAAATTTTTACACATAGACCCCATCAAACGGGAGAAATTGGCCGGGATTGCTCTCATGTGCGTTACGGGGCATCGTTTCTCTCGCGCCGAATTCTCTCGAGCTGGGAAATCGCTCATTTTTGCGTCGCCAAATATCGTACGAACGCCGTGAAACTTCCACAGGCTTTTTCAGCAGATTTGCACCTGCACTCAAAAAAGTCAAAATTTTTACACATAGACCCCATCAAACGGGAGAAATTGGCCCGGATTGCTCTCATGTGCGTTACGGGGCATCGTTTCTGTCGCGCCGAATTCCATCGAGCTGGGAAATCGCTCATTTTTGCGTCGCCAAATATCGTACGAACGCCGTGAAACTTCCACAGGCTTTTCCAGCAGATTTGCACGTGCACTCAAAAAAGTCAAAATTTTTACACATAGACCCCATCAAACGGGAGAAATTGGCCCGGATTGCTCTCATGTGCGTTACGGGGCATCGTTTCTCTCGCGCCGAATTCTCTCGAGCTGGGAAATCGCTCATTTTTGCGTCGCCAAATATCGTACGAACGCCGTGAAACTTCCACAGGCTTTTTCAGCAGATTTGCACGTGCACTCAAAAAAGTCAAAATTTTTACACATAGACCCCATCAAACGGGAGAAATTGGCCGGGATTGCTCTCATGTGCGTTACGGGGCATCGTTTCTCTCGCTCCGAATTCCATCGAGCTGGGAAATCGCTCATTTTTGCGTCGCCAAATATCGTACGAACGCCGTGAAACTTCCACAGGCTTTTTCAGCAGATTTGCACGTGCACTCAAAAAAGTCAAAATTTTTACACATAGACCCCATCAAACGGGAGAAATTGGCCGGGATTGCTCTCATGTGCGTTACGGGGCATCGTTTCTCTCGCGCCGAATTCCATCGAGCTGGGAAATCGCTCATTTTTGCGTCGCCAAATATCGTACGAACGCCGTGAAACTTCCACAGGCTTTTCCAGCAGATTGGCACGTGCACTCAAAAAAGTCAAAATTTGTACACATAGACCCCATCAAACGGGAGAAATTGGCCGGGATTGCTCTCATGTGCGTTACGGGGCATCGTTTCTCTCGCTCCGAATTCCATCGAGCTGGGAAATCGCTCATTTTTGCGTCGCCAAATATCGTACGAACGCCGTGAAACTTCCACAGGCTTTTCCAGCAGATTTGCACGTGCACTCAAAAAAGTCAAAATTTTTACACATAGACCCCATCAAACGGGAGAAATTGGCCCGGATTGCTCTCATGTGCGTTACGGGGCATCGTTTCTGTCGCGCCGAATTCCATCGAGCTGGGAAATCGCTCATTTTTGCGTCGCCAAATATCGTACGAA
>NC_136110.1:16778106-16785606 GCF_965212315.1 Lampetra planeri
GAACCCGTGCAGCACCAACCCAAGGGGACAGCCTTCCCCACACACTCTGGAGGAGAAGAGGCTCCCTCGGGCTGAGTCACACAGCTCAAGATACTCGCTCATTCACGGAAAACTTGGGAAACAAAACCTGCTGACACACACCACTTATGCATCGCATGAAGATTGCCATTGTCCATACACTTGTGCAGGTGCGATGGAAATATTTTCTCGTTTTGGTGTATGCTATATTTTTACAGACAGCTACCGACAAACGGTAGAAATTAGCGGGGATAGGCCTCAGACATTACCCAAAGCTCCGGGAACGTGAGCGACGCAAGACGAATGGGCATTTTAAAGCAGATCTATGGCAGTTACTGACAGTGCCTGGCGTGGGTTACTTGTCTCCGTTGTCGAGAGGGGAAGACGACCCATGTATATGTAAAGGGCGATTTTTTTAGCAACCGTTAAGGCTGTTTTTCCCCTTCACTTGTATCGAGAGGGAAGCAAAGAACATGTATGGCGTGTACGTTTTTTTACGAATTTTCATTAGCAATCTAACGACATGAATTGCGAAGACGTTTTTTGAACAATTGTATTCCTTTCCCAAAACATCGAGTGTTAGTGTATAAAACCGCTAGAGAAAATAAATTGGCAGGCGAAACTTAAAAAGGAGAGACCCATGAACAGCATGGCCAGGCGGCTCACCTCGACGTTTTTCCCCCGAGCAAAGTCCGCCGAGACCCCCTGTATCCCACGGGGATGTACTGGCGTGCACTTAAAGGTTGATGCCGCTCTGTTACTTGGGAAACGAACCACAAGCCAAATCCAGCTAATTTGTGAATGACTTAGCTCTCCTGCTTTCTCGAGAACGTGCTTTTTTCGTCGGATGAAACTTCCACAGGCTTTTCCAGCAGATTTGCACCTGCACTCAAAAAAGTCAAAATTTTTACACATAGACCCCATCAAACGGGAGAAATTGGCCCGGATTGCTCTCATGTGCGTTACGGGGCATCGTTTCTCTCGCGCCGAATTCTCTCGAGCTGGGAAATCGCTCATTTTTGCGTCGCCAAATATCGTACGAACGCCGTGAAACTTCCACAGGCTTTTTCAGCAGATTTGCACCTGCACTCAAAAAAGTCAAAATTTTTACACATAGACCCCATCAAACGGGAGAAATTGGCCCGGATTGCTCTCATGTGCGTTACGGGGCATCGTTTCTCTCGCGCCGAATTCCATCGAGCTGGGAAATCGCTCATTTTTGCGTCGCCAAATATCGTACGAACGCCGTGAAACTTCCACAGGCTTTTTCAGCAGATTTGCACCTGCACTCAAAAAAGTCAAAATTTTTACACATAGACCCCATCAAACGGGAGAAATTGGCCCGGATTGCTCTCATGTGCGTTACGGGGCATCGTTTCTCTCGCGCCGAATTCTCTCGAGCTGGGAAATCGCTCATTTTTGCGTCGCCAAATATCGTACGAACGCCGTGAAACTTCCACAGGCTTTTTCAGCAGATTTGCACGTGCACTCAAAAAAGTCAAAATTTTTACACATAGACCCCATCAAACGGGAGAAATTGGCCCGGATTGCTCTCATGTGCGTTACGGGGCATCGTTTCTGTCGCGCCGAATTCCATCGAGCTGGGAAATCGCTCATTTTTGCGTCGCCAAATATCGTACGAACGCCGTGAAACTTCCACAGGCTTTTTCAGCAGATTTGCACGTGCACTCAAAAAAGTCAAAATTTGTACACATAGACCCCATCAAACGGGAGAAATTGGCCCGGATTGCTCTCATGTGCGTTACGGGGCATCGTTTCTCTCGCGCCGAATTCTCTCGAGCTGGGAAATCGCTCATTTTTGCGTCGCCAAATATCGTACGAACGCCGTGAAACTTCCACAGGCTTTTTCAGCAGATTTGCACCTGCACTCAAAAAAGTCAAAATTTTTACACATAGACCCCATCAAACGGGAGAAATTGGCCCGGATTGCTCTCATGTGCGTTACGGGGCATCGTTTCTGTCGCGCCGAATTCCATCGAGCTGGGAAATCGCTCATTTTTGCGTCGCCAAATATCGTACGAACGCCGTGAAACTTCCACAGGCTTTTCCAGCAGATTTGCACGTGCACTCAAAAAAGTCAAAATTTTTACACATAGACCCCATCAAACGGGAGAAATTGGCCCGGATTGCTCTCATGTGCGTTACGGGGCATCGTTTCTCTCGCGCCGAATTCTCTCGAGCTGGGAAATCGCTCATTTTTGCGTCGCCAAATATCGTACGAACGCCGTGAAACTTCCACAGGCTTTTTCAGCAGATTTGCACCTGCACTCAAAAAAGTCAAAATTTTTACACATAGACCCCATCAAACGGGAGAAATTGGCCCGGATTGCTCTCATGTGCGTTACGGGGCATCGTTTCTCTCGCGCCGAATTCCATCGAGCTGGGAAATCGCTCATTTTTGCGTCGCCAAATATCGTACGAACGCCGTGAAACTTCCACAGGCTTTTTCAGCAGATTTGCACCTGCACTCAAAAAAGTCAAAATTTTTACACATAGACCCCATCAAACGGGAGAAATTGGCCCGGATTGCTCTCATGTGCGTTACGGGGCATCGTTTCTCTCGCGCCGAATTCTCTCGAGCTGGGAAATCGCTCATTTTTGCGTCGCCAAATATCGTACGAACGCCGTGAAACTTCCACAGGCTTTTTCAGCAGATTTGCACGTGCACTCAAAAAAGTCAAAATTTTTACACATAGACCCCATCAAACGGGAGAAATTGGCCCGGATTGCTCTCATGTGCGTTACGGGGCATCGTTTCTGTCGCGCCGAATTCCATCGAGCTGGGAAATCGCTCATTTTTGCGTCGCCAAATATCGTACGAACGCCGTGAAACTTCCACAGGCTTTTTCAGCAGATTTGCACGTGCACTCAAAAAAGTCAAAATTTGTACACATAGACCCCATCAAACGGGAGAAATTGGCCCGGATTGCTCTCATGTGCGTTACGGGGCATCGTTTCTCTCGCGCCGAATTCTCTCGAGCTGGGAAATCGCTCATTTTTGCGTCGCCAAATATCGTACGAACGCCGTGAAACTTCCACAGGCTTTTTCAGCAGATTTGCACCTGCACTCAAAAAAGTCAAAATTTTTACACATAGACCCCATCAAACGGGAGAAATTGGCCCGGATTGCTCTCATGTGCGTTACGGGGCATCGTTTCTGTCGCGCCGAATTCCATCGAGCTGGGAAATCGCTCATTTTTGCGTCGCCAAATATCGTACGAACGCCGTGAAACTTCCACAGGCTTTTCCAGCAGATTTGCACGTGCACTCAAAAAAGTCAAAATTTTTACACATAGACCCCATCAAACGGGAGAAATTGGCCCGGATTGCTCTCATGTGCGTTACGGGGCATCGTTTCTCTCGCGCCGAATTCTCTCGAGCTGGGAAATCGCTCATTTTTGCGTCGCCAAATATCGTACGAACGCCGTGAAACTTCCACAGGCTTTTTCAGCAGATTTGCACGTGCACTCAAAAAAGTCAAAATTTTTACACATAGACCCCATCAAACGGGAGAAATTGGCCGGGATTGCTCTCATGTGCGTTACGGGGCATCGTTTCTCTCGCTCCGAATTCCATCGAGCTGGGAAATCGCTCATTTTTGCGTCGCCAAATATCGTACGAACGCCGTGAAACTTCCACAGGCTTTTTCAGCAGATTTGCACGTGCACTCAAAAAAGTCAAAATTTTTACACATAGACCCCATCAAACGGGAGAAATTGGCCGGGATTGCTCTCATGTGCGTTACGGGGCATCGTTTCTCTCGCGCCGAATTCCATCGAGCTGGGAAATCGCTCATTTTTGCGTCGCCAAATATCGTACGAACGCCGTGAAACTTCCACAGGCTTTTCCAGCAGATTGGCACGTGCACTCAAAAAAGTCAAAATTTGTACACATAGACCCCATCAAACGGGAGAAATTGGCCGGGATTGCTCTCATGTGCGTTACGGGGCATCGTTTCTCTCGCTCCGAATTCCATCGAGCTGGGAAATCGCTCATTTTTGCGTCGCCAAATATCGTACGAACGCCGTGAAACTTCCACAGGCTTTTCCAGCAGATTTGCACCTGCACTCAAAAAAGTCAAAATTTTTACACATAGACCCCATCAAACGGGAGAAATTGGCCCGGATTGCTCTCATGTGCGTTACGGGGCATCGTTTCTCTCGCGCCGAATTCTCTCGAGCTGGGAAATCGCTCATTTTTGCGTCGCCAAATATCGTACGAACGCCGTGAAACTTCCACAGGCTTTTTCAGCAGATTTGCACCTGCACTCAAAAAAGTCAAAATTTTTACACATAGACCCCATCAAACGGGAGAAATTGGCCCGGATTGCTCTCATGTGCGTTACGGGGCATCGTTTCTCTCGCGCCGAATTCCATCGAGCTGGGAAATCGCTCATTTTTGCGTCGCCAAATATCGTACGAACGCCGTGAAACTTCCACAGGCTTTTTCAGCAGATTTGCACGTGCACTCAAAAAAGTCAAAATTTTTACACATAGACCCCATCAAACGGGAGAAATTGGCCCGGATTGCTCTCATGTGCGTTACGGGGCATCGTTTCTCTCGCGCCGAATTCTCTCGAGCTGGGAAATCGCTCATTTTTGCGTCGCCAAATATCGTACGAACGCCGTGAAACTTCCACAGGCTTTTTCAGCAGATTTGCACGTGCACTCAAAAAAGTCAAAATTTGTACACATAGACCCCATCAAACGGGAGAAATTGGCCGGGATTGCTCTCATGTGCGTTACGGGGCATCGTTTCTCTCGCTCCGAATTCCATCGAGCTGGGAAATCGCTCATTTTTGCGTCGCCAAATATCGTACGAACGCCGTGAAACTTCCACAGGCTTTTTCAGCAGATTTGCACGTGCACTCAAAAAAGTCAAAATTTTTACACATAGACCCCATCAAACGGGAGAAATTGGCCGGGATTGCTCTCATGTGCGTTACGGGGCATCGTTTCTCTCGCGCCGAATTCCATCGAGCTGGGAAATCGCTCATTTTTGCGTCGCCAAATATCGTACGAACGCCGTGAAACTTCCACAGGCTTTTCCAGCAGATTTGCACGTGCACTCAAAAAAGTCAAAATTTTTACACATAGACCCCATCAAACGGGAGAAATTGGCCCGGATTGCTCTCATGTGCGTTACGGGGCATCGTTTCTGTCGCGCCGAATTCCATCGAGCTGGGAAATCGCTCATTTTTGCGTCGCCAAATATCGTACGAACGCCGTGAAACTTCCACAGGCTTTTCCAGCAGATTGGCACGTGCACTCAAAAAAGTCAAAATTTGTACACATAGACCCCATCAAACGGGAGAAATTGGCCCGGATTGCTCTCATGTGCGTTACGGGGCATCGTTTCTGTCGCGCCGAATTCCATCGAGCTGGGAAATCGCTCATTTTTGCGTCGCCAAATATCGTACGAACGCCGTGAAACTTCCACAGGCTTTTCCAGCAGATTTGCACGTGCACTCAAAAAAGTCAAAATTTTTACACATAGACCCCATCAAACGGGAGAAATTGGCCCGGATTGCTCTCATGTGCGTTACGGGGCATCGTTTCTCTCGCGCCGAATTCTCTCGAGCTGGGAAATCGCTCATTTTTGCGTCGCCAAATATCGTACGAACGCCGTGAAACTTCCACAGGCTTTTTCAGCAGATTTGCACGTGCACTCAAAAAAGTCAAAATTTTTACACATAGACCCCATCAAACGGGAGAAATTGGCCGGGATTGCTCTCATGTGCGTTACGGGGCATCGTTTCTCTCGCTCCGAATTCCATCGAGCTGGGAAATCGCTCATTTTTGCGTCGCCAAATATCGTACGAACGCCGTGAAACTTCCACAGGCTTTTTCAGCAGATTTGCACGTGCACTCAAAAAAGTCAAAATTTTTACACATAGACCCCATCAAACGGGAGAAATTGGCCGGGATTGCTCTCATGTGCGTTACGGGGCATCGTTTCTCTCGCGCCGAATTCCATCGAGCTGGGAAATCGCTCATTTTTGCGTCGCCAAATATCGTACGAACGCCGTGAAACTTCCACAGGCTTTTCCAGCAGATTGGCACGTGCACTCAAAAAAGTCAAAATTTGTACACATAGACCCCATCAAACGGGAGAAATTGGCCGGGATTGCTCTCATGTGCGTTACGGGGCATCGTTTCTCTCGCTCCGAATTCCATCGAGCTGGGAAATCGCTCATTTTTGCGTCGCCAAATATCGTACGAACGCCGTGAAACTTCCACAGGCTTTTCCAGCAGATTTGCACCTGCACTCAAAAAAGTCAAAATTTTTACACATAGACCCCATCAAACGGGAGAAATTGGCCCGGATTGCTCTCATGTGCGTTACGGGGCATCGTTTCTCTCGCGCCGAATTCTCTCGAGCTGGGAAATCGCTCATTTTTGCGTCGCCAAATATCGTACGAACGCCGTGAAACTTCCACAGGCTTTTTCAGCAGATTTGCACCTGCACTCAAAAAAGTCAAAATTTTTACACATAGACCCCATCAAACGGGAGAAATTGGCCCGGATTGCTCTCATGTGCGTTACGGGGCATCGTTTCTCTCGCGCCGAATTCCATCGAGCTGGGAAATCGCTCATTTTTGCGTCGCCAAATATCGTACGAACGCCGTGAAACTTCCACAGGCTTTTTCAGCAGATTTGCACGTGCACTCAAAAAAGTCAAAATTTTTACACATAGACCCCATCAAACGGGAGAAATTGGCCCGGATTGCTCTCATGTGCGTTACGGGGCATCGTTTCTCTCGCGCCGAATTCTCTCGAGCTGGGAAATCGCTCATTTTTGCGTCGCCAAATATCGTACGAACGCCGTGAAACTTCCACAGGCTTTTTCAGCAGATTTGCACGTGCACTCAAAAAAGTCAAAATTTGTACACATAGACCCCATCAAACGGGAGAAATTGGCCGGGATTGCTCTCATGTGCGTTACGGGGCATCGTTTCTCTCGCTCCGAATTCCATCGAGCTGGGAAATCGCTCATTTTTGCGTCGCCAAATATCGTACGAACGCCGTGAAACTTCCACAGGCTTTTTCAGCAGATTTGCACGTGCACTCAAAAAAGTCAAAATTTTTACACATAGACCCCATCAAACGGGAGAAATTGGCCGGGATTGCTCTCATGTGCGTTACGGGGCATCGTTTCTCTCGCGCCGAATTCCATCGAGCTGGGAAATCGCTCATTTTTGCGTCGCCAAATATCGTACGAACGCCGTGAAACTTCCACAGGCTTTTCCAGCAGATTTGCACGTGCACTCAAAAAAGTCAAAATTTTTACACATAGACCCCATCAAACGGGAGAAATTGGCCCGGATTGCTCTCATGTGCGTTACGGGGCATCGTTTCTGTCGCGCCGAATTCCATCGAGCTGGGAAATCGCTCATTTTTGCGTCGCCAAATATCGTACGAACGCCGTGAAACTTCCACAGGCTTTTCCAGCAGATTGGCA
>NC_136110.1:16793106-16798106 GCF_965212315.1 Lampetra planeri
GCCTGCCCAAGTAGGGCAGGCAGGAGTCACTCTCCTGAGGCAAGCATGCACCCAGGCAGAGGAGAGTCCCCACACGCGTCCAAATTCGGACGGACAGGACCCCCACGCACACCATGTAAACACACCCTTTTGGCACGGACTTCACACAACACAAACCACCACAAGGAGGGGCCTCGCTTTGTCGTGTATGCTACCCCCGTTTGGCAACCTGACGGTGCTGAAAGCTCACAAAACACAGGGCTTCCCACAAGGCCAGCCACTTTGAGGCAGCTGTAAGCGCACCACACACACCCTACGTGGGGTGGGGAGGGAAGGAGCAGGGGTCGACCCCACATGCCTGCAAACCTCTAGAGCGGCCTTACAATGCTCGCTACTCTATGGACCGGCAACGGCAATTGAAACCAACCCTAAAATTCTTGCACAGTTGGCAGCCTTCCTTGGCACAAGACCAAACAGCGCAGCGAACCCGTGCAGCACCAACCCAAGGGGACAGCCTTCCCCACACACTCTGGAGGAGAAGAGGCTCCCTCGGGCTGAGTCACACAGCTCAAGATACTCGCTCATTCACGGAAAACTTGGGAAACAAAACCTGCTGACACACACCACTTATGCATCGCATGAAGATTGCCATTGTCCATACACTTGTGCAGGTGCGATGGAAATATTTTCTCGTTTTGGTGTATGCTATATTTTTACAGACAGCTACCGACAAACGGTAGAAATTAGCGGGGATAGGCCTCAGACATTACCCAAAGCTCCGGGAACGTGAGCGACGCAAGACGAATGGGCATTTTAAAGCAGATCTATGGCAGTTACTGACAGTGCCTGGCGTGGGTTACTTGTCTCCGTTGTCGAGAGGGGAAGACGACCCATGTATATGTAAAGGGCGATTTTTTTAGCAACCGTTAAGGCTGTTTTTCCCCTTCACTTGTATCGAGAGGGAAGCAAAGAACATGTATGGCGTGTACGTTTTTTTACGAATTTTCATTAGCAATCTAACGACATGAATTGCGAAGACGTTTTTTGAACAATTGTATTCCTTTCCCAAAACATCGAGTGTTAGTGTATAAAACCGCTAGAGAAAATAAATTGGCAGGCGAAACTTAAAAAGGAGAGACCCATGAACAGCATGGCCAGGCGGCTCACCTCGACGTTTTTCCCCCGAGCAAAGTCCGCCGAGACCCCCTGTATCCCACGGGGATGTACTGGCGTGCACTTAAAGGTTGATGCCGCTCTGTTACTTGGGAAACGAACCACAAGCCAAATCCAGCTAATTTGTGAATGACTTAGCTCTCCTGCTTTCTCGAGAACGTGCTTTTTTCGTCGGATGAAACTTCCACAGGCTTTTCCAGCAGATTTGCACCTGCACTCAAAAAAGTCAAAATTTTTACACATAGACCCCATCAAACGGGAGAAATTGGCCCGGATTGCTCTCATGTGCGTTACGGGGCATCGTTTCTCTCGCGCCGAATTCTCTCGAGCTGGGAAATCGCTCATTTTTGCGTCGCCAAATATCGTACGAACGCCGTGAAACTTCCACAGGCTTTTTCAGCAGATTTGCACCTGCACTCAAAAAAGTCAAAATTTTTACACATAGACCCCATCAAACGGGAGAAATTGGCCCGGATTGCTCTCATGTGCGTTACGGGGCATCGTTTCTCTCGCGCCGAATTCCATCGAGCTGGGAAATCGCTCATTTTTGCGTCGCCAAATATCGTACGAACGCCGTGAAACTTCCACAGGCTTTTTCAGCAGATTTGCACCTGCACTCAAAAAAGTCAAAATTTTTACACATAGACCCCATCAAACGGGAGAAATTGGCCCGGATTGCTCTCATGTGCGTTACGGGGCATCGTTTCTCTCGCGCCGAATTCTCTCGAGCTGGGAAATCGCTCATTTTTGCGTCGCCAAATATCGTACGAACGCCGTGAAACTTCCACAGGCTTTTTCAGCAGATTTGCACGTGCACTCAAAAAAGTCAAAATTTTTACACATAGACCCCATCAAACGGGAGAAATTGGCCCGGATTGCTCTCATGTGCGTTACGGGGCATCGTTTCTGTCGCGCCGAATTCCATCGAGCTGGGAAATCGCTCATTTTTGCGTCGCCAAATATCGTACGAACGCCGTGAAACTTCCACAGGCTTTTTCAGCAGATTTGCACGTGCACTCAAAAAAGTCAAAATTTGTACACATAGACCCCATCAAACGGGAGAAATTGGCCCGGATTGCTCTCATGTGCGTTACGGGGCATCGTTTCTCTCGCGCCGAATTCTCTCGAGCTGGGAAATCGCTCATTTTTGCGTCGCCAAATATCGTACGAACGCCGTGAAACTTCCACAGGCTTTTTCAGCAGATTTGCACCTGCACTCAAAAAAGTCAAAATTTTTACACATAGACCCCATCAAACGGGAGAAATTGGCCCGGATTGCTCTCATGTGCGTTACGGGGCATCGTTTCTGTCGCGCCGAATTCCATCGAGCTGGGAAATCGCTCATTTTTGCGTCGCCAAATATCGTACGAACGCCGTGAAACTTCCACAGGCTTTTCCAGCAGATTTGCACGTGCACTCAAAAAAGTCAAAATTTTTACACATAGACCCCATCAAACGGGAGAAATTGGCCCGGATTGCTCTCATGTGCGTTACGGGGCATCGTTTCTCTCGCGCCGAATTCTCTCGAGCTGGGAAATCGCTCATTTTTGCGTCGCCAAATATCGTACGAACGCCGTGAAACTTCCACAGGCTTTTTCAGCAGATTTGCACCTGCACTCAAAAAAGTCAAAATTTTTACACATAGACCCCATCAAACGGGAGAAATTGGCCCGGATTGCTCTCATGTGCGTTACGGGGCATCGTTTCTCTCGCGCCGAATTCCATCGAGCTGGGAAATCGCTCATTTTTGCGTCGCCAAATATCGTACGAACGCCGTGAAACTTCCACAGGCTTTTTCAGCAGATTTGCACCTGCACTCAAAAAAGTCAAAATTTTTACACATAGACCCCATCAAACGGGAGAAATTGGCCCGGATTGCTCTCATGTGCGTTACGGGGCATCGTTTCTCTCGCGCCGAATTCTCTCGAGCTGGGAAATCGCTCATTTTTGCGTCGCCAAATATCGTACGAACGCCGTGAAACTTCCACAGGCTTTTTCAGCAGATTTGCACGTGCACTCAAAAAAGTCAAAATTTTTACACATAGACCCCATCAAACGGGAGAAATTGGCCCGGATTGCTCTCATGTGCGTTACGGGGCATCGTTTCTGTCGCGCCGAATTCCATCGAGCTGGGAAATCGCTCATTTTTGCGTCGCCAAATATCGTACGAACGCCGTGAAACTTCCACAGGCTTTTTCAGCAGATTTGCACGTGCACTCAAAAAAGTCAAAATTTGTACACATAGACCCCATCAAACGGGAGAAATTGGCCCGGATTGCTCTCATGTGCGTTACGGGGCATCGTTTCTCTCGCGCCGAATTCTCTCGAGCTGGGAAATCGCTCATTTTTGCGTCGCCAAATATCGTACGAACGCCGTGAAACTTCCACAGGCTTTTTCAGCAGATTTGCACCTGCACTCAAAAAAGTCAAAATTTTTACACATAGACCCCATCAAACGGGAGAAATTGGCCCGGATTGCTCTCATGTGCGTTACGGGGCATCGTTTCTGTCGCGCCGAATTCCATCGAGCTGGGAAATCGCTCATTTTTGCGTCGCCAAATATCGTACGAACGCCGTGAAACTTCCACAGGCTTTTCCAGCAGATTTGCACGTGCACTCAAAAAAGTCAAAATTTTTACACATAGACCCCATCAAACGGGAGAAATTGGCCCGGATTGCTCTCATGTGCGTTACGGGGCATCGTTTCTCTCGCGCCGAATTCTCTCGAGCTGGGAAATCGCTCATTTTTGCGTCGCCAAATATCGTACGAACGCCGTGAAACTTCCACAGGCTTTTTCAGCAGATTTGCACGTGCACTCAAAAAAGTCAAAATTTTTACACATAGACCCCATCAAACGGGAGAAATTGGCCGGGATTGCTCTCATGTGCGTTACGGGGCATCGTTTCTCTCGCTCCGAATTCCATCGAGCTGGGAAATCGCTCATTTTTGCGTCGCCAAATATCGTACGAACGCCGTGAAACTTCCACAGGCTTTTTCAGCAGATTTGCACGTGCACTCAAAAAAGTCAAAATTTTTACACATAGACCCCATCAAACGGGAGAAATTGGCCGGGATTGCTCTCATGTGCGTTACGGGGCATCGTTTCTCTCGCGCCGAATTCCATCGAGCTGGGAAATCGCTCATTTTTGCGTCGCCAAATATCGTACGAACGCCGTGAAACTTCCACAGGCTTTTCCAGCAGATTGGCACGTGCACTCAAAAAAGTCAAAATTTGTACACATAGACCCCATCAAACGGGAGAAATTGGCCGGGATTGCTCTCATGTGCGTTACGGGGCATCGTTTCTCTCGCTCCGAATTCCATCGAGCTGGGAAATCGCTCATTTTTGCGTCGCCAAATATCGTACGAACGCCGTGAAACTTCCACAGGCTTTTCCAGCAGATTTGCACCTGCACTCAAAAAAGTCAAAATTTTTACACATAGACCCCATCAAACGGGAGAAATTGGCCCGGATTGCTCTCATGTGCGTTACGGGGCATCGTTTCTCTCGCGCCGAATTCTCTCGAGCTGGGAAATCGCTCATTTTTGCGTCGCCAAATATCGTACGAACGCCGTGAAACTTCCACAGGCTTTTTCAGCAGATTTGCACCTGCACTCAAAAAAGTCAAAATTTTTACACATAGACCCCATCAAACGGGAGAAATTGGCCCGGATTGCTCTCATGTGCGTTACGGGGCATCGTTTCTCTCGCGCCGAATTCCATCGAGCTGGGAAATCGCTCATTTTTGCGTCGCCAAATATCGTACGAACGCCGTGAAACTTCCACAGGCTTTTTCAGCAGATTTGCACGTGCACTCAAAAAAGTCAAAATTTTTACACATAGACC
>NC_136110.1:16808106-16810606 GCF_965212315.1 Lampetra planeri
CAGGCTTTTTCAGCAGATTTGCACCTGCACTCAAAAAAGTCAAAATTTTTACACATAGACCCCATCAAACGGGAGAAATTGGCCCGGATTGCTCTCATGTGCGTTACGGGGCATCGTTTCTCTCGCGCCGAATTCCATCGAGCTGGGAAATCGCTCATTTTTGCGTCGCCAAATATCGTACGAACGCCGTGAAACTTCCACAGGCTTTTTCAGCAGATTTGCACCTGCACTCAAAAAAGTCAAAATTTTTACACATAGACCCCATCAAACGGGAGAAATTGGCCCGGATTGCTCTCATGTGCGTTACGGGGCATCGTTTCTCTCGCGCCGAATTCTCTCGAGCTGGGAAATCGCTCATTTTTGCGTCGCCAAATATCGTACGAACGCCGTGAAACTTCCACAGGCTTTTTCAGCAGATTTGCACGTGCACTCAAAAAAGTCAAAATTTTTACACATAGACCCCATCAAACGGGAGAAATTGGCCCGGATTGCTCTCATGTGCGTTACGGGGCATCGTTTCTGTCGCGCCGAATTCCATCGAGCTGGGAAATCGCTCATTTTTGCGTCGCCAAATATCGTACGAACGCCGTGAAACTTCCACAGGCTTTTTCAGCAGATTTGCACGTGCACTCAAAAAAGTCAAAATTTGTACACATAGACCCCATCAAACGGGAGAAATTGGCCCGGATTGCTCTCATGTGCGTTACGGGGCATCGTTTCTCTCGCGCCGAATTCTCTCGAGCTGGGAAATCGCTCATTTTTGCGTCGCCAAATATCGTACGAACGCCGTGAAACTTCCACAGGCTTTTTCAGCAGATTTGCACCTGCACTCAAAAAAGTCAAAATTTTTACACATAGACCCCATCAAACGGGAGAAATTGGCCCGGATTGCTCTCATGTGCGTTACGGGGCATCGTTTCTGTCGCGCCGAATTCCATCGAGCTGGGAAATCGCTCATTTTTGCGTCGCCAAATATCGTACGAACGCCGTGAAACTTCCACAGGCTTTTCCAGCAGATTTGCACGTGCACTCAAAAAAGTCAAAATTTTTACACATAGACCCCATCAAACGGGAGAAATTGGCCCGGATTGCTCTCATGTGCGTTACGGGGCATCGTTTCTCTCGCGCCGAATTCTCTCGAGCTGGGAAATCGCTCATTTTTGCGTCGCCAAATATCGTACGAACGCCGTGAAACTTCCACAGGCTTTTTCAGCAGATTTGCACCTGCACTCAAAAAAGTCAAAATTTTTACACATAGACCCCATCAAACGGGAGAAATTGGCCCGGATTGCTCTCATGTGCGTTACGGGGCATCGTTTCTCTCGCGCCGAATTCCATCGAGCTGGGAAATCGCTCATTTTTGCGTCGCCAAATATCGTACGAACGCCGTGAAACTTCCACAGGCTTTTTCAGCAGATTTGCACCTGCACTCAAAAAAGTCAAAATTTTTACACATAGACCCCATCAAACGGGAGAAATTGGCCCGGATTGCTCTCATGTGCGTTACGGGGCATCGTTTCTCTCGCGCCGAATTCTCTCGAGCTGGGAAATCGCTCATTTTTGCGTCGCCAAATATCGTACGAACGCCGTGAAACTTCCACAGGCTTTTTCAGCAGATTTGCACGTGCACTCAAAAAAGTCAAAATTTTTACACATAGACCCCATCAAACGGGAGAAATTGGCCCGGATTGCTCTCATGTGCGTTACGGGGCATCGTTTCTGTCGCGCCGAATTCCATCGAGCTGGGAAATCGCTCATTTTTGCGTCGCCAAATATCGTACGAACGCCGTGAAACTTCCACAGGCTTTTTCAGCAGATTTGCACGTGCACTCAAAAAAGTCAAAATTTGTACACATAGACCCCATCAAACGGGAGAAATTGGCCCGGATTGCTCTCATGTGCGTTACGGGGCATCGTTTCTCTCGCGCCGAATTCTCTCGAGCTGGGAAATCGCTCATTTTTGCGTCGCCAAATATCGTACGAACGCCGTGAAACTTCCACAGGCTTTTTCAGCAGATTTGCACCTGCACTCAAAAAAGTCAAAATTTTTACACATAGACCCCATCAAACGGGAGAAATTGGCCCGGATTGCTCTCATGTGCGTTACGGGGCATCGTTTCTGTCGCGCCGAATTCCATCGAGCTGGGAAATCGCTCATTTTTGCGTCGCCAAATATCGTACGAACGCCGTGAAACTTCCACAGGCTTTTCCAGCAGATTTGCACGTGCACTCAAAAAAGTCAAAATTTTTACACATAGACCCCATCAAACGGGAGAAATTGGCCCGGATTGCTCTCATGTGCGTTACGGGGCATCGTTTCTCTCGCGCCGAATTCTCTCGAGCTGGGAAATCGCTCATTTTTGCGTCGCCAAATATCGTACGAACGCCGTGAAACTTCCACAGGCTTTTTCAGCAGATTTGCACGTGCACTCAAAAAAGTCAAAATTTTTACACATAGACCCCATCAAACGGGAGAAATTGGCCGGGATTGCTCTCATGT
>NC_136110.1:16820606-16828106 GCF_965212315.1 Lampetra planeri
ACACATAGACCCCATCAAACGGGAGAAATTGGCCCGGATTGCTCTCATGTGCGTTACGGGGCATCGTTTCTCTCGCGCCGAATTCTCTCGAGCTGGGAAATCGCTCATTTTTGCGTCGCCAAATATCGTACGAACGCCGTGAAACTTCCACAGGCTTTTTCAGCAGATTTGCACCTGCACTCAAAAAAGTCAAAATTTTTACACATAGACCCCATCAAACGGGAGAAATTGGCCCGGATTGCTCTCATGTGCGTTACGGGGCATCGTTTCTCTCGCGCCGAATTCCATCGAGCTGGGAAATCGCTCATTTTTGCGTCGCCAAATATCGTACGAACGCCGTGAAACTTCCACAGGCTTTTTCAGCAGATTTGCACCTGCACTCAAAAAAGTCAAAATTTTTACACATAGACCCCATCAAACGGGAGAAATTGGCCCGGATTGCTCTCATGTGCGTTACGGGGCATCGTTTCTCTCGCGCCGAATTCTCTCGAGCTGGGAAATCGCTCATTTTTGCGTCGCCAAATATCGTACGAACGCCGTGAAACTTCCACAGGCTTTTTCAGCAGATTTGCACGTGCACTCAAAAAAGTCAAAATTTTTACACATAGACCCCATCAAACGGGAGAAATTGGCCCGGATTGCTCTCATGTGCGTTACGGGGCATCGTTTCTGTCGCGCCGAATTCCATCGAGCTGGGAAATCGCTCATTTTTGCGTCGCCAAATATCGTACGAACGCCGTGAAACTTCCACAGGCTTTTTCAGCAGATTTGCACGTGCACTCAAAAAAGTCAAAATTTGTACACATAGACCCCATCAAACGGGAGAAATTGGCCCGGATTGCTCTCATGTGCGTTACGGGGCATCGTTTCTCTCGCGCCGAATTCTCTCGAGCTGGGAAATCGCTCATTTTTGCGTCGCCAAATATCGTACGAACGCCGTGAAACTTCCACAGGCTTTTTCAGCAGATTTGCACCTGCACTCAAAAAAGTCAAAATTTTTACACATAGACCCCATCAAACGGGAGAAATTGGCCCGGATTGCTCTCATGTGCGTTACGGGGCATCGTTTCTGTCGCGCCGAATTCCATCGAGCTGGGAAATCGCTCATTTTTGCGTCGCCAAATATCGTACGAACGCCGTGAAACTTCCACAGGCTTTTCCAGCAGATTTGCACGTGCACTCAAAAAAGTCAAAATTTTTACACATAGACCCCATCAAACGGGAGAAATTGGCCCGGATTGCTCTCATGTGCGTTACGGGGCATCGTTTCTCTCGCGCCGAATTCTCTCGAGCTGGGAAATCGCTCATTTTTGCGTCGCCAAATATCGTACGAACGCCGTGAAACTTCCACAGGCTTTTTCAGCAGATTTGCACGTGCACTCAAAAAAGTCAAAATTTTTACACATAGACCCCATCAAACGGGAGAAATTGGCCGGGATTGCTCTCATGTGCGTTACGGGGCATCGTTTCTCTCGCTCCGAATTCCATCGAGCTGGGAAATCGCTCATTTTTGCGTCGCCAAATATCGTACGAACGCCGTGAAACTTCCACAGGCTTTTTCAGCAGATTTGCACGTGCACTCAAAAAAGTCAAAATTTTTACACATAGACCCCATCAAACGGGAGAAATTGGCCGGGATTGCTCTCATGTGCGTTACGGGGCATCGTTTCTCTCGCGCCGAATTCCATCGAGCTGGGAAATCGCTCATTTTTGCGTCGCCAAATATCGTACGAACGCCGTGAAACTTCCACAGGCTTTTCCAGCAGATTGGCACGTGCACTCAAAAAAGTCAAAATTTGTACACATAGACCCCATCAAACGGGAGAAATTGGCCGGGATTGCTCTCATGTGCGTTACGGGGCATCGTTTCTCTCGCTCCGAATTCCATCGAGCTGGGAAATCGCTCATTTTTGCGTCGCCAAATATCGTACGAACGCCGTGAAACTTCCACAGGCTTTTCCAGCAGATTTGCACCTGCACTCAAAAAAGTCAAAATTTTTACACATAGACCCCATCAAACGGGAGAAATTGGCCCGGATTGCTCTCATGTGCGTTACGGGGCATCGTTTCTCTCGCGCCGAATTCTCTCGAGCTGGGAAATCGCTCATTTTTGCGTCGCCAAATATCGTACGAACGCCGTGAAACTTCCACAGGCTTTTTCAGCAGATTTGCACCTGCACTCAAAAAAGTCAAAATTTTTACACATAGACCCCATCAAACGGGAGAAATTGGCCCGGATTGCTCTCATGTGCGTTACGGGGCATCGTTTCTCTCGCGCCGAATTCCATCGAGCTGGGAAATCGCTCATTTTTGCGTCGCCAAATATCGTACGAACGCCGTGAAACTTCCACAGGCTTTTTCAGCAGATTTGCACGTGCACTCAAAAAAGTCAAAATTTTTACACATAGACCCCATCAAACGGGAGAAATTGGCCCGGATTGCTCTCATGTGCGTTACGGGGCATCGTTTCTCTCGCGCCGAATTCTCTCGAGCTGGGAAATCGCTCATTTTTGCGTCGCCAAATATCGTACGAACGCCGTGAAACTTCCACAGGCTTTTTCAGCAGATTTGCACGTGCACTCAAAAAAGTCAAAATTTGTACACATAGACCCCATCAAACGGGAGAAATTGGCCGGGATTGCTCTCATGTGCGTTACGGGGCATCGTTTCTCTCGCTCCGAATTCCATCGAGCTGGGAAATCGCTCATTTTTGCGTCGCCAAATATCGTACGAACGCCGTGAAACTTCCACAGGCTTTTTCAGCAGATTTGCACGTGCACTCAAAAAAGTCAAAATTTTTACACATAGACCCCATCAAACGGGAGAAATTGGCCGGGATTGCTCTCATGTGCGTTACGGGGCATCGTTTCTCTCGCGCCGAATTCCATCGAGCTGGGAAATCGCTCATTTTTGCGTCGCCAAATATCGTACGAACGCCGTGAAACTTCCACAGGCTTTTCCAGCAGATTTGCACGTGCACTCAAAAAAGTCAAAATTTTTACACATAGACCCCATCAAACGGGAGAAATTGGCCCGGATTGCTCTCATGTGCGTTACGGGGCATCGTTTCTCTCGCGCCGAATTCTCTCGAGCTGGGAAATCGCTCATTTTTGCGTCGCCAAATATCGTACGAACGCCGTGAAACTTCCACAGGCTTTTTCAGCAGATTTGCACCTGCACTCAAAAAAGTCAAAATTTTTACACATAGACCCCATCAAACGGGAGAAATTGGCCCGGATTGCTCTCATGTGCGTTACGGGGCATCGTTTCTCTCGCTCCGAATTCCATCGAGCTTGGAAATCGCTCATTTTTGCGTCGCCAAATATCGTACGAACGCCGTGAAACTTCCACAGGCTTTTCCAGCAGATTTGCACCTGCACTCAAAAAAGTCAAAATTTTTACACATAGACCCCATCAAACGGGAGAAATTGGCCCGGATTGCTCTCATGTGCGTTACGGGGCATCGTTTCTGTCGCGCCGAATTCCATCGAGCTGGGAAATCGCTCATTTTTGCGTCGCCAAATATCGTACGAACGCCGTGAAACTTCCACAGGCTTTTCCAGCAGATTGGCACGTGCACTCAAAAAAGTCAAAATTTGTACACATAGACCCCATCAAACGGGAGAAATTGGCCGGGATTGCTCTCATGTGCGTTACGGGGCATCGTTTCTCTCGCTCCGAATTCCATCGAGCTGGGAAATCGCTCATTTTTGCGTCGCCAAATATCGTACGAACGCCGTGAAACTTCCACAGGCTTTTCCAGCAGATTGGCACGTGCACTCAAAAAAGTCAAAATTTGTACACATAGACCCCATCAAACGGGAGAAATTGGCCCGGATTGCTCTCATGTGCGTTACGGGGCATCGTTTCTCTCGCGCCGAATTCTCTCGAGCTGGGAAATCGCTCATTTTTGCGTCGCCAAATATCGTACGAACGCCGTGAAACTTCCACAGGCTTTTTCAGCAGATTTGCACCTGCACTCAAAAAAGTCAAAATTTTTACACATAGACCCCATCAAACGGGAGAAATTGGCCCGGATTGCTCTCATGTGCGTTACGGGGCATCGTTTCTCTCGCTCCGAATTCCATCGAGCTTGGAAATCGCTCATTTTTGCGTCGCCAAATATCGTACGAACGCCGTGAAACTTCCACAGGCTTTTCCAGCAGATTTGCACCTGCACTCAAAAAAGTCAAAATTTTTACACATAGACCCCATCAAACGGGAGAAATTGGCCCGGATTGCTCTCATGTGCGTTACGGGGCATCGTTTCTGTCGCGCCGAATTCCATCGAGCTGGGAAATCGCTCATTTTTGCGTCGCCAAATATCGTACGAACGCCGTGAAACTTCCACAGGCTTTTCCAGCAGATTGGCACGTGCACTCAAAAAAGTCAAAATTTGTACACATAGACCCCATCAAACGGGAGAAATTGGCCGGGATTGCTCTCATGTGCGTTACGGGGCATCGTTTCTCTCGCTCCGAATTCCATCGAGCTGGGAAATCGCTCATTTTTGCGTCGCCAAATATCGTACGAACGCCGTGAAACTTCCACAGGCTTTTTCAGCAGATTTGCACGTGCACTCAAAAAAGTCAAAATTTTTACACATAGACCCCATCAAACGGGAGAAATTGGCCGGGATTGCTCTCATGTGCGTTACGGGGCATCGTTTCTCTCGCGCCGAATTCCATCGAGCTGGGAAATCGCTCATTTTTGCGTCGCCAAATATCGTACGAACGCCGTGAAACTTCCACAGGCTTTTCCAGCAGATTTGCACCTGCACTCAAAAAAGTCAAAATTTTTACACATAGACCCCATCAAACGGGAGAAATTGGCCCGGATTGCTCTCATGTGCGTTACGGGGCATCGTTTCTGTCGCGCCGAATTCCATCGAGCTGGGAAATCGCTCATTTTTGCGTCGCCAAATATCGTACGAACGCCGTGAAACTTCCACAGGCTTTTCCAGCAGATTGGCACGTGCACTCAAAAAAGTCAAAATTTGTACACATAGACCCCATCAAACGGGAGAAATTGGCCGGGATTGCTCTCATGTGCGTTACGGGGCATCGTTTCTCTCGCTCCGAATTCCATCGAGCTGGGAAATCGCTCATTTTTGCGTCGCCAAATATCGTACGAACGCCGTGAAACTTCCACAGGCTTTTTCAGCAGATTTGCACGTGCACTCAAAAAAGTCAAAATTTTTACACATAGACCCCATCAAACGGGAGAAATTGGCCGGGATTGCTCTCATGTGCGTTACGGGGCATCGTTTCTCTCGCGCCGAATTCCATCGAGCTGGGAAATCGCTCATTTTTGCGTCGCCAAATATCGTACGAACGCCGTGAAACTTCCACAGGCTTTTCCAGCAGATTGGCACGTGCACTCAAAAAAGTCAAAATTTGTACACATAGACCCCATCAAACGGGAGAAATTGGCCGGGATTGCTCTCATGTGCGTTACGGGGCATCGTTTCTCTCGCTCCGAATTCCATCGAGCTGGGAAATCGCTCATTTTTGCGTCGCCAAATATCGTACGAACGCCGTGAAACTTCCACAGGCTTTTCCAGCAGATTTGCACCTGCACTCAAAAAAGTCAAAATTTTTACACATAGACCCCATCAAACGGGAGAAATTGGCCCGGATTGCTCTCATGTGCGTTACGGGGCATCGTTTCTCTCGCGCCGAATTCTCTCGAGCTGGGAAATCGCTCATTTTTGCGTCGCCAAATATCGTACGAACGCCGTGAAACTTCCACAGGCTTTTTCAGCAGATTTGCACCTGCACTCAAAAAAGTCAAAATTTTTACACATAGACCCCATCAAACGGGAGAAATTGGCCCGGATTGCTCTCATGTGCGTTACGGGGCATCGTTTCTCTCGCGCCGAATTCCATCGAGCTGGGAAATCGCTCATTTTTGCGTCGCCAAATATCGTACGAACGCCGTGAAACTTCCACAGGCTTTTTCAGCAGATTTGCACGTGCACTCAAAAAAGTCAAAATTTTTACACATAGACCCCATCAAACGGGAGAAATTGGCCCGGATTGCTCTCATGTGCGTTACGGGGCATCGTTTCTCTCGCGCCGAATTCTCTCGAGCTGGGAAATCGCTCATTTTTGCGTCGCCAAATATCGTACGAACGCCGTGAAACTTCCACAGGCTTTTTCAGCAGATTTGCACGTGCACTCAAAAAAGTCAAAATTTGTACACATAGACCCCATCAAACGGGAGAAATTGGCCGGGATTGCTCTCATGTGCGTTACGGGGCATCGTTTCTCTCGCTCCGAATTCCATCGAGCTGGGAAATCGCTCATTTTTGCGTCGCCAAATATCGTACGAACGCCGTGAAACTTCCACAGGCTTTTTCAGCAGATTTGCACGTGCACTCAAAAAAGTCAAAATTTTTACACATAGACCCCATCAAACGGGAGAAATTGGCCGGGATTGCTCTCATGTGCGTTACGGGGCATCGTTTCTCTCGCGCCGAATTCCATCGAGCTGGGAAATCGCTCATTTTTGCGTCGCCAAATATCGTACGAACGCCGTGAAACTTCCACAGGCTTTTCCAGCAGATTTGCACGTGCACTCAAAAAAGTCAAAATTTTTACACATAGACCCCATCAAACGGGAGAAATTGGCCCGGATTGCTCTCATGTGCGTTACGGGGCATCGTTTCTCTCGCGCCGAATTCTCTCGAGCTGGGAAATCGCTCATTTTTGCGTCGCCAAATATCGTACGAACGCCGTGAAACTTCCACAGGCTTTTTCAGCAGATTTGCACCTGCACTCAAAAAAGTCAAAATTTTTACACATAGACCCCATCAAACGGGAGAAATTGGCCCGGATTGCTCTCATGTGCGTTACGGGGCATCGTTTCTCTCGCTCCGAATTCCATCGAGCTTGGAAATCGCTCATTTTTGCGTCGCCAAATATCGTACGAACGCCGTGAAACTTCCACAGGCTTTTCCAGCAGATTTGCACCTGCACTCAAAAAAGTCAAAATTTTTACACATAGACCCCATCAAACGGGAGAAATTGGCCCGGATTGCTCTCATGTGCGTTACGGGGCATCGTTTCTGTCGCGCCGAATTCCATCGAGCTGGGAAATCGCTCATTTTTGCGTCGCCAAATATCGTACGAACGCCGTGAAACTTCCACAGGCTTTTCCAGCAGATTGGCACGTGCACTCAAAAAAGTCAAAATTTGTACACATAGACCCCATCAAACGGGAGAAATTGGCCGGGATTGCTCTCATGTGCGTTACGGGGCATCGTTTCTCTCGCTCCGAATTCCATCGAGCTGGGAAATCGCTCATTTTTGCGTCGCCAAATATCGTACGAACGCCGTGAAACTTCCACAGGCTTTTCCAGCAGATTGGCACGTGCACTCAAAAAAGTCAAAATTTGTACACATAGACCCCATCAAACGGGAGAAATTGGCCCGGATTGCTCTCATGTGCGTTACGGGGCATCGTTTCTCTCGCGCCGAATTCTCTCGAGCTGGGAAA
>NC_136110.1:16838106-16840606 GCF_965212315.1 Lampetra planeri
TGCTCTCATGTGCGTTACGGGGCATCGTTTCTCTCGCGCCGAATTCTCTCGAGCTGGGAAATCGCTCATTTTTGCGTCGCCAAATATCGTACGAACGCCGTGAAACTTCCACAGGCTTTTTCAGCAGATTTGCACGTGCACTCAAAAAAGTCAAAATTTTTACACATAGACCCCATCAAACGGGAGAAATTGGCCCGGATTGCTCTCATGTGCGTTACGGGGCATCGTTTCTGTCGCGCCGAATTCCATCGAGCTGGGAAATCGCTCATTTTTGCGTCGCCAAATATCGTACGAACGCCGTGAAACTTCCACAGGCTTTTTCAGCAGATTTGCACGTGCACTCAAAAAAGTCAAAATTTGTACACATAGACCCCATCAAACGGGAGAAATTGGCCCGGATTGCTCTCATGTGCGTTACGGGGCATCGTTTCTCTCGCGCCGAATTCTCTCGAGCTGGGAAATCGCTCATTTTTGCGTCGCCAAATATCGTACGAACGCCGTGAAACTTCCACAGGCTTTTTCAGCAGATTTGCACCTGCACTCAAAAAAGTCAAAATTTTTACACATAGACCCCATCAAACGGGAGAAATTGGCCCGGATTGCTCTCATGTGCGTTACGGGGCATCGTTTCTGTCGCGCCGAATTCCATCGAGCTGGGAAATCGCTCATTTTTGCGTCGCCAAATATCGTACGAACGCCGTGAAACTTCCACAGGCTTTTCCAGCAGATTTGCACGTGCACTCAAAAAAGTCAAAATTTTTACACATAGACCCCATCAAACGGGAGAAATTGGCCCGGATTGCTCTCATGTGCGTTACGGGGCATCGTTTCTCTCGCGCCGAATTCTCTCGAGCTGGGAAATCGCTCATTTTTGCGTCGCCAAATATCGTACGAACGCCGTGAAACTTCCACAGGCTTTTTCAGCAGATTTGCACCTGCACTCAAAAAAGTCAAAATTTTTACACATAGACCCCATCAAACGGGAGAAATTGGCCCGGATTGCTCTCATGTGCGTTACGGGGCATCGTTTCTCTCGCGCCGAATTCCATCGAGCTGGGAAATCGCTCATTTTTGCGTCGCCAAATATCGTACGAACGCCGTGAAACTTCCACAGGCTTTTTCAGCAGATTTGCACCTGCACTCAAAAAAGTCAAAATTTTTACACATA
This sequence comes from Lampetra planeri, assembly GCF_965212315.1. Classification (NCBI taxonomy): domain Eukaryota; kingdom Metazoa; phylum Chordata; class Hyperoartia; order Petromyzontiformes; family Petromyzontidae; genus Lampetra; species Lampetra planeri. The sequence goes on from NC_136110.1 coordinate 16,839,275, forward strand.
GACCCCATCAAACGGGAGAAATTGGCCCGGATTGCTCTCATGTGCGTTACGGGGCATCGTTTCTCTCGCGCCGAATTCTCTCGAGCTGGGAAATCGCTCATTTTTGCGTCGCCAAATATCGTACGAACGCCGTGAAACTTCCACAGGCTTTTTCAGCAGATTTGCACGTGCACTCAAAAAAGTCAAAATTTTTACACATAGACCCCATCAAACGGGAGAAATTGGCCCGGATTGCTCTCATGTGCGTTACGGGGCATCGTTTCTGTCGCGCCGAATTCCATCGAGCTGGGAAATCGCTCATTTTTGCGTCGCCAAATATCGTACGAACGCCGTGAAACTTCCACAGGCTTTTTCAGCAGATTTGCACGTGCACTCAAAAAAGTCAAAATTTGTACACATAGACCCCATCAAACGGGAGAAATTGGCCCGGATTGCTCTCATGTGCGTTACGGGGCATCGTTTCTCTCGCGCCGAATTCTCTCGAGCTGGGAAATCGCTCATTTTTGCGTCGCCAAATATCGTACGAACGCCGTGAAACTTCCACAGGCTTTTTCAGCAGATTTGCACCTGCACTCAAAAAAGTCAAAATTTTTACACATAGACCCCATCAAACGGGAGAAATTGGCCCGGATTGCTCTCATGTGCGTTACGGGGCATCGTTTCTGTCGCGCCGAATTCCATCGAGCTGGGAAATCGCTCATTTTTGCGTCGCCAAATATCGTACGAACGCCGTGAAACTTCCACAGGCTTTTCCAGCAGATTTGCACGTGCACTCAAAAAAGTCAAAATTTTTACACATAGACCCCATCAAACGGGAGAAATTGGCCCGGATTGCTCTCATGTGCGTTACGGGGCATCGTTTCTCTCGCGCCGAATTCTCTCGAGCTGGGAAATCGCTCATTTTTGCGTCGCCAAATATCGTACGAACGCCGTGAAACTTCCACAGGCTTTTTCAGCAGATTTGCACGTGCACTCAAAAAAGTCAAAATTTTTACACATAGACCCCATCAAACGGGAGAAATTGGCCGGGATTGCTCTCATGTGCGTTACGGGGCATCGTTTCTCTCGCTCCGAATTCCATCGAGCTGGGAAATCGCTCATTTTTGCGTCGCCAAATATCGTACGAACGCCGTGAAACTTCCACAGGCTTTTTCAGCAGATTTGCACGTGCACTCAAAAAAGTCAAAATTTTTACACATAGACCCCATCAAACGGGAGAAATTGGCCGGGATTGCTCTCATGTGCGTTACGGGGCATCGTTTCTCTCGCGCCGAATTCCATCGAGCTGGGAAATCGCTCATTTTTGCGTCGCCAAATATCGTACGAACGCCG
>NC_136110.1:16850606-16873106 GCF_965212315.1 Lampetra planeri
GAGCTGGGAAATCGCTCATTTTTGCGTCGCCAAATATCGTACGAACGCCGTGAAACTTCCACAGGCTTTTTCAGCAGATTTGCACCTGCACTCAAAAAAGTCAAAATTTTTACACATAGACCCCATCAAACGGGAGAAATTGGCCCGGATTGCTCTCATGTGCGTTACGGGGCATCGTTTCTCTCGCGCCGAATTCTCTCGAGCTGGGAAATCGCTCATTTTTGCGTCGCCAAATATCGTACGAACGCCGTGAAACTTCCACAGGCTTTTTCAGCAGATTTGCACGTGCACTCAAAAAAGTCAAAATTTTTACACATAGACCCCATCAAACGGGAGAAATTGGCCCGGATTGCTCTCATGTGCGTTACGGGGCATCGTTTCTGTCGCGCCGAATTCCATCGAGCTGGGAAATCGCTCATTTTTGCGTCGCCAAATATCGTACGAACGCCGTGAAACTTCCACAGGCTTTTTCAGCAGATTTGCACGTGCACTCAAAAAAGTCAAAATTTGTACACATAGACCCCATCAAACGGGAGAAATTGGCCCGGATTGCTCTCATGTGCGTTACGGGGCATCGTTTCTCTCGCGCCGAATTCTCTCGAGCTGGGAAATCGCTCATTTTTGCGTCGCCAAATATCGTACGAACGCCGTGAAACTTCCACAGGCTTTTTCAGCAGATTTGCACCTGCACTCAAAAAAGTCAAAATTTTTACACATAGACCCCATCAAACGGGAGAAATTGGCCCGGATTGCTCTCATGTGCGTTACGGGGCATCGTTTCTGTCGCGCCGAATTCCATCGAGCTGGGAAATCGCTCATTTTTGCGTCGCCAAATATCGTACGAACGCCGTGAAACTTCCACAGGCTTTTCCAGCAGATTTGCACGTGCACTCAAAAAAGTCAAAATTTTTACACATAGACCCCATCAAACGGGAGAAATTGGCCCGGATTGCTCTCATGTGCGTTACGGGGCATCGTTTCTCTCGCGCCGAATTCTCTCGAGCTGGGAAATCGCTCATTTTTGCGTCGCCAAATATCGTACGAACGCCGTGAAACTTCCACAGGCTTTTTCAGCAGATTTGCACGTGCACTCAAAAAAGTCAAAATTTTTACACATAGACCCCATCAAACGGGAGAAATTGGCCGGGATTGCTCTCATGTGCGTTACGGGGCATCGTTTCTCTCGCTCCGAATTCCATCGAGCTGGGAAATCGCTCATTTTTGCGTCGCCAAATATCGTACGAACGCCGTGAAACTTCCACAGGCTTTTTCAGCAGATTTGCACGTGCACTCAAAAAAGTCAAAATTTTTACACATAGACCCCATCAAACGGGAGAAATTGGCCGGGATTGCTCTCATGTGCGTTACGGGGCATCGTTTCTCTCGCGCCGAATTCCATCGAGCTGGGAAATCGCTCATTTTTGCGTCGCCAAATATCGTACGAACGCCGTGAAACTTCCACAGGCTTTTCCAGCAGATTGGCACGTGCACTCAAAAAAGTCAAAATTTGTACACATAGACCCCATCAAACGGGAGAAATTGGCCGGGATTGCTCTCATGTGCGTTACGGGGCATCGTTTCTCTCGCTCCGAATTCCATCGAGCTGGGAAATCGCTCATTTTTGCGTCGCCAAATATCGTACGAACGCCGTGAAACTTCCACAGGCTTTTCCAGCAGATTTGCACCTGCACTCAAAAAAGTCAAAATTTTTACACATAGACCCCATCAAACGGGAGAAATTGGCCCGGATTGCTCTCATGTGCGTTACGGGGCATCGTTTCTCTCGCGCCGAATTCTCTCGAGCTGGGAAATCGCTCATTTTTGCGTCGCCAAATATCGTACGAACGCCGTGAAACTTCCACAGGCTTTTTCAGCAGATTTGCACCTGCACTCAAAAAAGTCAAAATTTTTACACATAGACCCCATCAAACGGGAGAAATTGGCCCGGATTGCTCTCATGTGCGTTACGGGGCATCGTTTCTCTCGCGCCGAATTCCATCGAGCTGGGAAATCGCTCATTTTTGCGTCGCCAAATATCGTACGAACGCCGTGAAACTTCCACAGGCTTTTTCAGCAGATTTGCACGTGCACTCAAAAAAGTCAAAATTTTTACACATAGACCCCATCAAACGGGAGAAATTGGCCCGGATTGCTCTCATGTGCGTTACGGGGCATCGTTTCTCTCGCGCCGAATTCTCTCGAGCTGGGAAATCGCTCATTTTTGCGTCGCCAAATATCGTACGAACGCCGTGAAACTTCCACAGGCTTTTTCAGCAGATTTGCACGTGCACTCAAAAAAGTCAAAATTTGTACACATAGACCCCATCAAACGGGAGAAATTGGCCGGGATTGCTCTCATGTGCGTTACGGGGCATCGTTTCTCTCGCTCCGAATTCCATCGAGCTGGGAAATCGCTCATTTTTGCGTCGCCAAATATCGTACGAACGCCGTGAAACTTCCACAGGCTTTTTCAGCAGATTTGCACGTGCACTCAAAAAAGTCAAAATTTTTACACATAGACCCCATCAAACGGGAGAAATTGGCCGGGATTGCTCTCATGTGCGTTACGGGGCATCGTTTCTCTCGCGCCGAATTCCATCGAGCTGGGAAATCGCTCATTTTTGCGTCGCCAAATATCGTACGAACGCCGTGAAACTTCCACAGGCTTTTCCAGCAGATTTGCACGTGCACTCAAAAAAGTCAAAATTTTTACACATAGACCCCATCAAACGGGAGAAATTGGCCCGGATTGCTCTCATGTGCGTTACGGGGCATCGTTTCTCTCGCGCCGAATTCTCTCGAGCTGGGAAATCGCTCATTTTTGCGTCGCCAAATATCGTACGAACGCCGTGAAACTTCCACAGGCTTTTTCAGCAGATTTGCACCTGCACTCAAAAAAGTCAAAATTTTTACACATAGACCCCATCAAACGGGAGAAATTGGCCCGGATTGCTCTCATGTGCGTTACGGGGCATCGTTTCTCTCGCTCCGAATTCCATCGAGCTTGGAAATCGCTCATTTTTGCGTCGCCAAATATCGTACGAACGCCGTGAAACTTCCACAGGCTTTTCCAGCAGATTTGCACCTGCACTCAAAAAAGTCAAAATTTTTACACATAGACCCCATCAAACGGGAGAAATTGGCCCGGATTGCTCTCATGTGCGTTACGGGGCATCGTTTCTGTCGCGCCGAATTCCATCGAGCTGGGAAATCGCTCATTTTTGCGTCGCCAAATATCGTACGAACGCCGTGAAACTTCCACAGGCTTTTCCAGCAGATTGGCACGTGCACTCAAAAAAGTCAAAATTTGTACACATAGACCCCATCAAACGGGAGAAATTGGCCGGGATTGCTCTCATGTGCGTTACGGGGCATCGTTTCTCTCGCTCCGAATTCCATCGAGCTGGGAAATCGCTCATTTTTGCGTCGCCAAATATCGTACGAACGCCGTGAAACTTCCACAGGCTTTTCCAGCAGATTGGCACGTGCACTCAAAAAAGTCAAAATTTGTACACATAGACCCCATCAAACGGGAGAAATTGGCCCGGATTGCTCTCATGTGCGTTACGGGGCATCGTTTCTCTCGCGCCGAATTCTCTCGAGCTGGGAAATCGCTCATTTTTGCGTCGCCAAATATCGTACGAACGCCGTGAAACTTCCACAGGCTTTTTCAGCAGATTTGCACCTGCACTCAAAAAAGTCAAAATTTTTACACATAGACCCCATCAAACGGGAGAAATTGGCCCGGATTGCTCTCATGTGCGTTACGGGGCATCGTTTCTCTCGCTCCGAATTCCATCGAGCTTGGAAATCGCTCATTTTTGCGTCGCCAAATATCGTACGAACGCCGTGAAACTTCCACAGGCTTTTCCAGCAGATTTGCACCTGCACTCAAAAAAGTCAAAATTTTTACACATAGACCCCATCAAACGGGAGAAATTGGCCCGGATTGCTCTCATGTGCGTTACGGGGCATCGTTTCTGTCGCGCCGAATTCCATCGAGCTGGGAAATCGCTCATTTTTGCGTCGCCAAATATCGTACGAACGCCGTGAAACTTCCACAGGCTTTTCCAGCAGATTGGCACGTGCACTCAAAAAAGTCAAAATTTGTACACATAGACCCCATCAAACGGGAGAAATTGGCCGGGATTGCTCTCATGTGCGTTACGGGGCATCGTTTCTCTCGCTCCGAATTCCATCGAGCTGGGAAATCGCTCATTTTTGCGTCGCCAAATATCGTACGAACGCCGTGAAACTTCCACAGGCTTTTTCAGCAGATTTGCACGTGCACTCAAAAAAGTCAAAATTTTTACACATAGACCCCATCAAACGGGAGAAATTGGCCGGGATTGCTCTCATGTGCGTTACGGGGCATCGTTTCTCTCGCGCCGAATTCCATCGAGCTGGGAAATCGCTCATTTTTGCGTCGCCAAATATCGTACGAACGCCGTGAAACTTCCACAGGCTTTTCCAGCAGATTTGCACCTGCACTCAAAAAAGTCAAAATTTTTACACATAGACCCCATCAAACGGGAGAAATTGGCCCGGATTGCTCTCATGTGCGTTACGGGGCATCGTTTCTGTCGCGCCGAATTCCATCGAGCTGGGAAATCGCTCATTTTTGCGTCGCCAAATATCGTACGAACGCCGTGAAACTTCCACAGGCTTTTCCAGCAGATTGGCACGTGCACTCAAAAAAGTCAAAATTTGTACACATAGACCCCATCAAACGGGAGAAATTGGCCGGGATTGCTCTCATGTGCGTTACGGGGCATCGTTTCTCTCGCTCCGAATTCCATCGAGCTGGGAAATCGCTCATTTTTGCGTCGCCAAATATCGTACGAACGCCGTGAAACTTCCACAGGCTTTTTCAGCAGATTTGCACGTGCACTCAAAAAAGTCAAAATTTTTACACATAGACCCCATCAAACGGGAGAAATTGGCCGGGATTGCTCTCATGTGCGTTACGGGGCATCGTTTCTCTCGCGCCGAATTCCATCGAGCTGGGAAATCGCTCATTTTTGCGTCGCCAAATATCGTACGAACGCCGTGAAACTTCCACAGGCTTTTCCAGCAGATTGGCACGTGCACTCAAAAAAGTCAAAATTTGTACACATAGACCCCATCAAACGGGAGAAATTGGCCGGGATTGCTCTCATGTGCGTTACGGGGCATCGTTTCTCTCGCTCCGAATTCCATCGAGCTGGGAAATCGCTCATTTTTGCGTCGCCAAATATCGTACGAACGCCGTGAAACTTCCACAGGCTTTTCCAGCAGATTTGCACCTGCACTCAAAAAAGTCAAAATTTTTACACATAGACCCCATCAAACGGGAGAAATTGGCCCGGATTGCTCTCATGTGCGTTACGGGGCATCGTTTCTCTCGCGCCGAATTCTCTCGAGCTGGGAAATCGCTCATTTTTGCGTCGCCAAATATCGTACGAACGCCGTGAAACTTCCACAGGCTTTTTCAGCAGATTTGCACCTGCACTCAAAAAAGTCAAAATTTTTACACATAGACCCCATCAAACGGGAGAAATTGGCCCGGATTGCTCTCATGTGCGTTACGGGGCATCGTTTCTCTCGCGCCGAATTCCATCGAGCTGGGAAATCGCTCATTTTTGCGTCGCCAAATATCGTACGAACGCCGTGAAACTTCCACAGGCTTTTTCAGCAGATTTGCACGTGCACTCAAAAAAGTCAAAATTTTTACACATAGACCCCATCAAACGGGAGAAATTGGCCCGGATTGCTCTCATGTGCGTTACGGGGCATCGTTTCTCTCGCGCCGAATTCTCTCGAGCTGGGAAATCGCTCATTTTTGCGTCGCCAAATATCGTACGAACGCCGTGAAACTTCCACAGGCTTTTTCAGCAGATTTGCACGTGCACTCAAAAAAGTCAAAATTTGTACACATAGACCCCATCAAACGGGAGAAATTGGCCGGGATTGCTCTCATGTGCGTTACGGGGCATCGTTTCTCTCGCTCCGAATTCCATCGAGCTGGGAAATCGCTCATTTTTGCGTCGCCAAATATCGTACGAACGCCGTGAAACTTCCACAGGCTTTTTCAGCAGATTTGCACGTGCACTCAAAAAAGTCAAAATTTTTACACATAGACCCCATCAAACGGGAGAAATTGGCCGGGATTGCTCTCATGTGCGTTACGGGGCATCGTTTCTCTCGCGCCGAATTCCATCGAGCTGGGAAATCGCTCATTTTTGCGTCGCCAAATATCGTACGAACGCCGTGAAACTTCCACAGGCTTTTCCAGCAGATTTGCACGTGCACTCAAAAAAGTCAAAATTTTTACACATAGACCCCATCAAACGGGAGAAATTGGCCCGGATTGCTCTCATGTGCGTTACGGGGCATCGTTTCTCTCGCGCCGAATTCTCTCGAGCTGGGAAATCGCTCATTTTTGCGTCGCCAAATATCGTACGAACGCCGTGAAACTTCCACAGGCTTTTTCAGCAGATTTGCACCTGCACTCAAAAAAGTCAAAATTTTTACACATAGACCCCATCAAACGGGAGAAATTGGCCCGGATTGCTCTCATGTGCGTTACGGGGCATCGTTTCTCTCGCTCCGAATTCCATCGAGCTTGGAAATCGCTCATTTTTGCGTCGCCAAATATCGTACGAACGCCGTGAAACTTCCACAGGCTTTTCCAGCAGATTTGCACCTGCACTCAAAAAAGTCAAAATTTTTACACATAGACCCCATCAAACGGGAGAAATTGGCCCGGATTGCTCTCATGTGCGTTACGGGGCATCGTTTCTGTCGCGCCGAATTCCATCGAGCTGGGAAATCGCTCATTTTTGCGTCGCCAAATATCGTACGAACGCCGTGAAACTTCCACAGGCTTTTCCAGCAGATTGGCACGTGCACTCAAAAAAGTCAAAATTTGTACACATAGACCCCATCAAACGGGAGAAATTGGCCGGGATTGCTCTCATGTGCGTTACAGGGCATCGTTTCTCTCGCTCCGAATTCCATCGAGCTGGGAAATCGCTCATTTTTGCGTCGCCAAATATCGTACGAACGCCGTGAAACTTCCACAGGCTTTTCCAGCAGATTGGCACGTGCACTCAAAAAAGTCAAAATTTGTACACATAGACCCCATCAAACGGGAGAAATTGGCCCGGATTGCTCTCATGTGCGTTACGGGGCATCGTTTCTCTCGCGCCGAATTCTCTCGAGCTGGGAAATCGCTCATTTTTGCGTCGCCAAATATCGTACGAACGCCGTGAAACTTCCACAGGCTTTTTCAGCAGATTTGCACCTGCACTCAAAAAAGTCAAAATTTTTACACATAGACCCCATCAAACGGGAGAAATTGGCCCGGATTGCTCTCATGTGCGTTACGGGGCATCGTTTCTCTCGCTCCGAATTCCATCGAGCTTGGAAATCGCTCATTTTTGCGTCGCCAAATATCGTACGAACGCCGTGAAACTTCCACAGGCTTTTCCAGCAGATTTGCACCTGCACTCAAAAAAGTCAAAATTTTTACACATAGACCCCATCAAACGGGAGAAATTGGCCCGGATTGCTCTCATGTGCGTTACGGGGCATCGTTTCTGTCGCGCCGAATTCCATCGAGCTGGGAAATCGCTCATTTTTGCGTCGCCAAATATCGTACGAACGCCGTGAAACTTCCACAGGCTTTTCCAGCAGATTGGCACGTGCACTCAAAAAAGTCAAAATTTGTACACATAGACCCCATCAAACGGGAGAAATTGGCCGGGATTGCTCTCATGTGCGTTACGGGGCATCGTTTCTCTCGCGCCGAATTCTCTCGAGCTGGGAAATCGCTCATTTTTGCGTCGCCAAATATCGTACGAACGCCGTGAAACTTCCACAGGCTTTTTCAGCAGATTTGCACGTGCACTCAAAAAAGTCAAAATTTTTACACATAGACCCCATCAAACGGGAGAAATTGGCCCGGATTGCTCTCATGTGCGTTACGGGGCATCGTTTCTGTCGCGCCGAATTCCATCGAGCTGGGAAATCGCTCATTTTTGCGTCGCCAAATATCGTACGAACGCCGTGAAACTTCCACAGGCTTTTTCAGCAGATTTGCACGTGCACTCAAAAAAGTCAAAATTTGTACACATAGACCCCATCAAACGGGAGAAATTGGCCCGGATTGCTCTCATGTGCGTTACGGGGCATCGTTTCTCTCGCGCCGAATTCTCTCGAGCTGGGAAATCGCTCATTTTTGCGTCGCCAAATATCGTACGAACGCCGTGAAACTTCCACAGGCTTTTTCAGCAGATTTGCACCTGCACTCAAAAAAGTCAAAATTTTTACACATAGACCCCATCAAACGGGAGAAATTGGCCCGGATTGCTCTCATGTGCGTTACAGGGCATCGTTTCTGTCGCGCCGAATTCCATCGAGCTGGGAAATCGCTCATTTTTGCGTCGCCAAATATCGTACGAACGCCGTGAAACTTCCACAGGCTTTTCCAGCAGATTTGCACGTGCACTCAAAAAAGTCAAAATTTTTACACATAGACCCCATCAAACGGGAGAAATTGGCCCGGATTGCTCTCATGTGCGTTACGGGGCATCGTTTCTCTCGCGCCGAATTCTCTCGAGCTGGGAAATCGCTCATTTTTGCGTCGCCAAATATCGTACGAACGCCGTGAAACTTCCACAGGCTTTTTCAGCAGATTTGCACGTGCACTCAAAAAAGTCAAAATTTTTACACATAGACCCCATCAAACGGGAGAAATTGGCCGGGATTGCTCTCATGTGCGTTACGGGGCATCGTTTCTCTCGCTCCGAATTCCATCGAGCTGGGAAATCGCTCATTTTTGCGTCGCCAAATATCGTACGAACGCCGTGAAACTTCCACAGGCTTTTTCAGCAGATTTGCACGTGCACTCAAAAAAGTCAAAATTTTTACACATAGACCCCATCAAACGGGAGAAATTGGCCGGGATTGCTCTCATGTGCGTTACGGGGCATCGTTTCTCTCGCGCCGAATTCCATCGAGCTGGGAAATCGCTCATTTTTGCGTCGCCAAATATCGTACGAACGCCGTGAAACTTCCACAGGCTTTTCCAGCAGATTGGCACGTGCACTCAAAAAAGTCAAAATTTGTACACATAGACCCCATCAAACGGGAGAAATTGGCCGGGATTGCTCTCATGTGCGTTACGGGGCATCGTTTCTCTCGCTCCGAATTCCATCGAGCTGGGAAATCGCTCATTTTTGCGTCGCCAAATATCGTACGAACGCCGTGAAACTTCCACAGGCTTTTCCAGCAGATTTGCACCTGCACTCAAAAAAGTCAAAATTTTTACACATAGACCCCATCAAACGGGAGAAATTGGCCCGGATTGCTCTCATGTGCGTTACGGGGCATCGTTTCTCTCGCGCCGAATTCTCTCGAGCTGGGAAATCGCTCATTTTTGCGTCGCCAAATATCGTACGAACGCCGTGAAACTTCCACAGGCTTTTTCAGCAGATTTGCACGTGCACTCAAAAAAGTCAAAATTTTTACACATAGACCCCATCAAACGGGAGAAATTGGCCCGGATTGCTCTCATGTGCGTTACGGGGCATCGTTTCTCTCGCGCCGAATTCCATCGAGCTGGGAAATCGCTCATTTTTGCGTCGCCAAATATCGTACGAACGCCGTGAAACTTCCACAGGCTTTTTCAGCAGATTTGCACCTGCACTCAAAAAAGTCAAAATTTTTACACATAGACCCCATCAAACGGGAGAAATTGGCCCGGATTGCTCTCATGTGCGTTACGGGGCATCGTTTCTCTCGCGCCGAATTCTCTCGAGCTGGGAAATCGCTCATTTTTGCGTCGCCAAATATCGTACGAACGCCGTGAAACTTCCACAGGCTTTTTCAGCAGATTTGCACGTGCACTCAAAAAAGTCAAAATTTTTACACATAGACCCCATCAAACGGGAGAAATTGGCCGGGATTGCTCTCATGTGCGTTACGGGGCATCGTTTCTCTCGCTCCGAATTCCATCGAGCTGGGAAATCGCTCATTTTTGCGTCGCCAAATATCGTACGAACGCCGTGAAACTTCCACAGGCTTTTTCAGCAGATTTGCACGTGCACTCAAAAAAGTCAAAATTTTTACACATAGACCCCATCAAACGGGAGAAATTGGCCGGGATTGCTCTCATGTGCGTTACGGGGCATCGTTTCTCTCGCGCCGAATTCCATCGAGCTGGGAAATCGCTCATTTTTGCGTCGCCAAATATCGTACGAACGCCGTGAAACTTCCACAGGCTTTTCCAGCAGATTTGCACCTGCACTCAAAAAAGTCAAAATTTTTACACATAGACCCCATCAAACGGGAGAAATTGGCCCGGATTGCTCTCATGTGCGTTACGGGGCATCGTTTCTCTCGCGCCGAATTCTCTCGAGCTGGGAAATCGCTCATTTTTGCGTCGCCAAATATCGTACGAACGCCGTGAAACTTCCACAGGCTTTTTCAGCAGATTTGCACGTGCACTCAAAAAAGTCAAAATTTGTACACATAGACCCCATCAAACGGGAGAAATTGGCCCGGATTGCTCTCATGTGCGTTACGGGGCATCGTTTCTCTCGCGCCGAATTCTCTCGAGCTGGGAAATCGCTCATTTTTGCGTCGCCAAATATCGTACGAACGCCGTGAAACTTCCACAGGCTTTTTCAGCAGATTTGCACCTGCACTCAAAAAAGTCAAAATTTTTACACATAGACCCCATCAAACGGGAGAAATTGGCCCGGATTGCTCTCATGTGCGTTACGGGGCATCGTTTCTGTCGCGCCGAATTCCATCGAGCTGGGAAATCGCTCATTTTTGCGTCGCCAAATATCGTACGAACGCCGTGAAACTTCCACAGGCTTTTCCAGCAGATTTGCACGTGCACTCAAAAAAGTCAAAATTTTTACACATAGACCCCATCAAACGGGAGAAATTGGCCCGGATTGCTCTCATGTGCGTTACGGGGCATCGTTTCTCTCGCGCCGAATTCTCTCGAGCTGGGAAATCGCTCATTTTTGCGTCGCCAAATATCGTACGAACGCCGTGAAACTTCCACAGGCTTTTTCAGCAGATTTGCACGTGCACTCAAAAAAGTCAAAATTTTTACACATAGACCCCATCAAACGGGAGAAATTGGCCGGGATTGCTCTCATGTGCGTTACGGGGCATCGTTTCTCTCGCTCCGAATTCCATCGAGCTGGGAAATCGCTCATTTTTGCGTCGCCAAATATCGTACGAACGCCGTGAAACTTCCACAGGCTTTTTCAGCAGATTTGCACGTGCACTCAAAAAAGTCAAAATTTTTACACATAGACCCCATCAAACGGGAGAAATTGGCCGGGATTGCTCTCATGTGCGTTACGGGGCATCGTTTCTCTCGCGCCGAATTCCATCGAGCTGGGAAATCGCTCATTTTTGCGTCGCCAAATATCGTACGAACGCCGTGAAACTTCCACAGGCTTTTCCAGCAGATTGGCACGTGCACTCAAAAAAGTCAAAATTTGTACACATAGACCCCATCAAACGGGAGAAATTGGCCGGGATTGCTCTCATGTGCGTTACGGGGCATCGTTTCTCTCGCTCCGAATTCCATCGAGCTGGGAAATCGCTCATTTTTGCGTCGCCAAATATCGTACGAACGCCGTGAAACTTCCACAGGCTTTTCCAGCAGATTTGCACCTGCACTCAAAAAAGTCAAAATTTTTACACATAGACCCCATCAAACGGGAGAAATTGGCCCGGATTGCTCTCATGTGCGTTACGGGGCATCGTTTCTCTCGCGCCGAATTCTCTCGAGCTGGGAAATCGCTCATTTTTGCGTCGCCAAATATCGTACGAACGCCGTGAAACTTCCACAGGCTTTTTCAGCAGATTTGCACGTGCACTCAAAAAAGTCAAAATTTTTACACATAGACCCCATCAAACGGGAGAAATTGGCCCGGATTGCTCTCATGTGCGTTACGGGGCATCGTTTCTGTCGCGCCGAATTCCATCGAGCTGGGAAATCGCTCATTTTTGCGTCGCCAAATATCGTACGAACGCCGTGAAACTTCCACAGGCTTTTTCAGCAGATTTGCACGTGCACTCAAAAAAGTCAAAATTTGTACACATAGACCCCATCAAACGGGAGAAATTGGCCCGGATTGCTCTCATGTGCGTTACGGGGCATCGTTTCTCTCGCGCCGAATTCTCTCGAGCTGGGAAATCGCTCATTTTTGCGTCGCCAAATATCGTACGAACGCCGTGAAACTTCCACAGGCTTTTTCAGCAGATTTGCACCTGCACTCAAAAAAGTCAAAATTTTTACACATAGACCCCATCAAACGGGAGAAATTGGCCCGGATTGCTCTCATGTGCGTTACGGGGCATCGTTTCTGTCGCGCCGAATTCCATCGAGCTGGGAAATCGCTCATTTTTGCGTCGCCAAATATCGTACGAACGCCGTGAAACTTCCACAGGCTTTTCCAGCAGATTTGCACGTGCACTCAAAAAAGTCAAAATTTTTACACATAGACCCCATCAAACGGGAGAAATTGGCCCGGATTGCTCTCATGTGCGTTACGGGGCATCGTTTCTCTCGCGCCGAATTCTCTCGAGCTGGGAAATCGCTCATTTTTGCGTCGCCAAATATCGTACGAACGCCGTGAAACTTCCACAGGCTTTTTCAGCAGATTTGCACGTGCACTCAAAAAAGTCAAAATTTTTACACATAGACCCCATCAAACGGGAGAAATTGGCCGGGATTGCTCTCATGTGCGTTACGGGGCATCGTTTCTCTCGCTCCGAATTCCATCGAGCTGGGAAATCGCTCATTTTTGCGTCGCCAAATATCGTACGAACGCCGTGAAACTTCCACAGGCTTTTTCAGCAGATTTGCACGTGCACTCAAAAAAGTCAAAATTTTTACACATAGACCCCATCAAACGGGAGAAATTGGCCGGGATTGCTCTCATGTGCGTTACGGGGCATCGTTTCTCTCGCGCCGAATTCCATCGAGCTGGGAAATCGCTCATTTTTGCGTCGCCAAATATCGTACGAACGCCGTGAAACTTCCACAGGCTTTTCCAGCAGATTGGCACGTGCACTCAAAAAAGTCAAAATTTGTACACATAGACCCCATCAAACGGGAGAAATTGGCCGGGATTGCTCTCATGTGCGTTACGGGGCATCGTTTCTCTCGCTCCGAATTCCATCGAGCTGGGAAATCGCTCATTTTTGCGTCGCCAAATATCGTACGAACGCCGTGAAACTTCCACAGGCTTTTCCAGCAGATTTGCACCTGCACTCAAAAAAGTCAAAATTTTTACACATAGACCCCATCAAACGGGAGAAATTGGCCCGGATTGCTCTCATGTGCGTTACGGGGCATCGTTTCTCTCGCGCCGAATTCTCTCGAGCTGGGAAATCGCTCATTTTTGCGTCGCCAAATATCGTACGAACGCCGTGAAACTTCCACAGGCTTTTTCAGCAGATTTGCACGTGCACTCAAAAAAGTCAAAATTTTTACACATAGACCCCATCAAACGGGAGAAATTGGCCCGGATTGCTCTCATGTGCGTTACGGGGCATCGTTTCTCTCGCGCCGAATTCCATCGAGCTGGGAAATCGCTCATTTTTGCGTCGCCAAATATCGTACGAACGCCGTGAAACTTCCACAGGCTTTTTCAGCAGATTTGCACCTGCACTCAAAAAAGTCAAAATTTTTACACATAGACCCCATCAAACGGGAGAAATTGGCCCGGATTGCTCTCATGTGCGTTACGGGGCATCGTTTCTCTCGCGCCGAATTCTCTCGAGCTGGGAAATCGCTCATTTTTGCGTCGCCAAATATCGTACGAACGCCGTGAAACTTCCACAGGCTTTTTCAGCAGATTTGCACGTGCACTCAAAAAAGTCAAAATTTTTACACATAGACCCCATCAAACGGGAGAAATTGGCCGGGATTGCTCTCATGTGCGTTACGGGGCATCGTTTCTCTCGCTCCGAATTCCATCGAGCTGGGAAATCGCTCATTTTTGCGTCGCCAAATATCGTACGAACGCCGTGAAACTTCCACAGGCTTTTTCAGCAGATTTGCACGTGCACTCAAAAAAGTCAAAATTTTTACACATAGACCCCATCAAACGGGAGAAATTGGCCGGGATTGCTCTCATGTGCGTTACGGGGCATCGTTTCTCTCGCGCCGAATTCCATCGAGCTGGGAAATCGCTCATTTTTGCGTCGCCAAATATCGTACGAACGCCGTGAAACTTCCACAGGCTTTTCCAGCAGATTTGCACCTGCACTCAAAAAAGTCAAAATTTTTACACATAGACCCCATCAAACGGGAGAAATTGGCCCGGATTGCTCTCATGTGCGTTACGGGGCATCGTTTCTCTCGCGCCGAATTCTCTCGAGCTGGGAAATCGCTCATTTTTGCGTCGCCAAATATCGTACGAACGCCGTGAAACTTCCACAGGCTTTTTCAGCAGATTTGCACCTGCACTCAAAAAAGTCAAAATTTTTACACATAGACCCCATCAAACGGGAGAAATTGGCCCGGATTGCTCTCATGTGCGTTACGGGGCATCGTTTCTCTCGCTCCGAATTCCATCGAGCTTGGAAATCGCTCATTTTTGCGTCGCCAAATATCGTACGAACGCCGTGAAACTTCCACAGGCTTTTCCAGCAGATTTGCACCTGCACTCAAAAAAGTCAAAATTTTTACACATAGACCCCATCAAACGGGAGAAATTGGCCCGGATTGCTCTCATGTGCGTTACGGGGCATCGTTTCTGTCGCGCCGAATTCCATCGAGCTGGGAAATCGCTCATTTTTGCGTCGCCAAATATCGTACGAACGCCGTGAAACTTCCACAGGCTTTTCCAGCAGATTGGCACGTGCACTCAAAAAAGTCAAAATTTGTACACATAGACCCCATCAAACGGGAGAAATTGGCCGGGATTGCTCTCATGTGCGTTACGGGGCATCGTTTCTCTCGCGCCGAATTCTCTCGAGCTGGGAAATCGCTCATTTTTGCGTCGCCAAATATCGTACGAACGCCGTGAAACTTCCACAGGCTTTTTCAGCAGATTTGCACGTGCACTCAAAAAAGTCAAAATTTTTACACATAGACCCCATCAAACGGGAGAAATTGGCCCGGATTGCTCTCATGTGCGTTACGGGGCATCGTTTCTGTCGCGCCGAATTCCATCGAGCTGGGAAATCGCTCATTTTTGCGTCGCCAAATATCGTACGAACGCCGTGAAACTTCCACAGGCTTTTTCAGCAGATTTGCACGTGCACTCAAAAAAGTCAAAATTTGTACACATAGACCCCATCAAACGGGAGAAATTGGCCCGGATTGCTCTCATGTGCGTTACGGGGCATCGTTTCTCTCGCGCCGAATTCTCTCGAGCTGGGAAATCGCTCATTTTTGCGTCGCCAAATATCGTACGAACGCCGTGAAACTTCCACAGGCTTTTTCAGCAGATTTGCACCTGCACTCAAAAAAGTCAAAATTTTTACACATAGACCCCATCAAACGGGAGAAATTGGCCCGGATTGCTCTCATGTGCGTTACGGGGCATCGTTTCTGTCGCGCCGAATTCCATCGAGCTGGGAAATCGCTCATTTTTGCGTCGCCAAATATCGTACGAACGCCGTGAAACTTCCACAGGCTTTTCCAGCAGATTTGCACGTGCACTCAAAAAAGTCAAAATTTTTACACATAGACCCCATCAAACGGGAGAAATTGGCCCGGATTGCTCTCATGTGCGTTACGGGGCATCGTTTCTCTCGCGCCGAATTCTCTCGAGCTGGGAAATCGCTCATTTTTGCGTCGCCAAATATCGTACGAACGCCGTGAAACTTCCACAGGCTTTTTCAGCAGATTTGCACGTGCACTCAAAAAAGTCAAAATTTTTACACATAGACCCCATCAAACGGGAGAAATTGGCCGGGATTGCTCTCATGTGCGTTACGGGGCATCGTTTCTCTCGCTCCGAATTCCATCGAGCTGGGAAATCGCTCATTTTTGCGTCGCCAAATATCGTACGAACGCCGTGAAACTTCCACAGGCTTTTTCAGCAGATTTGCACGTGCACTCAAAAAAGTCAAAATTTTTACACATAGACCCCATCAAACGGGAGAAATTGGCCGGGATTGCTCTCATGTGCGTTACGGGGCATCGTTTCTCTCGCGCCGAATTCCATCGAGCTGGGAAATCGCTCATTTTTGCGTCGCCAAATATCGTACGAACGCCGTGAAACTTCCACAGGCTTTTCCAGCAGATTGGCACGTGCACTCAAAAAAGTCAAAATTTGTACACATAGACCCCATCAAACGGGAGAAATTGGCCGGGATTGCTCTCATGTGCGTTACGGGGCATCGTTTCTCTCGCTCCGAATTCCATCGAGCTGGGAAATCGCTCATTTTTGCGTCGCCAAATATCGTACGAACGCCGTGAAACTTCCACAGGCTTTTCCAGCAGATTTGCACCTGCACTCAAAAAAGTCAAAATTTTTACACATAGACCCCATCAAACGGGAGAAATTGGCCCGGATTGCTCTCATGTGCGTTACGGGGCATCGTTTCTCTCGCGCCGAATTCTCTCGAGCTGGGAAATCGCTCATTTTTGCGTCGCCAAATATCGTACGAACGCCGTGAAACTTCCACAGGCTTTTTCAGCAGATTTGCACGTGCACTCAAAAAAGTCAAAATTTTTACACATAGACCCCATCAAACGGGAGAAATTGGCCCGGATTGCTCTCATGTGCGTTACGGGGCATCGTTTCTCTCGCGCCGAATTCCATCGAGCTGGGAAATCGCTCATTTTTGCGTCGCCAAATATCGTACGAACGCCGTGAAACTTCCACAGGCTTTTTCAGCAGATTTGCACCTGCACTCAAAAAAGTCAAAATTTTTACACATAGACCCCATCAAACGGGAGAAATTGGCCCGGATTGCTCTCATGTGCGTTACGGGGCATCGTTTCTCTCGCGCCGAATTCTCTCGAGCTGGGAAATCGCTCATTTTTGCGTCGCCAAATATCGTACGAACGCCGTGAAACTTCCACAGGCTTTTTCAGCAGATTTGCACGTGCACTCAAAAAAGTCAAAATTTTTACACATAGACCCCATCAAACGGGAGAAATTGGCCGGGATTGCTCTCATGTGCGTTACGGGGCATCGTTTCTCTCGCTCCGAATTCCATCGAGCTGGGAAATCGCTCATTTTTGCGTCGCCAAATATCGTACGAACGCCGTGAAACTTCCACAGGCTTTTTCAGCAGATTTGCACGTGCACTCAAAAAAGTCAAAATTTTTACACATAGACCCCATCAAACGGGAGAAATTGGCCGGGATTGCTCTCATGTGCGTTACGGGGCATCGTTTCTCTCGCGCCGAATTCCATCGAGCTGGGAAATCGCTCATTTTTGCGTCGCCAAATATCGTACGAACGCCGTGAAACTTCCACAGGCTTTTCCAGCAGATTTGCACCTGCACTCAAAAAAGTCAAAATTTTTACACATAGACCCCATCAAACGGGAGAAATTGGCCCGGATTGCTCTCATGTGCGTTACGGGGCATCGTTTCTCTCGCGCCGAATTCTCTCGAGCTGGGAAATCGCTCATTTTTGCGTCGCCAAATATCGTACGAACGCCGTGAAACTTCCACAGGCTTTTTCAGCAGATTTGCACCTGCACTCAAAAAAGTCAAAATTTTTACACATAGACCCCATCAAACGGGAGAAATTGGCCCGGATTGCTCTCATGTGCGTTACGGGGCATCGTTTCTCTCGCGCCGAATTCCATCGAGCTGGGAAATCGCTCATTTTTGCGTCGCCAAATATCGTACGAACGCCGTGAAACTTCCACAGGCTTTTTCAGCAGATTTGCACCTGCACTCAAAAAAGTCAAAATTTTTACACATAGACCCCATCAAACGGGAGAAATTGGCCCGGATTGCTCTCATGTGCGTTACGGGGCATCGTTTCTCTCGCGCCGAATTCTCTCGAGCTGGGAAATCGCTCATTTTTGCGTCGCCAAATATCGTACGAACGCCGTGAAACTTCCACAGGCTTTTTCAGCAGATTTGCACGTGCACTCAAAAAAGTCAAAATTTTTACACATAGACCCCATCAAACGGGAGAAATTGGCCCGGATTGCTCTCATGTGCGTTACGGGGCATCGTTTCTGTCGCGCCGAATTCCATCGAGCTGGGAAATCGCTCATTTTTGCGTCGCCAAATATCGTACGAACGCCGTGAAACTTCCACAGGCTTTTTCAGCAGATTTGCACGTGCACTCAAAAAAGTCAAAATTTGTACACATAGACCCCATCAAACGGGAGAAATTGGCCCGGATTGCTCTCATGTGCGTTACGGGGCATCGTTTCTCTCGCGCCGAATTCTCTCGAGCTGGGAAATCGCTCATTTTTGCGTCGCCAAATATCGTACGAACGCCGTGAAACTTCCACAGGCTTTTTCAGCAGATTTGCACCTGCACTCAAAAAAGTCAAAATTTTTACACATAGACCCCATCAAACGGGAGAAATTGGCCCGGATTGCTCTCATGTGCGTTACGGGGCATCGTTTCTGTCGCGCCGAATTCCATCGAGCTGGGAAATCGCTCATTTTTGCGTCGCCAAATATCGTACGAACGCCGTGAAACTTCCACAGGCTTTTCCAGCAGATTTGCACGTGCACTCAAAAAAGTCAAAATTTTTACACATAGACCCCATCAAACGGGAGAAATTGGCCCGGATTGCTCTCATGTGCGTTACGGGGCATCGTTTCTCTCGCGCCGAATTCTCTCGAGCTGGGAAATCGCTCATTTTTGCGTCGCCAAATATCGTACGAACGCCGTGAAACTTCCACAGGCTTTTTCAGCAGATTTGCACGTGCACTCAAAAAAGTCAAAATTTTTACACATAGACCCCATCAAACGGGAGAAATTGGCCGGGATTGCTCTCATGTGCGTTACGGGGCATCGTTTCTCTCGCTCCGAATTCCATCGAGCTGGGAAATCGCTCATTTTTGCGTCGCCAAATATCGTACGAACGCCGTGAAACTTCCACAGGCTTTTTCAGCAGATTTGCACGTGCACTCAAAAAAGTCAAAATTTTTACACATAGACCCCATCAAACGGGAGAAATTGGCCGGGATTGCTCTCATGTGCGTTACGGGGCATCGTTTCTCTCGCGCCGAATTCCATCGAGCTGGGAAATCGCTCATTTTTGCGTCGCCAAATATCGTACGAACGCCGTGAAACTTCCACAGGCTTTTCCAGCAGATTGGCACGTGCACTCAAAAAAGTCAAAATTTGTACACATAGACCCCATCAAACGGGAGAAATTGGCCGGGATTGCTCTCATGTGCGTTACGGGGCATCGTTTCTCTCGCTCCGAATTCCATCGAGCTGGGAAATCGCTCATTTTTGCGTCGCCAAATATCGTACGAACGCCGTGAAACTTCCACAGGCTTTTTCAGCAGATTTGCACGTGCACTCAAAAAAGTCAAAATTTTTACACATAGACCCCATCAAACGGGAGAAATTGGCCCGGATTGCTCTCATGTGCGTTACGGGGCATCGTTTCTGTCGCGCCGAATTCCATCGAGCTGGGAAATCGCTCATTTTTGCGTCGCCAAATATCGTACGAACGCCGTGAAACTTCTACAGGCTTTTTCAGCAGATTTGCACGTGCACTCAAAAAAGTCAAAATTTGTACACATAGACCCCATCAAACGGGAGAAATTGGCCCGGATTGCTCTCATGTGCGTTACGGGGCATCGTTTCTCTCGCGCCGAATTCTCTCGAGCTGGGAAATCGCTCATTTTTGCGTCGCCAAATATCGTACGAACGCCGTGAAACTTCCACAGGCTTTTTCAGCAGATTTGCACCTGCACTCAAAAAAGTCAAAATTTTTACACATAGACCCCATCAAACGGGAGAAATTGGCCCGGATTGCTCTCATGTGCGTTACGGGGCATCGTTTCTGTCGCGCCGAATTCCATCGAGCTGGGAAATCGCTCATTTTTGCGTCGCCAAATATCGTACGAACGCCGTGAAACTTCCACAGGCTTTTCCAGCAGATTTGCACGTGCACTCAAAAAAGTCAAAATTTTTACACATAGACCCCATCAAACGGGAGAAATTGGCCCGGATTGCTCTCATGTGCGTTACGGGGCATCGTTTCTCTCGCGCCGAATTCTCTCGAGCTGGGAAATCGCTCATTTTTGCGTCGCCAAATATCGTACGAACGCCGTGAAACTTCCACAGGCTTTTTCAGCAGATTTGCACGTGCACTCAAAAAAGTCAAAATTTTTACACATAGACCCCATCAAACGGGAGAAATTGGCCGGGATTGCTCTCATGTGCGTTACGGGGCATCGTTTCTCTCGCTCCGAATTCCATCGAGCTGGGAAATCGCTCATTTTTGCGTCGCCAAATATCGTACGAACGCCGTGAAACTTCCACAGGCTTTTTCAGCAGATTTGCACGTGCACTCAAAAAAGTCAAAATTTTTACACATAGACCCCATCAAACGGGAGAAATTGGCCGGGATTGCTCTCATGTGCGTTACGGGGCATCGTTTCTCTCGCGCCGAATTCCATCGAGCTGGGAAATCGCTCATTTTTGCGTCGCCAAATATCGTACGAACGCCGTGAAACTTCCACAGGCTTTTCCAGCAGATTGGCACGTGCACTCAAAAAAGTCAAAATTTGTACACATAGACCCCATCAAACGGGAGAAATTGGCCGGGATTGCTCTCATGTGCGTTACGGGGCATCGTTTCTCTCGCTCCGAATTCCATCGAGCTGGGAAATCGCTCATTTTTGCGTCGCCAAATATCGTACGAACGCCGTGAAACTTCCACAGGCTTTTCCAGCAGATTTGCACGTGCACTCAAAAAAGTCAAAATTTTTACACATAGACCCCATCAAACGGGAGAAATTGGCCCGGATTGCTCTCATGTGCGTTACGGGGCATCGTTTCTGTCGCGCCGAATTCCATCGAGCTGGGAAATCGCTCATTTTTGCGTCGCCAAATATCGTACGAACGCCGTGAAACTTCCACAGGCTTTTCCAGCAGATTGGCACGTGCACTCAAAAAAGTCAAAATTTGTACACATAGACCCCATCAAACGGGAGAAATTGGCCGGGATTGCTCTCATGTGCGTTACGGGGCATCGTTTCTCTCGCTCCGAATTCCATCGAGCTGGGAAATCGCTCATTTTTGCGTCGCCAAATATCGTACGAACGCCGTGAAACTTCCACAGGCTTTTTCAGCAGATTTGCACGTGCACTCAAAAAAGTCAAAATTTGTACACATAGACCCCATCAAACGGGAGAAATTGGCCGGGATTGCTCTCATGTGCGTTACGGGGCATCGTTTCTCTCGCGCCGAATTCCATCGAGCTGGGAAATCGCTCATTTTTGCGTCGCCAAATATCGTACGAACGCCGTGAAACTTCCACAGGCTTTTCCAGCAGATTTGCACCTGCACTCAAAAAAGTCAAAATTTTTACACATAGACCCCATCAAACGGGAGAAATTGGCCCGGATTGCTCTCATGTGCGTTACGGGGCATCGTTTCTCTCGCGCCGAATTCTCTCGAGCTGGGAAATCGCTCATTTTTGCGTCGCCAAATATCGTACGAACGCCGTGAAACTTCCACAGGCTTTTTCAGCAGATTTGCACCTGCACTCAAAAAAGTCAAAATTTTTACACATAGACCCCATCAAACGGGAGAAATTGGCCCGGATTGCTCTCATGTGCGTTACGGGGCATCGTTTCTCTCGCGCCGAATTCCATCGAGCTGGGAAATCGCTCATTTTTGCGTCGCCAAATATCGTACGAACGCCGTGAAACTTCCACAGGCTTTTTCAGCAGATTTGCACGTGCACTCAAAAAAGTCAAAATTTTTACACATAGACCCCATCAAACGGGAGAAATTGGCCCGGATTGCTCTCATGTGCGTTACGGGGCATCGTTTCTCTCGCGCCGAATTCTCTCGAGCTGGGAAATCGCTCATTTTTGCGTCGCCAAATATCGTACGAACGCCGTGAAACTTCCACAGGCTTTTTCAGCAGATTTGCACGTGCACTCAAAAAAGTCAAAATTTGTACACATAGACCCCATCAAACGGGAGAAATTGGCCGGGATTGCTCTCATGTGCGTTACGGGGCATCGTTTCTCTCGCTCCGAATTCCATCGAGCTGGGAAATCGCTCATTTTTGCGTCGCCAAATATCGTACGAACGCCGTGAAACTTCCACAGGCTTTTTCAGCAGATTTGCACGTGCACTCAAAAAAGTCAAAATTTTTACACATAGACCCCATCAAACGGGAGAAATTGGCCGGGATTGCTCTCATGTGCGTTACGGGGCATCGTTTCTCTCGCGCCGAATTCCATCGAGCTGGGAAATCGCTCATTTTTGCGTCGCCAAATATCGTACGAACGCCGTGAAACTTCCACAGGCTTTTCCAGCAGATTTGCACGTGCACTCAAAAAAG
>NC_136110.1:16883106-16903106 GCF_965212315.1 Lampetra planeri
TACGAACGCCGTGAAACTTCCACAGGCTTTTTCAGCAGATTTGCACGTGCACTCAAAAAAGTCAAAATTTTTACACATAGACCCCATCAAACGGGAGAAATTGGCCCGGATTGCTCTCATGTGCGTTACGGGGCATCGTTTCTGTCGCGCCGAATTCCATCGAGCTGGGAAATCGCTCATTTTTGCGTCGCCAAATATCGTACGAACGCCGTGAAACTTCCACAGGCTTTTTCAGCAGATTTGCACGTGCACTCAAAAAAGTCAAAATTTGTACACATAGACCCCATCAAACGGGAGAAATTGGCCCGGATTGCTCTCATGTGCGTTACGGGGCATCGTTTCTCTCGCGCCGAATTCTCTCGAGCTGGGAAATCGCTCATTTTTGCGTCGCCAAATATCGTACGAACGCCGTGAAACTTCCACAGGCTTTTTCAGCAGATTTGCACCTGCACTCAAAAAAGTCAAAATTTTTACACATAGACCCCATCAAACGGGAGAAATTGGCCCGGATTGCTCTCATGTGCGTTACGGGGCATCGTTTCTGTCGCGCCGAATTCCATCGAGCTGGGAAATCGCTCATTTTTGCGTCGCCAAATATCGTACGAACGCCGTGAAACTTCCACAGGCTTTTCCAGCAGATTTGCACGTGCACTCAAAAAAGTCAAAATTTTTACACATAGACCCCATCAAACGGGAGAAATTGGCCCGGATTGCTCTCATGTGCGTTACGGGGCATCGTTTCTCTCGCGCCGAATTCTCTCGAGCTGGGAAATCGCTCATTTTTGCGTCGCCAAATATCGTACGAACGCCGTGAAACTTCCACAGGCTTTTTCAGCAGATTTGCACGTGCACTCAAAAAAGTCAAAATTTTTACACATAGACCCCATCAAACGGGAGAAATTGGCCGGGATTGCTCTCATGTGCGTTACGGGGCATCGTTTCTCTCGCTCCGAATTCCATCGAGCTGGGAAATCGCTCATTTTTGCGTCGCCAAATATCGTACGAACGCCGTGAAACTTCCACAGGCTTTTTCAGCAGATTTGCACGTGCACTCAAAAAAGTCAAAATTTTTACACATAGACCCCATCAAACGGGAGAAATTGGCCGGGATTGCTCTCATGTGCGTTACGGGGCATCGTTTCTCTCGCGCCGAATTCCATCGAGCTGGGAAATCGCTCATTTTTGCGTCGCCAAATATCGTACGAACGCCGTGAAACTTCCACAGGCTTTTCCAGCAGATTGGCACGTGCACTCAAAAAAGTCAAAATTTGTACACATAGACCCCATCAAACGGGAGAAATTGGCCGGGATTGCTCTCATGTGCGTTACGGGGCATCGTTTCTCTCGCTCCGAATTCCATCGAGCTGGGAAATCGCTCATTTTTGCGTCGCCAAATATCGTACGAACGCCGTGAAACTTCCACAGGCTTTTCCAGCAGATTTGCACCTGCACTCAAAAAAGTCAAAATTTTTACACATAGACCCCATCAAACGGGAGAAATTGGCCCGGATTGCTCTCATGTGCGTTACGGGGCATCGTTTCTCTCGCGCCGAATTCTCTCGAGCTGGGAAATCGCTCATTTTTGCGTCGCCAAATATCGTACGAACGCCGTGAAACTTCCACAGGCTTTTTCAGCAGATTTGCACCTGCACTCAAAAAAGTCAAAATTTTTACACATAGACCCCATCAAACGGGAGAAATTGGCCCGGATTGCTCTCATGTGCGTTACGGGGCATCGTTTCTCTCGCGCCGAATTCCATCGAGCTGGGAAATCGCTCATTTTTGCGTCGCCAAATATCGTACGAACGCCGTGAAACTTCCACAGGCTTTTTCAGCAGATTTGCACGTGCACTCAAAAAAGTCAAAATTTTTACACATAGACCCCATCAAACGGGAGAAATTGGCCCGGATTGCTCTCATGTGCGTTACGGGGCATCGTTTCTCTCGCGCCGAATTCTCTCGAGCTGGGAAATCGCTCATTTTTGCGTCGCCAAATATCGTACGAACGCCGTGAAACTTCCACAGGCTTTTTCAGCAGATTTGCACGTGCACTCAAAAAAGTCAAAATTTGTACACATAGACCCCATCAAACGGGAGAAATTGGCCGGGATTGCTCTCATGTGCGTTACGGGGCATCGTTTCTCTCGCTCCGAATTCCATCGAGCTGGGAAATCGCTCATTTTTGCGTCGCCAAATATCGTACGAACGCCGTGAAACTTCCACAGGCTTTTTCAGCAGATTTGCACGTGCACTCAAAAAAGTCAAAATTTTTACACATAGACCCCATCAAACGGGAGAAATTGGCCGGGATTGCTCTCATGTGCGTTACGGGGCATCGTTTCTCTCGCGCCGAATTCCATCGAGCTGGGAAATCGCTCATTTTTGCGTCGCCAAATATCGTACGAACGCCGTGAAACTTCCACAGGCTTTTCCAGCAGATTTGCACGTGCACTCAAAAAAGTCAAAATTTTTACACATAGACCCCATCAAACGGGAGAAATTGGCCCGGATTGCTCTCATGTGCGTTACGGGGCATCGTTTCTCTCGCGCCGAATTCTCTCGAGCTGGGAAATCGCTCATTTTTGCGTCGCCAAATATCGTACGAACGCCGTGAAACTTCCACAGGCTTTTTCAGCAGATTTGCACCTGCACTCAAAAAAGTCAAAATTTTTACACATAGACCCCATCAAACGGGAGAAATTGGCCCGGATTGCTCTCATGTGCGTTACGGGGCATCGTTTCTCTCGCTCCGAATTCCATCGAGCTTGGAAATCGCTCATTTTTGCGTCGCCAAATATCGTACGAACGCCGTGAAACTTCCACAGGCTTTTCCAGCAGATTTGCACCTGCACTCAAAAAAGTCAAAATTTTTACACATAGACCCCATCAAACGGGAGAAATTGGCCCGGATTGCTCTCATGTGCGTTACGGGGCATCGTTTCTGTCGCGCCGAATTCCATCGAGCTGGGAAATCGCTCATTTTTGCGTCGCCAAATATCGTACGAACGCCGTGAAACTTCCACAGGCTTTTCCAGCAGATTGGCACGTGCACTCAAAAAAGTCAAAATTTGTACACATAGACCCCATCAAACGGGAGAAATTGGCCGGGATTGCTCTCATGTGCGTTACGGGGCATCGTTTCTCTCGCTCCGAATTCCATCGAGCTGGGAAATCGCTCATTTTTGCGTCGCCAAATATCGTACGAACGCCGTGAAACTTCCACAGGCTTTTCCAGCAGATTGGCACGTGCACTCAAAAAAGTCAAAATTTGTACACATAGACCCCATCAAACGGGAGAAATTGGCCCGGATTGCTCTCATGTGCGTTACGGGGCATCGTTTCTCTCGCGCCGAATTCTCTCGAGCTGGGAAATCGCTCATTTTTGCGTCGCCAAATATCGTACGAACGCCGTGAAACTTCCACAGGCTTTTTCAGCAGATTTGCACCTGCACTCAAAAAAGTCAAAATTTTTACACATAGACCCCATCAAACGGGAGAAATTGGCCCGGATTGCTCTCATGTGCGTTACGGGGCATCGTTTCTCTCGCTCCGAATTCCATCGAGCTTGGAAATCGCTCATTTTTGCGTCGCCAAATATCGTACGAACGCCGTGAAACTTCCACAGGCTTTTCCAGCAGATTTGCACCTGCACTCAAAAAAGTCAAAATTTTTACACATAGACCCCATCAAACGGGAGAAATTGGCCCGGATTGCTCTCATGTGCGTTACGGGGCATCGTTTCTGTCGCGCCGAATTCCATCGAGCTGGGAAATCGCTCATTTTTGCGTCGCCAAATATCGTACGAACGCCGTGAAACTTCCACAGGCTTTTCCAGCAGATTGGCACGTGCACTCAAAAAAGTCAAAATTTGTACACATAGACCCCATCAAACGGGAGAAATTGGCCGGGATTGCTCTCATGTGCGTTACGGGGCATCGTTTCTCTCGCGCCGAATTCTCTCGAGCTGGGAAATCGCTCATTTTTGCGTCGCCAAATATCGTACGAACGCCGTGAAACTTCCACAGGCTTTTTCAGCAGATTTGCACGTGCACTCAAAAAAGTCAAAATTTTTACACATAGACCCCATCAAACGGGAGAAATTGGCCCGGATTGCTCTCATGTGCGTTACGGGGCATCGTTTCTGTCGCGCCGAATTCCATCGAGCTGGGAAATCGCTCATTTTTGCGTCGCCAAATATCGTACGAACGCCGTGAAACTTCCACAGGCTTTTTCAGCAGATTTGCACGTGCACTCAAAAAAGTCAAAATTTGTACACATAGACCCCATCAAACGGGAGAAATTGGCCCGGATTGCTCTCATGTGCGTTACGGGGCATCGTTTCTCTCGCGCCGAATTCTCTCGAGCTGGGAAATCGCTCATTTTTGCGTCGCCAAATATCGTACGAACGCCGTGAAACTTCCACAGGCTTTTTCAGCAGATTTGCACCTGCACTCAAAAAAGTCAAAATTTTTACACATAGACCCCATCAAATGGGAGAAATTGGCCCGGATTGCTCTCATGTGCGTTACGGGGCATCGTTTCTGTCGCGCCGAATTCCATCGAGCTGGGAAATCGCTCATTTTTGCGTCGCCAAATATCGTACGAACGCCGTGAAACTTCCACAGGCTTTTCCAGCAGATTTGCACGTGCACTCAAAAAAGTCAAAATTTTTACACATAGACCCCATCAAACGGGAGAAATTGGCCCGGATTGCTCTCATGTGCGTTACGGGGCATCGTTTCTCTCGCGCCGAATTCTCTCGAGCTGGGAAATCGCTCATTTTTGCGTCGCCAAATATCGTACGAACGCCGTGAAACTTCCACAGGCTTTTTCAGCAGATTTGCACGTGCACTCAAAAAAGTCAAAATTTTTACACATAGACCCCATCAAACGGGAGAAATTGGCCGGGATTGCTCTCATGTGCGTTACGGGGCATCGTTTCTCTCGCTCCGAATTCCATCGAGCTGGGAAATCGCTCATTTTTGCGTCGCCAAATATCGTACGAACGCCGTGAAACTTCCACAGGCTTTTTCAGCAGATTTGCACGTGCACTCAAAAAAGTCAAAATTTTTACACATAGACCCCATCAAACGGGAGAAATTGGCCGGGATTGCTCTCATGTGCGTTACGGGGCATCGTTTCTCTCGCGCCGAATTCCATCGAGCTGGGAAATCGCTCATTTTTGCGTCGCCAAATATCGTACGAACGCCGTGAAACTTCCACAGGCTTTTCCAGCAGATTGGCACGTGCACTCAAAAAAGTCAAAATTTGTACACATAGACCCCATCAAACGGGAGAAATTGGCCGGGATTGCTCTCATGTGCGTTACGGGGCATCGTTTCTCTCGCTCCGAATTCCATCGAGCTGGGAAATCGCTCATTTTTGCGTCGCCAAATATCGTACGAACGCCGTGAAACTTCCACAGGCTTTTCCAGCAGATTGGCACGTGCACTCAAAAAAGTCAAAATTTGTACACATAGACCCCATCAAACGGGAGAAATTGGCCGGGATTGCTCTCATGTGCGTTACGGGGCATCGTTTCTCTCGCTCCGAATTCCATCGAGCTGGGAAATCGCTCATTTTTGCGTCGCCAAATATCGTACGAACGCCGTGAAACTTCCACAGGCTTTTCCAGCAGATTTGCACCTGCACTCAAAAAAGTCAAAATTTTTACACATAGACCCCATCAAACGGGAGAAATTGGCCCGGATTGCTCTCATGTGCGTTACGGGGCATCGTTTCTCTCGCGCCGAATTCTCTCGAGCTGGGAAATCGCTCATTTTTGCGTCGCCAAATATCGTACGAACGCCGTGAAACTTCCACAGGCTTTTTCAGCAGATTTGCACGTGCACTCAAAAAAGTCAAAATTTTTACACATAGACCCCATCAAACGGGAGAAATTGGCCCGGATTGCTCTCATGTGCGTTACGGGGCATCGTTTCTCTCGCGCCGAATTCCATCGAGCTGGGAAATCGCTCATTTTTGCGTCGCCAAATATCGTACGAACGCCGTGAAACTTCCACAGGCTTTTTCAGCAGATTTGCACCTGCACTCAAAAAAGTCAAAATTTTTACACATAGACCCCATCAAACGGGAGAAATTGGCCCGGATTGCTCTCATGTGCGTTACGGGGCATCGTTTCTCTCGCGCCGAATTCTCTCGAGCTGGGAAATCGCTCATTTTTGCGTCGCCAAATATCGTACGAACGCCGTGAAACTTCCACAGGCTTTTTCAGCAGATTTGCACGTGCACTCAAAAAAGTCAAAATTTTTACACATAGACCCCATCAAACGGGAGAAATTGGCCGGGATTGCTCTCATGTGCGTTACGGGGCATCGTTTCTCTCGCTCCGAATTCCATCGAGCTGGGAAATCGCTCATTTTTGCGTCGCCAAATATCGTACGAACGCCGTGAAACTTCCACAGGCTTTTTCAGCAGATTTGCACGTGCACTCAAAAAAGTCAAAATTTTTACACATAGACCCCATCAAACGGGAGAAATTGGCCGGGATTGCTCTCATGTGCGTTACGGGGCATCGTTTCTCTCGCGCCGAATTCCATCGAGCTGGGAAATCGCTCATTTTTGCGTCGCCAAATATTGTACGAACGCCGTGAAACTTCCACAGGCTTTTCCAGCAGATTTGCACCTGCACTCAAAAAAGTCAAAATTTTTACACATAGACCCCATCAAACGGGAGAAATTGGCCCGGATTGCTCTCATGTGCGTTACGGGGCATCGTTTCTCTCGCGCCGAATTCTCTCGAGCTGGGAAATCGCTCATTTTTGCGTCGCCAAATATCGTACGAACGCCGTGAAACTTCCACAGGCTTTTTCAGCAGATTTGCACGTGCACTCAAAAAAGTCAAAATTTGTACACATAGACCCCATCAAACGGGAGAAATTGGCCCGGATTGCTCTCATGTGCGTTACGGGGCATCGTTTCTCTCGCGCCGAATTCTCTCGAGCTGGGAAATCGCTCATTTTTGCGTCGCCAAATATCGTACGAACGCCGTGAAACTTCCACAGGCTTTTTCAGCAGATTTGCACCTGCACTCAAAAAAGTCAAAATTTTTACACATAGACCCCATCAAACGGGAGAAATTGGCCGGATTGCTCTCATGTGCGTTACGGGGCATCGTTTCTGTCGCGCCGAATTCCATCGAGCTGGGAAATCGCTCATTTTTGCGTCGCCAAATATCGTACGAACGCCGTGAAACTTCCACAGGCTTTTCCAGCAGATTTGCACGTGCACTCAAAAAAGTCAAAATTTTTACACATAGACCCCATCAAACGGGAGAAATTGGCCCGGATTGCTCTCATGTGCGTTACGGGGCATCGTTTCTCTCGCGCCGAATTCTCTCGAGCTGGGAAATCGCTCATTTTTGCGTCGCCAAATATCGTACGAACGCCGTGAAACTTCCACAGGCTTTTTCAGCAGATTTGCACGTGCACTCAAAAAAGTCAAAATTTTTACACATAGACCCCATCAAACGGGAGAAATTGGCCGGGATTGCTCTCATGTGCGTTACGGGGCATCGTTTCTCTCGCTCCGAATTCCATCGAGCTGGGAAATCGCTCATTTTTGCGTCGCCAAATATCGTACGAACGCCGTGAAACTTCCACAGGCTTTTTCAGCAGATTTGCACGTGCACTCAAAAAAGTCAAAATTTTTACACATAGACCCCATCAAACGGGAGAAATTGGCCGGGATTGCTCTCATGTGCGTTACGGGGCATCGTTTCTCTCGCGCCGAATTCCATCGAGCTGGGAAATCGCTCATTTTTGCGTCGCCAAATATCGTACGAACGCCGTGAAACTTCCACAGGCTTTTCCAGCAGATTGGCACGTGCACTCAAAAAAGTCAAAATTTGTACACATAGACCCCATCAAACGGGAGAAATTGGCCGGGATTGCTCTCATGTGCGTTACGGGGCATCGTTTCTCTCGCTCCGAATTCCATCGAGCTGGGAAATCGCTCATTTTTGCGTCGCCAAATATCGTACGAACGCCGTGAAACTTCCACAGGCTTTTCCAGCAGATTTGCACCTGCACTCAAAAAAGTCAAAATTTTTACACATAGACCCCATCAAACGGGAGAAATTGGCCCGGATTGCTCTCATGTGCGTTACGGGGCATCGTTTCTCTCGCGCCGAATTCTCTCGAGCTGGGAAATCGCTCATTTTTGCGTCGCCAAATATCGTACGAACGCCGTGAAACTTCCACAGGCTTTTTCAGCAGATTTGCACGTGCACTCAAAAAAGTCAAAATTTTTACACATAGACCCCATCAAACGGGAGAAATTGGCCCGGATTGCTCTCATGTGCGTTACGGGGCATCGTTTCTGTCGCGCCGAATTCCATCGAGCTGGGAAATCGCTCATTTTTGCGTCGCCAAATATCGTACGAACGCCGTGAAACTTCCACAGGCTTTTTCAGCAGATTTGCACGTGCACTCAAAAAAGTCAAAATTTGTACACATAGACCCCATCAAACGGGAGAAATTGGCCCGGATTGCTCTCATGTGCGTTACGGGGCATCGTTTCTCTCGCGCCGAATTCTCTCGAGCTGGGAAATCGCTCATTTTTGCGTCGCCAAATATCGTACGAACGCCGTGAAACTTCCACAGGCTTTTTCAGCAGATTTGCACCTGCACTCAAAAAAGTCAAAATTTTTACACATAGACCCCATCAAACGGGAGAAATTGGCCCGGATTGCTCTCATGTGCGTTACGGGGCATCGTTTCTGTCGCGCCGAATTCCATCGAGCTGGGAAATCGCTCATTTTTGCGTCGCCAAATATCGTACGAACGCCGTGAAACTTCCACAGGCTTTTCCAGCAGATTTGCACGTGCACTCAAAAAAGTCAAAATTTTTACACATAGACCCCATCAAACGGGAGAAATTGGCCCGGATTGCTCTCATGTGCGTTACGGGGCATCGTTTCTCTCGCGCCGAATTCTCTCGAGCTGGGAAATCGCTCATTTTTGCGTCGCCAAATATCGTACGAACGCCGTGAAACTTCCACAGGCTTTTTCAGCAGATTTGCACGTGCACTCAAAAAAGTCAAAATTTTTACACATAGACCCCATCAAACGGGAGAAATTGGCCGGGATTGCTCTCATGTGCGTTACGGGGCATCGTTTCTCTCGCTCCGAATTCCATCGAGCTGGGAAATCGCTCATTTTTGCGTCGCCAAATATCGTACGAACGCCGTGAAACTTCCACAGGCTTTTTCAGCAGATTTGCACGTGCACTCAAAAAAGTCAAAATTTTTACACATAGACCCCATCAAACGGGAGAAATTGGCCGGGATTGCTCTCATGTGCGTTACGGGGCATCGTTTCTCTCGCGCCGAATTCCATCGAGCTGGGAAATCGCTCATTTTTGCGTCGCCAAATATCGTACGAACGCCGTGAAACTTCCACAGGCTTTTCCAGCAGATTGGCACGTGCACTCAAAAAAGTCAAAATTTGTACACATAGACCCCATCAAACGGGAGAAATTGGCCGGGATTGCTCTCATGTGCGTTACGGGGCATCGTTTCTCTCGCTCCGAATTCCATCGAGCTGGGAAATCGCTCATTTTTGCGTCGCCAAATATCGTACGAACGCCGTGAAACTTCCACAGGCTTTTCCAGCAGATTTGCACCTGCACTCAAAAAAGTCAAAATTTTTACACATAGACCCCATCAAACGGGAGAAATTGGCCCGGATTGCTCTCATGTGCGTTACGGGGCATCGTTTCTCTCGCGCCGAATTCTCTCGAGCTGGGAAATCGCTCATTTTTGCGTCGCCAAATATCGTACGAACGCCGTGAAACTTCCACAGGCTTTTTCAGCAGATTTGCACGTGCACTCAAAAAAGTCAAAATTTTTACACATAGACCCCATCAAACGGGAGAAATTGGCCCGGATTGCTCTCATGTGCGTTACGGGGCATCGTTTCTCTCGCGCCGAATTCCATCGAGCTGGGAAATCGCTCATTTTTGCGTCGCCAAATATCGTACGAACGCCGTGAAACTTCCACAGGCTTTTTCAGCAGATTTGCACCTGCACTCAAAAAAGTCAAAATTTTTACACATAGACCCCATCAAACGGGAGAAATTGGCCCGGATTGCTCTCATGTGCGTTACGGGGCATCGTTTCTCTCGCGCCGAATTCTCTCGAGCTGGGAAATCGCTCATTTTTGCGTCGCCAAATATCGTACGAACGCCGTGAAACTTCCACAGGCTTTTTCAGCAGATTTGCACGTGCACTCAAAAAAGTCAAAATTTTTACACATAGACCCCATCAAACGGGAGAAATTGGCCGGGATTGCTCTCATGTGCGTTACGGGGCATCGTTTCTCTCGCTCCGAATTCCATCGAGCTGGGAAATCGCTCATTTTTGCGTCGCCAAATATCGTACGAACGCCGTGAAACTTCCACAGGCTTTTTCAGCAGATTTGCACGTGCACTCAAAAAAGTCAAAATTTTTACACATAGACCCCATCAAACGGGAGAAATTGGCCGGGATTGCTCTCATGTGCGTTACGGGGCATCGTTTCTCTCGCGCCGAATTCCATCGAGCTGGGAAATCGCTCATTTTTGCGTCGCCAAATATCGTACGAACGCCGTGAAACTTCCACAGGCTTTTCCAGCAGATTTGCACCTGCACTCAAAAAAGTCAAAATTTTTACACATAGACCCCATCAAACGGGAGAAATTGGCCCGGATTGCTCTCATGTGCGTTACGGGGCATCGTTTCTCTCGCGCCGAATTCTCTCGAGCTGGGAAATCGCTCATTTTTGCGTCGCCAAATATCGTACGAACGCCGTGAAACTTCCACAGGCTTTTTCAGCAGATTTGCACCTGCACTCAAAAAAGTCAAAATTTTTACACATAGACCCCATCAAACGGGAGAAATTGGCCCGGATTGCTCTCATGTGCGTTACGGGGCATCGTTTCTCTCGCTCCGAATTCCATCGAGCTTGGAAATCGCTCATTTTTGCGTCGCCAAATATCGTACGAACGCCGTGAAACTTCCACAGGCTTTTCCAGCAGATTTGCACCTGCACTCAAAAAAGTCAAAATTTTTACACATAGACCCCATCAAACGGGAGAAATTGGCCCGGATTGCTCTCATGTGCGTTACGGGGCATCGTTTCTGTCGCGCCGAATTCCATCGAGCTGGGAAATCGCTCATTTTTGCGTCGCCAAATATCGTACGAACGCCGTGAAACTTCCACAGGCTTTTCCAGCAGATTGGCACGTGCACTCAAAAAAGTCAAAATTTGTACACATAGACCCCATCAAACGGGAGAAATTGGCCGGGATTGCTCTCATGTGCGTTACGGGGCATCGTTTCTCTCGCGCCGAATTCTCTCGAGCTGGGAAATCGCTCATTTTTGCGTCGCCAAATATCGTACGAACGCCGTGAAACTTCCACAGGCTTTTTCAGCAGATTTGCACGTGCACTCAAAAAAGTCAAAATTTTTACACATAGACCCCATCAAACGGGAGAAATTGGCCCGGATTGCTCTCATGTGCGTTACGGGGCATCGTTTCTGTCGCGCCGAATTCCATCGAGCTGGGAAATCGCTCATTTTTGCGTCGCCAAATATCGTACGAACGCCGTGAAACTTCCACAGGCTTTTTCAGCAGATTTGCACGTGCACTCAAAAAAGTCAAAATTTGTACACATAGACCCCATCAAACGGGAGAAATTGGCCCGGATTGCTCTCATGTGCGTTACGGGGCATCGTTTCTCTCGCGCCGAATTCTCTCGAGCTGGGAAATCGCTCATTTTTGCGTCGCCAAATATCGTACGAACGCCGTGAAACTTCCACAGGCTTTTTCAGCAGATTTGCACCTGCACTCAAAAAAGTCAAAATTTTTACACATAGACCCCATCAAACGGGAGAAATTGGCCCGGATTGCTCTCATGTGCGTTACGGGGCATCGTTTCTGTCGCGCCGAATTCCATCGAGCTGGGAAATCGCTCATTTTTGCGTCGCCAAATATCGTACGAACGCCGTGAAACTTCCACAGGCTTTTCCAGCAGATTTGCACGTGCACTCAAAAAAGTCAAAATTTTTACACATAGACCCCATCAAACGGGAGAAATTGGCCCGGATTGCTCTCATGTGCGTTACGGGGCATCGTTTCTCTCGCGCCGAATTCTCTCGAGCTGGGAAATCGCTCATTTTTGCGTCGCCAAATATCGTACGAACGCCGTGAAACTTCCACAGGCTTTTTCAGCAGATTTGCACGTGCACTCAAAAAAGTCAAAATTTTTACACATAGACCCCATCAAACGGGAGAAATTGGCCGGGATTGCTCTCATGTGCGTTACGGGGCATCGTTTCTCTCGCTCCGAATTCCATCGAGCTGGGAAATCGCTCATTTTTGCGTCGCCAAATATCGTACGAACGCCGTGAAACTTCCACAGGCTTTTTCAGCAGATTTGCACGTGCACTCAAAAAAGTCAAAATTTTTACACATAGACCCCATCAAACGGGAGAAATTGGCCGGGATTGCTCTCATGTGCGTTACGGGGCATCGTTTCTCTCGCGCCGAATTCCATCGAGCTGGGAAATCGCTCATTTTTGCGTCGCCAAATATCGTACGAACGCCGTGAAACTTCCACAGGCTTTTCCAGCAGATTGGCACGTGCACTCAAAAAAGTCAAAATTTGTACACATAGACCCCATCAAACGGGAGAAATTGGCCGGGATTGCTCTCATGTGCGTTACGGGGCATCGTTTCTCTCGCTCCGAATTCCATCGAGCTGGGAAATCGCTCATTTTTGCGTCGCCAAATATCGTACGAACGCCGTGAAACTTCCACAGGCTTTTCCAGCAGATTTGCACCTGCACTCAAAAAAGTCAAAATTTTTACACATAGACCCCATCAAACGGGAGAAATTGGCCCGGATTGCTCTCATGTGCGTTACGGGGCATCGTTTCTCTCGCGCCGAATTCTCTCGAGCTGGGAAATCGCTCATTTTTGCGTCGCCAAATATCGTACGAACGCCGTGAAACTTCCACAGGCTTTTTCAGCAGATTTGCACGTGCACTCAAAAAAGTCAAAATTTTTACACATAGACCCCATCAAACGGGAGAAATTGGCCCGGATTGCTCTCATGTGCGTTACGGGGCATCGTTTCTCTCGCGCCGAATTCCATCGAGCTGGGAAATCGCTCATTTTTGCGTCGCCAAATATCGTACGAACGCCGTGAAACTTCCACAGGCTTTTTCAGCAGATTTGCACCTGCACTCAAAAAAGTCAAAATTTTTACACATAGACCCCATCAAACGGGAGAAATTGGCCCGGATTGCTCTCATGTGCGTTACGGGGCATCGTTTCTCTCGCGCCGAATTCTCTCGAGCTGGGAAATCGCTCATTTTTGCGTCGCCAAATATCGTACGAACGCCGTGAAACTTCCACAGGCTTTTTCAGCAGATTTGCACGTGCACTCAAAAAAGTCAAAATTTTTACACATAGACCCCATCAAACGGGAGAAATTGGCCGGGATTGCTCTCATGTGCGTTACGGGGCATCGTTTCTCTCGCTCCGAATTCCATCGAGCTGGGAAATCGCTCATTTTTGCGTCGCCAAATATCGTACGAACGCCGTGAAACTTCCACAGGCTTTTTCAGCAGATTTGCACGTGCACTCAAAAAAGTCAAAATTTTTACACATAGACCCCATCAAACGGGAGAAATTGGCCGGGATTGCTCTCATGTGCGTTACGGGGCATCGTTTCTCTCGCGCCGAATTCCATCGAGCTGGGAAATCGCTCATTTTTGCGTCGCCAAATATCGTACGAACGCCGTGAAACTTCCACAGGCTTTTCCAGCAGATTTGCACCTGCACTCAAAAAAGTCAAAATTTTTACACATAGACCCCATCAAACGGGAGAAATTGGCCCGGATTGCTCTCATGTGCGTTACGGGGCATCGTTTCTCTCGCGCCGAATTCTCTCGAGCTGGGAAATCGCTCATTTTTGCGTCGCCAAATATCGTACGAACGCCGTGAAACTTCCACAGGCTTTTTCAGCAGATTTGCACCTGCACTCAAAAAAGTCAAAATTTTTACACATAGACCCCATCAAACGGGAGAAATTGGCCCGGATTGCTCTCATGTGCGTTACGGGGCATCGTTTCTCTCGCGCCGAATTCCATCGAGCTGGGAAATCGCTCATTTTTGCGTCGCCAAATATCGTACGAACGCCGTGAAACTTCCACAGGCTTTTTCAGCAGATTTGCACCTGCACTCAAAAAAGTCAAAATTTTTACACATAGACCCCATCAAACGGGAGAAATTGGCCCGGATTGCTCTCATGTGCGTTACGGGGCATCGTTTCTCTCGCGCCGAATTCTCTCGAGCTGGGAAATCGCTCATTTTTGCGTCGCCAAATATCGTACGAACGCCGTGAAACTTCCACAGGCTTTTTCAGCAGATTTGCACGTGCACTCAAAAAAGTCAAAATTTTTACACATAGACCCCATCAAACGGGAGAAATTGGCCCGGATTGCTCTCATGTGCGTTACGGGGCATCGTTTCTGTCGCGCCGAATTCCATCGAGCTGGGAAATCGCTCATTTTTGCGTCGCCAAATATCGTACGAACGCCGTGAAACTTCCACAGGCTTTTTCAGCAGATTTGCACGTGCACTCAAAAAAGTCAAAATTTGTACACATAGACCCCATCAAACGGGAGAAATTGGCCCGGATTGCTCTCATGTGCGTTACGGGGCATCGTTTCTCTCGCGCCGAATTCTCTCGAGCTGGGAAATCGCTCATTTTTGCGTCGCCAAATATCGTACGAACGCCGTGAAACTTCCACAGGCTTTTTCAGCAGATTTGCACCTGCACTCAAAAAAGTCAAAATTTTTACACATAGACCCCATCAAACGGGAGAAATTGGCCCGGATTGCTCTCATGTGCGTTACGGGGCATCGTTTCTGTCGCGCCGAATTCCATCGAGCTGGGAAATCGCTCATTTTTGCGTCGCCAAATATCGTACGAACGCCGTGAAACTTCCACAGGCTTTTCCAGCAGATTTGCACGTGCACTCAAAAAAGTCAAAATTTTTACACATAGACCCCATCAAACGGGAGAAATTGGCCCGGATTGCTCTCATGTGCGTTACGGGGCATCGTTTCTCTCGCGCCGAATTCTCTCGAGCTGGGAAATCGCTCATTTTTGCGTCGCCAAATATCGTACGAACGCCGTGAAACTTCCACAGGCTTTTTCAGCAGATTTGCACGTGCACTCAAAAAAGTCAAAATTTTTACACATAGACCCCATCAAACGGGAGAAATTGGCCGGGATTGCTCTCATGTGCGTTACGGGGCATCGTTTCTCTCGCTCCGAATTCCATCGAGCTGGGAAATCGCTCATTTTTGCGTCGCCAAATATCGTACGAACGCCGTGAAACTTCCACAGGCTTTTTCAGCAGATTTGCACGTGCACTCAAAAAAGTCAAAATTTTTACACATAGACCCCATCAAACGGGAGAAATTGGCCGGGATTGCTCTCATGTGCGTTACGGGGCATCGTTTCTCTCGCGCCGAATTCCATCGAGCTGGGAAATCGCTCATTTTTGCGTCGCCAAATATCGTACGAACGCCGTGAAACTTCCACAGGCTTTTCCAGCAGATTGGCACGTGCACTCAAAAAAGTCAAAATTTGTACACATAGACCCCATCAAACGGGAGAAATTGGCCGGGATTGCTCTCATGTGCGTTACGGGGCATCGTTTCTCTCGCTCCGAATTCCATCGAGCTGGGAAATCGCTCATTTTTGCGTCGCCAAATATCGTACGAACGCCGTGAAACTTCCACAGGCTTTTTCAGCAGATTTGCACGTGCACTCAAAAAAGTCAAAATTTTTACACATAGACCCCATCAAACGGGAGAAATTGGCCCGGATTGCTCTCATGTGCGTTACGGGGCATCGTTTCTGTCGCGCCGAATTCCATCGAGCTGGGAAATCGCTCATTTTTGCGTCGCCAAATATCGTACGAACGCCGTGAAACTTCTACAGGCTTTTTCAGCAGATTTGCACGTGCACTCAAAAAAGTCAAAATTTGTACACATAGACCCCATCAAACGGGAGAAATTGGCCCGGATTGCTCTCATGTGCGTTACGGGGCATCGTTTCTCTCGCGCCGAATTCTCTCGAGCTGGGAAATCGCTCATTTTTGCGTCGCCAAATATCGTACGAACGCCGTGAAACTTCCACAGGCTTTTTCAGCAGATTTGCACCTGCACTCAAAAAAGTCAAAATTTTTACACATAGACCCCATCAAACGGGAGAAATTGGCCCGGATTGCTCTCATGTGCGTTACGGGGCATCGTTTCTGTCGCGCCGAATTCCATCGAGCTGGGAAATCGCTCATTTTTGCGTCGCCAAATATCGTACGAACGCCGTGAAACTTCCACAGGCTTTTCCAGCAGATTTGCACGTGCACTCAAAAAAGTCAAAATTTTTACACATAGACCCCATCAAACGGGAGAAATTGGCCCGGATTGCTCTCATGTGCGTTACGGGGCATCGTTTCTCTCGCGCCGAATTCTCTCGAGCTGGGAAATCGCTCATTTTTGCGTCGCCAAATATCGTACGAACGCCGTGAAACTTCCACAGGCTTTTTCAGCAGATTTGCACGTGCACTCAAAAAAGTCAAAATTTTTACACATAGACCCCATCAAACGGGAGAAATTGGCCGGGATTGCTCTCATGTGCGTTACGGGGCATCGTTTCTCTCGCTCCGAATTCCATCGAGCTGGGAAATCGCTCATTTTTGCGTCGCCAAATATCGTACGAACGCCGTGAAACTTCCACAGGCTTTTTCAGCAGATTTGCACGTGCACTCAAAAAAGTCAAAATTTTTACACATAGACCCCATCAAACGGGAGAAATTGGCCGGGATTGCTCTCATGTGCGTTACGGGGCATCGTTTCTCTCGCGCCGAATTCCATCGAGCTGGGAAATCGCTCATTTTTGCGTCGCCAAATATCGTACGAACGCCGTGAAACTTCCACAGGCTTTTCCAGCAGATTTGCACGTGCACTCAAAAAAGTCAAAATTTTTACACATAGACCCCATCAAACGGGAGAAATTGGCCCGGATTGCTCTCATGTGCGTTACGGGGCATCGTTTCTCTCGCGCCGAATTCTCTCGAGCTGGGAAATCGCTCATTTTTGCGTCGCCAAATATCGTACGAACGCCGTGAAACTTCCACAGGCTTTTTCAGCAGATTTGCACGTGCACTCAAAAAAGTCAAAATTTTTACACATAGACCCCATCAAACGGGAGAAATTGGCCGGGATTGCTCTCATGTGCGTTACGGGGCATCGTTTCTCTCGCTCCGAATTCCATCGAGCTGGGAAATCGCTCATTTTTGCGTCGCCAAATATCGTACGAACGCCGTGAAACTTCCACAGGCTTTTTCAGCAGATTTGCACGTGCACTCAAAAAAGTCAAAATTTTTACACATAGACCCCATCAAACGGGAGAAATTGGCCGGGATTGCTCTCATGTGCGTTACGGGGCATCGTTTCTCTCGCGCCGAATTCCATCGAGCTGGGAAATCGCTCATTTTTGCGTCGCCAAATATCGTACGAACGCCGTGAAACTTCCACAGGCTTTTTCAGCAGATTTGCACGTGCACTCAAAAAAGTCAAAATTTTTACACATAGACCCCATCAAACGGGAGAAATTGGCCGGGATTGCTCTCATGTGCGTTACGGGGCATCGTTTCTCTCGCGCCGAATTCCATCGAGCTGGGAAATCGCTCATTTTTGCGTCGCCAAATATCGTACGAACGCCGTGAAACTTCCACAGGCTTTTCCAGCAGATTGGCACGTGCACTCAAAAAAGTCAAAATTTGTACACATAGACCCCATCAAACGGGAGAAATTGGCCGGGATTGCTCTCATGTGCGTTACGGGGCATCGTTTCTCTCGCTCCGAATTCCATCGAGCTGGGAAATCGCTCATTTTTGCGTCGCCAAATATCGTACGAACGCCGTGAAACTTCCACAGGCTTTTTCAGCAGATTTGCACGTGCACTCAAAAAAGTCAAAATTTTTACACATAGACCCCATCAAACGGGAGAAATTGGCCGGGATTGCTCTCATGTGCGTTACGGGGCATCGTTTCTCTCGCGCCGAATTCCATCGAGCTGGGAAATCGCTCATTTTTGCGTCGCCAAATATCGTACGAACGCCGTGAAACTTCCACAGGCTTTTTCAGCAGATTTGCACGTGCACTCAAAAAAGTCAAAATTTTTACACATAGACCCCATCAAACGGGAGAAATTGGCCGGGATTGCTCTCATGTGCGTTACGGGGCATCGTTTCTCTCGCGCCGAATTCCATCGAGCTGGGAAATCGCTCATTTTTGCGTCGCCAAATATCGTACGAACGCCGTGAAACTTCCACAGGCTTTTCCAGCAGATTGGCACGTGCACTCAAAAAAGTCAAAATTTGTACACATAGACCCCATCAAACGGGAGAAATTGGCCGGGATTGCTCTCATGTGCGTTACGGGGCATCGTTTCTCTCGCTCCGAATTCCATCGAGCTGGGAAATCGCTCATTTTTGCGTCGCCAAATATCGTACGAACGCCGTGAAACTTCCACAGGCTTTTCCAGCAGATTTGCACCTGCACTCAAAAAAGTCAAAATTTTTACACATAGACCCCATCAAACGGGAGAAATTGGCCCGGATTGCTCTCATGTGCGTTACGGGGCATCGTTTCTCTCGCGCCGAATTCTCTCGAGCTGGGAAATCGCTCATTTTTGCGTCGCCAAATATCGTACGAACGCCGTGAAACTTCCACAGGCTTTTTCAGCAGATTTGCACGTGCACTCAAAAAAGTCAAAATTTTTACACATAGACCCCATCAAACGGGAGAAATTGGCCCGGATTGCTCTCATGTGCGTTACGGGGCATCGTTTCTCTCGCGCCGAATTCTCTCGAGCTGGGAAATCGCTCATTTTTGCGTCGCCAAATATCGTACGAACGCCGTGAAACTTCCACAGGCTTTTTCAGCAGATTTGCACGTGCACTCAAAAAAGTCAAAATTTGTACACATAGACCCCATCAAACGGGAGAAATTGGCCGGGATTGCTCTCATGTGCGTTACGGGGCATCGTTTCTCTCGCTCCGAATTCCATCGAGCTGGGAAATCGCTCATTTTTGCGTCGCCAAATATCGTACGAACGCCGTGAAACTTCCACAGGCTTTTTCAGCAGATTTGCACGTGCACTCAAAAAAGTCAAAATTTTTACACATAGACCCCATCAAACGGGAGAAATTGGCCGGGATTGCTCTCATGTGCGTTACGGGGCATCGTTTCTCTCGCGCCGAATTCCATCGAGCTGGGAAATCGCTCATTTTTGCGTCGCCAAATATCGTACGAACGCCGTGAAACTTCCACAGGCTTTTCCAGCAGATTTGCACGTGCACTCAAAAAAGTCAAAATTTTTACACATAGACCCCATCAAACGGGAGAAATTGGCCCGGATTGCTCTCATGTGCGTTACGGGGCATCGTTTCTCTCGCGCCGAATTCTCTCGAGCTGGGAAATCGCTCATTTTTGCGTCGCCAAATATCGTACGAACGCCGTGAAACTTCCACAGGCTTTTTCAGCAGATTTGCACCTGCACTCAAAAAAGTCAAAATTTTTACACATAGACCCCATCAAACGGGAGAAATTGGCCCGGATTGCTCTCATGTGCGTTACGGGGCATCGTTTCTCTCGCTCCGAATTCCATCGAGCTTGGAAATCGCTCATTTTTGCGTCGCCAAATATCGTACGAACGGCGTGAAACTTCCACAGGCTTTTCCAGCAGATTTG
Source organism: Lampetra planeri (assembly GCF_965212315.1). Classification (NCBI taxonomy): domain Eukaryota; kingdom Metazoa; phylum Chordata; class Hyperoartia; order Petromyzontiformes; family Petromyzontidae; genus Lampetra; species Lampetra planeri. Next base: position 16,902,949 of record NC_136110.1, read on the forward strand.
CACCTGCACTCAAAAAAGTCAAAATTTTTACACATAGACCCCATCAAACGGGAGAAATTGGCCCGGATTGCTCTCATGTGCGTTACGGGGCATCGTTTCTGTCGCGCCGAATTCCATCGAGCTGGGAAATCGCTCATTTTTGCGTCGCCAAATATCGT
>NC_136110.1:16910606-16915606 GCF_965212315.1 Lampetra planeri
CCCAAAGGCTCGCCTGGCTCACACACAGCGTTTGCGGGCCCCAGCCTGCCCAAGTAGGGCAGGCAGGAGTCACTCTCCTGAGGCAAGCATGCACCCAGGCAGAGGAGAGTCCCCACACGCGTCCAAATTCGGACGGACAGGACCCCCACGCACACCATGTAAACACACCCTTTTGGCACGGACTTCACACAACACAAACCACCACAAGGAGGGGCCTCGCTTTGTCGTGTATGCTACCCCCGTTTGGCAACCTGACGGTGCTGAAAGCTCACAAAACACAGGGCTTCCCACAAGGCCAGCCACTTTGAGGCAGCTGTAAGCGCACCACACACACCCTACGTGGGGTGGGGAGGGAAGGAGCAGGGGTCGACCCCACATGCCTGCAAACCTCTAGAGCGGCCTTACAATGCTCGCTACTCTATGGACCGGCAACGGCAATTGAAACCAACCCTAAAATTCTTGCACAGTTGGCAGCCTTCCTTGGCACAAGACCAAACAGCGCAGCGAACCCGTGCAGCACCAACCCAAGGGGACAGCCTTCCCCACACACTCTGGAGGAGAAGAGGCTCCCTCGGGCTGAGTCACACAGCTCAAGATACTCGCTCATTCACGGAAAACTTGGGAAACAAAACCTGCTGACACACACCACTTATGCATCGCATGAAGATTGCCATTGTCCATACACTTGTGCAGGTGCGATGGAAATATTTTCTCGTTTTGGTGTATGCTATATTTTTACAGACAGCTACCGACAAACGGTAGAAATTAGCGGGGATAGGCCTCAGACATTACCCAAAGCTCCGGGAACGTGAGCGACGCAAGACGAATGGGCATTTTAAAGCAGATCTATGGCAGTTACTGACAGTGCCTGGCGTGGGTTACTTGTCTCCGTTGTCGAGAGGGGAAGACGACCCATGTATATGTAAAGGGCGATTTTTTTAGCAACCGTTAAGGCTGTTTTTCCCCTTCACTTGTATCGAGAGGGAAGCAAAGAACATGTATGGCGTGTACGTTTTTTTACGAATTTTCATTAGCAATCTAACGACATGAATTGCGAAGACGTTTTTTGAACAATTGTATTCCTTTCCCAAAACATCGAGTGTTAGTGTATAAAACCGCTAGAGAAAATAAATTGGCAGGCGAAACTTAAAAAGGAGAGACCCATGAACAGCATGGCCAGGCGGCTCACCTCGACGTTTTTCCCCCGAGCAAAGTCCGCCGAGACCCCCTGTATCCCACGGGGATGTACTGGCGTGCACTTAAAGGTTGATGCCGCTCTGTTACTTGGGAAACGAACCACAAGCCAAATCCAGCTAATTTGTGAATGACTTAGCTCTCCTGCTTTCTCGAGAACGTGCTTTTTTCGTCGGATGAAACTTCCACAGGCTTTTCCAGCAGATTTGCACCTGCACTCAAAAAAGTCAAAATTTTTACACATAGACCCCATCAAACGGGAGAAATTGGCCCGGATTGCTCTCATGTGCGTTACGGGGCATCGTTTCTCTCGCGCCGAATTCTCTCGAGCTGGGAAATCGCTCATTTTTGCGTCGCCAAATATCGTACGAACGCCGTGAAACTTCCACAGGCTTTTTCAGCAGATTTGCACCTGCACTCAAAAAAGTCAAAATTTTTACACATAGACCCCATCAAACGGGAGAAATTGGCCCGGATTGCTCTCATGTGCGTTACGGGGCATCGTTTCTCTCGCGCCGAATTCCATCGAGCTGGGAAATCGCTCATTTTTGCGTCGCCAAATATCGTACGAACGCCGTGAAACTTCCACAGGCTTTTTCAGCAGATTTGCACCTGCACTCAAAAAAGTCAAAATTTTTACACATAGACCCCATCAAACGGGAGAAATTGGCCCGGATTGCTCTCATGTGCGTTACGGGGCATCGTTTCTCTCGCGCCGAATTCTCTCGAGCTGGGAAATCGCTCATTTTTGCGTCGCCAAATATCGTACGAACGCCGTGAAACTTCCACAGGCTTTTTCAGCAGATTTGCACGTGCACTCAAAAAAGTCAAAATTTTTACACATAGACCCCATCAAACGGGAGAAATTGGCCCGGATTGCTCTCATGTGCGTTACGGGGCATCGTTTCTGTCGCGCCGAATTCCATCGAGCTGGGAAATCGCTCATTTTTGCGTCGCCAAATATCGTACGAACGCCGTGAAACTTCCACAGGCTTTTTCAGCAGATTTGCACGTGCACTCAAAAAAGTCAAAATTTGTACACATAGACCCCATCAAACGGGAGAAATTGGCCCGGATTGCTCTCATGTGCGTTACGGGGCATCGTTTCTCTCGCGCCGAATTCTCTCGAGCTGGGAAATCGCTCATTTTTGCGTCGCCAAATATCGTACGAACGCCGTGAAACTTCCACAGGCTTTTTCAGCAGATTTGCACCTGCACTCAAAAAAGTCAAAATTTTTACACATAGACCCCATCAAACGGGAGAAATTGGCCCGGATTGCTCTCATGTGCGTTACGGGGCATCGTTTCTGTCGCGCCGAATTCCATCGAGCTGGGAAATCGCTCATTTTTGCGTCGCCAAATATCGTACGAACGCCGTGAAACTTCCACAGGCTTTTCCAGCAGATTTGCACGTGCACTCAAAAAAGTCAAAATTTTTACACATAGACCCCATCAAACGGGAGAAATTGGCCCGGATTGCTCTCATGTGCGTTACGGGGCATCGTTTCTCTCGCGCCGAATTCTCTCGAGCTGGGAAATCGCTCATTTTTGCGTCGCCAAATATCGTACGAACGCCGTGAAACTTCCACAGGCTTTTTCAGCAGATTTGCACGTGCACTCAAAAAAGTCAAAATTTTTACACATAGACCCCATCAAACGGGAGAAATTGGCCGGGATTGCTCTCATGTGCGTTAAGGGGCATCGTTTCTCTCGCTCCGAATTCCATCGAGCTGGGAAATCGCTCATTTTTGCGTCGCCAAATATCGTACGAACGCCGTGAAACTTCCACAGGCTTTTTCAGCAGATTTGCACGTGCACTCAAAAAAGTCAAAATTTTTACACATAGACCCCATCAAACGGGAGAAATTGGCCGGGATTGCTCTCATGTGCGTTACGGGGCATCGTTTCTCTCGCGCCGAATTCCATCGAGCTGGGAAATCGCTCATTTTTGCGTCGCCAAATATCGTACGAACGCCGTGAAACTTCCACAGGCTTTTTCAGCAGATTTGCACGTGCACTCAAAAAAGTCAAAATTTTTACACATAGACCCCATCAAACGGGAGAAATTGGCCGGGATTGCTCTCATGTGCGTTACGGGGCATCGTTTCTCTCGCGCCGAATTCCATCGAGCTGGGAAATCGCTCATTTTTGCGTCGCCAAATATCGTACGAACGCCGTGAAACTTCCACAGGCTTTTCCAGCAGATTGGCACGTGCACTCAAAAAAGTCAAAATTTGTACACATAGACCCCATCAAACGGGAGAAATTGGCCGGGATTGCTCTCATGTGCGTTACGGGGCATCGTTTCTCTCGCTCCGAATTCCATCGAGCTGGGAAATCGCTCATTTTTGCGTCGCCAAATATCGTACGAACGCCGTGAAACTTCCACAGGCTTTTCCAGCAGATTTGCACCTGCACTCAAAAAAGTCAAAATTTTTACACATAGACCCCATCAAACGGGAGAAATTGGCCCGGATTGCTCTCATGTGCGTTACGGGGCATCGTTTCTCTCGCTCCGAATTCCATCGAGCTGGGAAATCGCTCATTTTTGCGTCGCCAAATATCGTACGAACGCCGTGAAACTTCCACAGGCTTTTCCAGCAGATTTGCACCTGCACTCAAAAAAGTCAAAATTTTTACACATAGACCCCATCAAACGGGAGAAATTGGCCCGGATTGCTCTCATGTGCGTTACGGGGCATCGTTTCTCTCGCGCCGAATTCTCTCGAGCTGGGAAATCGCTCATTTTTGCGTCGCCAAATATCGTACGAACGCCGTGAAACTTCCACAGGCTTTTTCAGCAGATTTGCACCTGCACTCAAAAAAGTCAAAATTTTTACACATAGACCCCATCAAACGGGAGAAATTGGCCCGGATTGCTCTCATGTGCGTTACGGGGCATCGTTTCTCTCGCGCCGAATTCCATCGAGCTGGGAAATCGCTCATTTTTGCGTCGCCAAATATCGTACGAACGCCGTGAAACTTCCACAGGCTTTTTCAGCAGATTTGCACGTGCACTCAAAAAAGTCAAAATTTTTACACATAGACCCCATCAAACGGGAGAAATTGGCCCGGATTGCTCTCATGTGCGTTACGGGGCATCGTTTCTCTCGCGCCGAATTCTCTCGAGCTGGGAAATCGCTCATTTTTGCGTCGCCAAATATCGTACGAACGCCGTGAAACTTCCACAGGCTTTTTCAGCAGATTTGCACGTGCACTCAAAAAAGTCAAAATTTGTACACATAGACCCCATCAAACGGGAGAAATTGGCCGGGATTGCTCTCATGTGCGTTACGGGGCATCGTTTCTCTCGCTCCGAATTCCATCGAGCTGGGAAATCGCTCATTTTTGCGTCGCCAAATATCGTACGAACGCCGTGAAACTTCCACAGGCTTTTTCAGCAGATTTGCACGTGCACTCAAAAAAGTCAAAATTTTTACACATAGACCCCATCAAACGGGAGAAATTGGCCGGGATTGCTCTCATGTGCGTTACGGGGCATCGTTTCTCTCGCGCCGAATTCCATCGAGCTGGGAAATCGCTCATTTTTGCGTCGCCAAATATCGTACGAACGCCGTGAAACTTCCACAGGCTTTTCCAGCAGATTTGCACGTGCACTCAAAAAAGTCAAAATTTTTACACATAGACCCCATCAAACGGGAGAAATTGGCCCGGATTGCTCTCATGTGCGTTACGGGGCATCGTTTCTCTCGCGCCGAATTCTCTCGAGCTGGGAAATCGCTCATTTTTGCGTCGCCAAATATCGTACGAACGCCGTGAAACTTCCACAGGCTTTTTCAGCAGAT
>NC_136110.1:16925606-16928106 GCF_965212315.1 Lampetra planeri
TTTTTGCGTCGCCAAATATCGTACGAACGCCGTGAAACTTCCACAGGCTTTTTCAGCAGATTTGCACGTGCACTCAAAAAAGTCAAAATTTGTACACATAGACCCCATCAAACGGGAGAAATTGGCCCGGATTGCTCTCATGTGCGTTACGGGGCATCGTTTCTCTCGCGCCGAATTCTCTCGAGCTGGGAAATCGCTCATTTTTGCGTCGCCAAATATCGTACGAACGCCGTGAAACTTCCACAGGCTTTTTCAGCAGATTTGCACCTGCACTCAAAAAAGTCAAAATTTTTACACATAGACCCCATCAAACGGGAGAAATTGGCCCGGATTGCTCTCATGTGCGTTACGGGGCATCGTTTCTGTCGCGCCGAATTCCATCGAGCTGGGAAATCGCTCATTTTTGCGTCGCCAAATATCGTACGAACGCCGTGAAACTTCCACAGGCTTTTCCAGCAGATTTGCACGTGCACTCAAAAAAGTCAAAATTTTTACACATAGACCCCATCAAACGGGAGAAATTGGCCCGGATTGCTCTCATGTGCGTTACGGGGCATCGTTTCTCTCGCGCCGAATTCTCTCGAGCTGGGAAATCGCTCATTTTTGCGTCGCCAAATATCGTACGAACGCCGTGAAACTTCCACAGGCTTTTTCAGCAGATTTGCACGTGCACTCAAAAAAGTCAAAATTTTTACACATAGACCCCATCAAACGGGAGAAATTGGCCGGGATTGCTCTCATGTGCGTTACGGGGCATCGTTTCTCTCGCTCCGAATTCCATCGAGCTGGGAAATCGCTCATTTTTGCGTCGCCAAATATCGTACGAACGCCGTGAAACTTCCACAGGCTTTTTCAGCAGATTTGCACGTGCACTCAAAAAAGTCAAAATTTTTACACATAGACCCCATCAAACGGGAGAAATTGGCCGGGATTGCTCTCATGTGCGTTACGGGGCATCGTTTCTCTCGCGCCGAATTCCATCGAGCTGGGAAATCGCTCATTTTTGCGTCGCCAAATATCGTACGAACGCCGTGAAACTTCCACAGGCTTTTTCAGCAGATTTGCACGTGCACTCAAAAAAGTCAAAATTTTTACACATAGACCCCATCAAACGGGAGAAATTGGCCGGGATTGCTCTCATGTGCGTTACGGGGCATCGTTTCTCTCGCGCCGAATTCCATCGAGCTGGGAAATCGCTCATTTTTGCGTCGCCAAATATCGTACGAACGCCGTGAAACTTCCACAGGCTTTTCCAGCAGATTGGCACGTGCACTCAAAAAAGTCAAAATTTGTACACATAGACCCCATCAAACGGGAGAAATTGGCCGGGATTGCTCTCATGTGCGTTACGGGGCATCGTTTCTCTCGCTCCGAATTCCATCGAGCTGGGAAATCGCTCATTTTTGCGTCGCCAAATATCGTACGAACGCCGTGAAACTTCCACAGGCTTTTCCAGCAGATTTGCACCTGCACTCAAAAAAGTCAAAATTTTTACACATAGACCCCATCAAACGGGAGAAATTGGCCCGGATTGCTCTCATGTGCGTTACGGGGCATCGTTTCTCTCGCGCCGAATTCTCTCGAGCTGGGAAATCGCTCATTTTTGCGTCGCCAAATATCGTACGAACGCCGTGAAACTTCCACAGGCTTTTTCAGCAGATTTGCACCTGCACTCAAAAAAGTCAAAATTTTTACACATAGACCCCATCAAACGGGAGAAATTGGCCCGGATTGCTCTCATGTGCGTTACGGGGCATCGTTTCTCTCGCGCCGAATTCCATCGAGCTGGGAAATCGCTCATTTTTGCGTCGCCAAATATCGTACGAACGCCGTGAAACTTCCACAGGCTTTTTCAGCAGATTTGCACGTGCACTCAAAAAAGTCAAAATTTTTACACATAGACCCCATCAAACGGGAGAAATTGGCCCGGATTGCTCTCATGTGCGTTACGGGGCATCGTTTCTCTCGCGCCGAATTCTCTCGAGCTGGGAAATCGCTCATTTTTGCGTCGCCAAATATCGTACGAACGCCGTGAAACTTCCACAGGCTTTTTCAGCAGATTTGCACGTGCACTCAAAAAAGTCAAAATTTGTACACATAGACCCCATCAAACGGGAGAAATTGGCCGGGATTGCTCTCATGTGCGTTACGGGGCATCGTTTCTCTCGCTCCGAATTCCATCGAGCTGGGAAATCGCTCATTTTTGCGTCGCCAAATATCGTACGAACGCCGTGAAACTTCCACAGGCTTTTTCAGCAGATTTGCACGTGCACTCAAAAAAGTCAAAATTTTTACACATAGACCCCATCAAACGGGAGAAATTGGCCGGGATTGCTCTCATGTGCGTTACGGGGCATCGTTTCTCTCGCGCCGAATTCCATCGAGCTGGGAAATCGCTCATTTTTGCGTCGCCAAATATCGTACGAACGCCGTGAAACTTCCACAGGCTTTTCCAGCAGATTTGCACGTGCACTCAAAAAAGTCAAAATTTTTACACATA
>NC_136110.1:16936122-16946122 GCF_965212315.1 Lampetra planeri
TTCACGGCGTTCGTACGATATTTGGCGACGCAAAAATGAGCGATTTCCCAGCTCGATGGAATTCGGAGCGAGAGAAACGATGCCCCGTAACGCACATGAGAGCAATCCCGGCCAATTTCTCCCGTTTGATGGGGTCTATGTGTACAAATTTTGACTTTTTTGAGTGCAGGTGCAAATCTGCTGAAAAAGCCTGTGGAAGTTTCACGGCGTTCGTACGATATTTGGCGACGCAAAAATGAGCGATTTCCCAGCTCGAGAGAATTCGGCGCGAGAGAAACGATGCCCCGTAACGCACATGAGAGCAATCCGGGCCAATTTCTCCCGTTTGATGGGGTCTATGTGTAAAAATTTTGACTTTTTTGAGTGCAGGTGCAAATCTGCTGGAAAAGCCTGTGGAAGTTTCACGGCGTTCGTACGATATTTGGCGACGCAAAAATGAGCGATTTCCAAGCTCGATGGAATTCGGAGCGAGAGAAACGATGCCCCGTAACGCACATGAGAGCAATCCGGGCCAATTTCTCCCGTTTGATGGGGTCTATGTGTAAAAATTTTGACTTTTTTGAGTGCAGGTGCAAATCTGCTGGAAAAGCCTGTGGAAGTTTCACGGCGTTCGTACGATATTTGGCGACGCAAAAATGAGCGATTTCCCAGCTCGATGGAATTCGGCGCGAGAGAAACGATGCCCCGTAACGCACATGAGAGCAATCCCGGCCAATTTCTCCCGTTTGATGGGGTCTATGTGTAAAAATTTTGACTTTTTTGAGTGCACGTGCAAATCTGCTGAAAAAGCCTGTGGAAGTTTCACGGCGTTCGTACGATATTTGGCGACGCAAAAATGAGCGATTTCCCAGCTCGATGGAATTCGGAGCGAGAGAAACGATGCCCCGTAACGCACATGAGAGCAATCCCCGGCCAATTTCTCCCGTTTGATGGGGTCTATGTGTACAAATTTTGACTTTTTTGAGTGCACGTGCAAATCTGCTGAAAAAGCCTGTGGAAGTTTCACGGCGTTCGTACGATATTTGGCGACGCAAAAATGAGCGATTTCCCAGCTCGAGAGAATTCGGCGCGAGAGAAACGATGCCCCGTAACGCACATGAGAGCAATCCGGGCCAATTTCTCCCGTTTGATGGGGGTCTATGTGTACAAATTTTGACTTTTTTGAGTGCACGTGCAAATCTGCTGAAAAAGCCTGTGGAAGTTTCACGGCGTTCGTACGATATTTGGCGACGCAAAAATGAGCGATTTCCCAGCTCGATGGAATTCGGCGCGAGAGAAACGATGCCCCGTAACGCACATGAGAGCAATCCGGGCCAATTTCTCCCGTTTGATGGGGTCTATGTGTAAAAATTTTGACTTTTTTGAGTGCAGGTGCAAATCTGCTGAAAAAGCCTGTGGAAGTTTCACGGCGTTCGTACGATATTTGGCGACGCAAAAATGAGCGATTTCCCAGCTCGATGGAATTCGGAGCGAGAGAAACGATGCCCCGTAACGCACATGAGAGCAATCCCGGCCAATTTCTCCCGTTTGATGGGGTCTATGTGTACAAATTTTGACTTTTTTGAGTGCACGTGCCAATCTGCTGGAAAAGCCTGTGGAAGTTTCACGGCGTTCGTACGATATTTGGCGACGCAAAAATGAGCGATTTCCCAGCTCGATGGAATTCGGCGCGACAGAAACGATGCCCCGTAACGCACATGAGAGCAATCCGGGCCAATTTCTCCCGTTTGATGGGGTCTATGTGTAAAAATTTTGACTTTTTTGAGTGCAGGTGCAAATCTGCTGGAAAAGCCTGTGGAAGTTTCACGGCGTTCGTACGATATTTGGCGACGCAAAAATGAGCGATTTCCAAGCTCGATGGAATTCGGAGCGAGAGAAACGATGCCCCGTAACGCACATGAGAGCAATCCGGGCCAATTTCTCCCGTTTGATGGGGTCTATGTGTACAAATTTTGACTTTTTTGAGTGCAGGTGCAAATCTGCTGAAAAAGCCTGTGGAAGTTTCACGGCGTTCGTACGATATTTGGCGACGCAAAAATGAGCGATTTCCCAGCTCGAGAGAATTCGGCGCGAGAGAAACGATGCCCCGTAACGCACATGAGAGCAATCCGGGCCAATTTCTCCCGTTTGATGGGGTCTATGTGTAAAAATTTTGACTTTTTTGAGTGCAGGTGCAAATCTGCTGGAAAAGCCTGTGGAAGTTTCACGGCGTTCGTACGATATTTGGCGACGCAAAAATGAGCGATTTCCAAGCTCGATGGAATTCGGAGCGAGAGAAACGATGCCCCGTAACGCACATGAGAGCAATCCGGGCCAATTTCTCCCGTTTGATGGGGTCTATGTGTAAAAATTTTGACTTTTTTGAGTGCAGGTGCAAATCTGCTGGAAAAGCCTGTGGAAGTTTCACGGCGTTCGTACGATATTTGGCGACGCAAAAATGAGCGATTTCCCAGCTCGATGGAATTCGGCGCGAGAGAAACGATGCCCCGTAACGCACATGAGAGCAATCCCGGCCAATTTCTCCCGTTTGATGGGGTCTATGTGTAAAAATTTTGACTTTTTTGAGTGCACGTGCAAATCTGCTGAAAAAGCCTGTGGAAGTTTCACGGCGTTCGTACGATATTTGGCGACGCAAAAATGAGCGATTTCCCAGCTCGATGGAATTCGGAGCGAGAGAAACGATGCCCCGTAACGCACATGAGAGCAATCCCGGCCAATTTCTCCCGTTTGATGGGGTCTATGTGTACAAATTTTGACTTTTTTGAGTGCACGTGCAAATCTGCTGAAAAAGCCTGTGGAAGTTTCACGGCGTTCGTACGATATTTGGCGACGCAAAAATGAGCGATTTCCCAGCTCGAGAGAATTCGGCGCGAGAGAAACGATGCCCCGTAACGCACATGAGAGCAATCCGGGCCAATTTCTCCCGTTTGATGGGGTCTATGTGTAAAAATTTTGACTTTTTTGAGTGCACGTGCAAATCTGCTGAAAAAGCCTGTGGAAGTTTCACGGCGTTCGTACGATATTTGGCGACGCAAAAATGAGCGATTTCCCAGCTCGATGGAATTCGGCGCGAGAGAAACGATGCCCCGTAACGCACATGAGAGCAATCCGGGCCAATTTCTCCCGTTTGATGGGGTCTATGTGTAAAAATTTTGACTTTTTTGAGTGCAGGTGCAAATCTGCTGAAAAAGCCTGTGGAAGTTTCACGGCGTTCGTACGATATTTGGCGACGCAAAAATGAGCGATTTCCCAGCTCGAGAGAATTCGGCGCGAGAGAAACGATGCCCCGTAACGCACATGAGAGCAATCCGGGCCAATTTCTCCCGTTTGATGGGGTCTATGTGTAAAAATTTTGACTTTTTTGAGTGCAGGTGCAAATCTGCTGGAAAAGCCTGTGGAAGTTTCACGGCGTTCGTACGATATTTGGCGACGCAAAAATGAGCGATTTCCCAGCTCGATGGAATTCGGCGCGAGAGAAACGATGCCCCGTAACGCACATGAGAGCAATCCGGGCCAATTTCTCCCGTTTGATGGGGTCTATGTGTACAAATTTTGACTTTTTTGAGTGCACGTGCAAATCTGCTGAAAAAGCCTGTGGAAGTTTCACGGCGTTCGTACGATATTTGGCGACGCAAAAATGAGCGATTTCCCAGCTCGATGGAATTCGGAGCGAGAGAAACGATGCCCCGTAACGCACATGAGAGCAATCCCGGCCAATTTCTCCCGTTTGATGGGGTCTATGTGTACAAATTTTGACTTTTTTGAGTGCACGTGCCAATCTGCTGGAAAAGCCTGTGGAAGTTTCACGGCGTTCGTACGATATTTGGCGACGCAAAAATGAGCGATTTCCCAGCTCGATGGAATTCGGCGCGACAGAAACGATGCCCCGTAACGCACATGAGAGCAATCCGGGCCAATTTCTCCCGTTTGATGGGGTCTATGTGTAAAAATTTTGACTTTTTTGAGTGCAGGTGCAAATCTGCTGGAAAAGCCTGTGGAAGTTTCACGGCGTTCGTACGATATTTGGCGACGCAAAAATGAGCGATTTCCAAGCTCGATGGAATTCGGAGCGAGAGAAACGATGCCCCGTAACGCACATGAGAGCAATCCGGGCCAATTTCTCCCGTTTGATGGGGTCTATGTGTAAAAATTTTGACTTTTTGGAGTGCAGGTGCAAATCTGCTGAAAAAGCCTGTGGAAGTTTCACGGCGTTCGTACGATATTTGGCGACGCAAAAATGAGCGATTTCCCAGCTCGAGAGAATTCGGCGCGAGAGAAACGATGCCCCGTAACGCACATGAGAGCAATCCGGGCCAATTTCTCCCGTTTGATGGGGTCTATGTGTAAAAATTTTGACTTTTTTGAGTGCACGTGCAAATCTGCTGGAAAAGCCTGTGGAAGTTTCACGGCGTTCGTACGATATTTGGCGACGCAAAAATGAGCAATTTCCCAGCTCGATGGAATTCGGCGCGAGAGAAACGATGCCCCGTAACGCACATGAGAGCAATCCCGGCCAATTTCTCCCGTTTGATGGGGTCTATGTGTAAAAATTTTGACTTTTTTGAGTGCACGTGCAAATCTGCTGAAAAAGCCTGTGGAAGTTTCACGGCGTTCGTACGATATTTGGCGACGCAAAAATGAGCGATTTCCCAGCTCGATGGAATTCGGAGCGAGAGAAACGATGCCCCGTAACGCACATGAGAGCAATCCCGGCCAATTTCTCCCGTTTGATGGGGTCTATGTGTACAAATTTTGACTTTTTTGAGTGCACGTGCAAATCTGCTGAAAAAGCCTGTGGAAGTTTCACGGCGTTCGTACGATATTTGGCGACGCAAAAATGAGCGATTTCCCAGCTCGAGAGAATTCGGCGCGAGAGAAACGATGCCCCGTAACGCACATGAGAGCAATCCGGGCCAATTTCTCCCGTTTGATGGGGTCTATGTGTAAAAATTTTGACTTTTTTGAGTGCACGTGCAAATCTGCTGAAAAAGCCTGTGGAAGTTTCACGGCGTTCGTACGATATTTGGCGACGCAAAAATGAGCGATTTCCCAGCTCGATGGAATTCGGCGCGAGAGAAACGATGCCCCGTAACGCACATGAGAGCAATCCGGGCCAATTTCTCCCGTTTGATGGGGTCTATGTGTAAAAATTTTGACTTTTTTGAGTGCAGGTGCAAATCTGCTGAAAAAGCCTGTGGAAGTTTCACGGCGTTCGTACGATATTTGGCGACGCAAAAATGAGCGATTTCCCAGCTCGAGAGAATTCGGCGCGAGAGAAACGATGCCCCGTAACGCACATGAGAGCAATCCGGGCCAATTTCTCCCGTTTGATGGGGTCTATGTGTAAAAATTTTGACTTTTTTGAGTGCAGGTGCAAATCTGCTGGAAAAGCCTGTGGAAGTTTCACGGCGTTCGTACGATATTTGGCGACGCAAAAATGAGCGATTTCCCAGCTCGATGGAATTCGGAGCGAGAGAAACGATGCCCCGTAACGCACATGAGAGCAATCCCGGCCAATTTCTCCCGTTTGATGGGGTCTATGTGTACAAATTTTGACTTTTTTGAGTGCACGTGCCAATCTGCTGGAAAAGCCTGTGGAAGTTTCACGGCGTTCGTACGATATTTGGCGACGCAAAAATGAGCGATTTCCCAGCTCGATGGAATTCGGCGCGAGAGAAACGATGCCCCGTAACGCACATGAGAGCAATCCCGGCCAATTTCTCCCGTTTGATGGGGTCTATGTGTAAAAATTTTGACTTTTTTGAGTGCACGTGCAAATCTGCTGAAAAAGCCTGTGGAAGTTTCACGGCGTTCGTACGATATTTGGCGACGCAAAAATGAGCGATTTCCCAGCTCGATGGAATTCGGAGCGAGAGAAACGATGCCCCGTAACGCACATGAGAGCAATCCCGGCCAATTTCTCCCGTTTGATGGGGTCTATGTGTAAAAATTTTGACTTTTTTGAGTGCACGTGCAAATCTGCTGAAAAAGCCTGTGGAAGTTTCACGGCGTTCGTACGATATTTGGCGACGCAAAAATGAGCGATTTCCCAGCTCGATGGAATTCGGCGCGAGAGAAACGATGCCCCGTAACGCACATGAGAGCAATCCCGGCCAATTTCTCCCGTTTGATGGGGTCTATGTGTACAAATTTTGACTTTTTTGAGTGCACGTGCAAATCTGCTGAAAAAGCCTGTGGAAGTTTCACGGCGTTCGTACGATATTTGGCGACGCAAAAATGAGCGATTTCCCAGCTCGATGGAATTCGGAGCGAGAGAAACGATGCCCCGTAACGCACATGAGAGCAATCCCGGCCAATTTCTCCCGTTTGATGGGGTCTATGTGTAAAAATTTTGACTTTTTTGAGTGCAGGTGCAAATCTGCTGGAAAAGCCTGTGGAAGTTTCACGGCGTTCGTACGATATTTGGCGACGCAAAAATGAGCGATTTCCAAGCTCGATGGAATTCGGAGCGAGAGAAACGATGCCCCGTAACGCACATGAGAGCAATCCGGGCCAATTTCTCCCGTTTGATGGGGTCTATGTGTAAAAATTTTGACTTTTTTGAGTGCAGGTGCAAATCTGCTGAAAAAGCCTGTGGAAGTTTCACGGCGTTCGTACGATATTTGGCGACGCAAAAATGAGCGATTTCCCAGCTCGAGAGAATTCGGCGCGAGAGAAACGATGCCCCGTAACGCACATGAGAGCAATCCGGGCCAATTTCTCCCGTTTGATGGGGTCTATGTGTAAAAATTTTGACTTTTTTGAGTGCACGTGCAAATCTGCTGGAAAAGCCTGTGGAAGTTTCACGGCGTTCGTACGATATTTGGCGACGCAAAAATGAGCGATTTCCCAGCTCGATGGAATTCGGCGCGACAGAAACGATGCCCCGTAACGCACATGAGAGCAATCCGGGCCAATTTCTCCCGTTTGATGGGGTCTATGTGTAAAAATTTTGACTTTTTTGAGTGCAGGTGCAAATCTGCTGGAAAAGCCTGTGGAAGTTTCACGGCGTTCGTACGATATTTGGCGACGCAAAAATGAGCGATTTCCAAGCTCGATGGAATTCGGAGCGAGAGAAACGATGCCCCGTAACGCACATGAGAGCAATCCGGGCCAATTTCTCCCGTTTGATGGGGTCTATGTGTAAAAATTTTGACTTTTTTGAGTGCAGGTGCAAATCTGCTGAAAAAGCCTGTGGAAGTTTCACGGCGTTCGTACGATATTTGGCGACGCAAAAATGAGCGATTTCCCAGCTCGAGAGAATTCGGCGCGAGAGAAACGATGCCCCGTAACGCACATGAGAGCAATCCGGGCCAATTTCTCCCGTTTGATGGGGTCTATGTGTAAAAATTTTGACTTTTTTGAGTGCACGTGCAAATCTGCTGGAAAAGCCTGTGGAAGTTTCACGGCGTTCGTACGATATTTGGCGACGCAAAAATGAGCGATTTCCCAGCTCGATGGAATTCGGCGCGAGAGAAACGATGCCCCGTAACGCACATGAGAGCAATCCCGGCCAATTTCTCCCGTTTGATGGGGTCTATGTGTACAAATTTTGACTTTTTTGAGTGCACGTGCAAATCTGCTGAAAAAGCCTGTGGAAGTTTCACGGCGTTCGTACGATATTTGGCGACGCAAAAATGAGCGATTTCCCAGCTCGATGGAATTCGGAGCGAGAGAAACGATGCCCCGTAACGCACATGAGAGCAATCCCGGCCAATTTCTCCCGTTTGATGGGGTCTATGTGTACAAATTTTGACTTTTTTGAGTGCAGGTGCAAATCTGCTGAAAAAGCCTGTGGAAGTTTCACGGCGTTCGTACGATATTTGGCGACGCAAAAATGAGCGATTTCCCAGCTCGAGAGAATTCGGCGCGAGAGAAACGATGCCCCGTAACGCACATGAGAGCAATCCGGGCCAATTTCTCCCGTTTGATGGGGTCTATGTGTAAAAATTTTGACTTTTTTGAGTGCAGGTGCAAATCTGCTGGAAAAGCCTGTGGAAGTTTCACGGCGTTCGTACGATATTTGGCGACGCAAAAATGAGCGATTTCCAAGCTCGATGGAATTCGGAGCGAGAGAAACGATGCCCCGTAACGCACATGAGAGCAATCCGGGCCAATTTCTCCCGTTTGATGGGGTCTATGTGTAAAAATTTTGACTTTTTTGAGTGCAGGTGCAAATCTGCTGAAAAAGCCTGTGGAAGTTTCACGGCGTTCGTACGATATTTGGCGACGCAAAAATGAGCGATTTCCCAGCTCGAGAGAATTCGGCGCGAGAGAAACGATGCCCCGTAACGCACATGAGAGCAATCCGGGCCAATTTCTCCCGTTTGATGGGGTCTATGTGTAAAAATTTTGACTTTTTTGAGTGCACGTGCAAATCTGCTGGAAAAGCCTGTGGAAGTTTCACGGCGTTCGTACGATATTTGGCGACGCAAAAATGAGCGATTTCCCAGCTCGATGGAATTCGGCGCGAGAGAAACGATGCCCCGTAACGCACATGAGAGCAATCCCGGCCAATTTCTCCCGTTTGATGGGGTCTATGTGTAAAAATTTTGACTTTTTTGAGTGCACGTGCAAATCTGCTGAAAAAGCCTGTGGAAGTTTCACGGCGTTCGTACGATATTTGGCGACGCAAAAATGAGCGATTTCCCAGCTCGAGAGAATTCGGCGCGAGAGAAACGATGCCCCGTAACGCACATGAGAGCAATCCGGGCCAATTTCTCCCGTTTGATGGGGTCTATGTGTACAAATTTTGACTTTTTTGAGTGCACGTGCAAATCTGCTGAAAAAGCCTGTGGAAGTTTCACGGCGTTCGTACGATATTTGGCGACGCAAAAATGAGCGATTTCCCAGCTCGATGGAATTCGGCGCGACAGAAACGATGCCCCGTAACGCACATGAGAGCAATCCGGGCCAATTTCTCCCGTTTGATGGGGTCTATGTGTAAAAATTTTGACTTTTTTGAGTGCACGTGCAAATCTGCTGAAAAAGCCTGTGGAAGTTTCACGGCGTTCGTACGATATTTGGCGACGCAAAAATGAGCGATTTCCCAGCTCGAGAGAATTCGGCGCGAGAGAAACGATGCCCCGTAACGCACATGAGAGCAATCCGGGCCAATTTCTCCCGTTTGATGGGGTCTATGTGTAAAAATTTTGACTTTTTTGAGTGCAGGTGCAAATCTGCTGAAAAAGCCTGTGGAAGTTTCACGGCGTTCGTACGATATTTGGCGACGCAAAAATGAGCGATTTCCCAGCTCGATGGAATTCGGCGCGAGAGAAACGATGCCCCGTAACGCACATGAGAGCAATCCGGGCCAATTTCTCCCGTTTGATGGGGTCTATGTGTAAAAATTTTGACTTTTTTGAGTGCACGTGCAAATCTGCTGAAAAAGCCTGTGGAAGTTTCACGGCGTTCGTACGATATTTGGCGACGCAAAAATGAGCGATTTCCCAGCTCGAGAGAATTCGGCGCGAGAGAAACGATGCCCCGTAACGCACATGAGAGCAATCCGGGCCAATTTCTCCCGTTTGATGGGGTCTATGTGTAAAAATTTTGACTTTTTTGAGTGCAGGTGCAAATCTGCTGGAAAAGCCTGTGGAAGTTTCATCCGACGAAAAAAGCACGTTCTCGAGAAAGCAGGAGAGCTAAGTCATTCACAAATTAGCTGGATTTGGCTTGTGGTTCGTTTCCCAAGTAACAGAGCGGCATCAACCTTTAAGTGCACGCCAGTACATCCCCGTGGGATACAGGGGGTCTCGGCGGACTTTGCTCGGGGGAAAAACGTCGAGGTGAGCCGCCTGGCCATGCTGTTCATGGGTCTCTCCTTTTTAAGTTTCGCCTGCCAATTTATTTTCTCTAGCGGTTTTATACACTAGCACTCGATGTTTTGGGAAAGGAATACAATTGTTCAAAAAACGTCTTCGCAATTCATGTCGTTAGATTGCTAATGAAAATTCGTAAAAAAACGTACACGCCATACATGTTCTTTGCTTCCCTCTCG
>NC_136110.1:16956122-16971122 GCF_965212315.1 Lampetra planeri
TAAAAATTTTGACTTTTTTGAGTGCACGTGCAAATCTGCTGAAAAAGCCTGTGGAAGTTTCACGGCGTTCGTACGATATTTGGCGACGCAAAAATGAGCGATTTCCCAGCTCGATGGAATTCGGAGCGAGAGAAACGATGCCCCGTAACGCACATGAGAGCAATCCCGGCCAATTTCTCCCGTTTGATGGGGTCTATGTGTACAAATTTTGACTTTTTTGAGTGCACGTGCAAATCTGCTGAAAAAGCCTGTGGAAGTTTCACGGCGTTCGTACGATATTTGGCGACGCAAAAATGAGCGATTTCCCAGCTCGAGAGAATTCGGCGCGAGAGAAACGATGCCCCGTAACGCACATGAGAGCAATCCGGGCCAATTTCTCCCGTTTGATGGGGTCTATGTGTAAAAATTTTGACTTTTTTGAGTGCACGTGCAAATCTGCTGAAAAAGCCTGTGGAAGTTTCACGGCGTTCGTACGATATTTGGCGACGCAAAAATGAGCGATTTCCCAGCTCGATGGAATTCGGCGCGAGAGAAACGATGCCCCGTAACGCACATGAGAGCAATCCGGGCCAATTTCTCCCGTTTGATGGGGTCTATGTGTAAAAATTTTGACTTTTTTGAGTGCAGGTGCAAATCTGCTGAAAAAGCCTGTGGAAGTTTCACGGCGTTCGTACGATATTTGGCGACGCAAAAATGAGCGATTTCCCAGCTCGAGAGAATTCGGCGCGAGAGAAACGATGCCCCGTAACGCACATGAGAGCAATCCGGGCCAATTTCTCCCGTTTGATGGGGTCTATGTGTAAAAATTTTGACTTTTTTGAGTGCAGGTGCAAATCTGCTGGAAAAGCCTGTGGAAGTTTCACGGCGTTCGTACGATATTTGGCGACGCAAAAATGAGCGATTTCCCAGCTCGATGGAATTCGGCGCGAGAGAAACGATGCCCCGTAACGCACATGAGAGCAATCCGGGCCAATTTCTCCCGTTTGATGGGGTCTATGTGTACAAATTTTGACTTTTTTGAGTGCACGTGCAAATCTGCTGAAAAAGCCTGTGGAAGTTTCACGGCGTTCGTACGATATTTGGCGACGCAAAAATGAGCGATTTCCCAGCTCGATGGAATTCGGAGCGAGAGAAACGATGCCCCGTAACGCACATGAGAGCAATCCCGGCCAATTTCTCCCGTTTGATGGGGTCTATGTGTACAAATTTTGACTTTTTTGAGTGCACGTGCCAATCTGCTGGAAAAGCCTGTGGAAGTTTCACGGCGTTCGTACGATATTTGGCGACGCAAAAATGAGCGATTTCCCAGCTCGATGGAATTCGGCGCGACAGAAACGATGCCCCGTAACGCACATGAGAGCAATCCGGGCCAATTTCTCCCGTTTGATGGGGTCTATGTGTAAAAATTTTGACTTTTTTGAGTGCAGGTGCAAATCTGCTGGAAAAGCCTGTGGAAGTTTCACGGCGTTCGTACGATATTTGGCGACGCAAAAATGAGCGATTTCCAAGCTCGATGGAATTCGGAGCGAGAGAAACGATGCCCCGTAACGCACATGAGAGCAATCCGGGCCAATTTCTCCCGTTTGATGGGGTCTATGTGTAAAAATTTTGACTTTTTGGAGTGCAGGTGCAAATCTGCTGAAAAAGCCTGTGGAAGTTTCACGGCGTTCGTACGATATTTGGCGACGCAAAAATGAGCGATTTCCCAGCTCGAGAGAATTCGGCGCGAGAGAAACGATGCCCCGTAACGCACATGAGAGCAATCCGGGCCAATTTCTCCCGTTTGATGGGGTCTATGTGTAAAAATTTTGACTTTTTTGAGTGCACGTGCAAATCTGCTGGAAAAGCCTGTGGAAGTTTCACGGCGTTCGTACGATATTTGGCGACGCAAAAATGAGCGATTTCCCAGCTCGATGGAATTCGGCGCGAGAGAAACGATGCCCCGTAACGCACATGAGAGCAATCCCGGCCAATTTCTCCCGTTTGATGGGGTCTATGTGTAAAAATTTTGACTTTTTTGAGTGCACGTGCAAATCTGCTGGAAAAGCCTGTGGAAGTTTCACGGCGTTCGTACGATATTTGGCGACGCAAAAATGAGCGATTTCCCAGCTCGATGGAATTCGGCGCGACAGAAACGATGCCCCGTAACGCACATGAGAGCAATCCGGGCCAATTTCTCCCGTTTGATGGGGTCTATGTGTAAAAATTTTGACTTTTTTGAGTGCACGTGCAAATCTGCTGAAAAAGCCTGTGGAAGTTTCACGGCGTTCGTACGATATTTGGCGACGCAAAAATGAGCGATTTCCCAGCTCGAGAGAATTCGGCGCGAGAGAAACGATGCCCCGTAACGCACATGAGAGCAATCCGGGCCAATTTCTCCCGTTTGATGGGGTCTATGTGTACAAATTTTGACTTTTTTGAGTGCACGTGCAAATCTGCTGAAAAAGCCTGTGGAAGTTTCACGGCGTTCGTACGATATTTGGCGACGCAAAAATGAGCGATTTCCCAGCTCGATGGAATTCGGCGCGACAGAAACGATGCCCCGTAACGCACATGAGAGCAATCCGGGCCAATTTCTCCCGTTTGATGGGGTCTATGTGTAAAAATTTTGACTTTTTTGAGTGCACGTGCAAATCTGCTGAAAAAGCCTGTGGAAGTTTCACGGCGTTCGTACGATATTTGGCGACGCAAAAATGAGCGATTTCCCAGCTCGAGAGAATTCGGCGCGAGAGAAACGATGCCCCGTAACGCACATGAGAGCAATCCGGGCCAATTTCTCCCGTTTGATGGGGTCTATGTGTAAAAATTTTGACTTTTTTGAGTGCAGGTGCAAATCTGCTGGAAAAGCCTGTGGAAGTTTCACGGCGTTCGTACGATATTTGGCGACGCAAAAATGAGCGATTTCCCAGCTCGATGGAATTCGGAGCGAGAGAAACGATGCCCCGTAACGCACATGAGAGCAATCCCGGCCAATTTCTCCCGTTTGATGGGGTCTATGTGTACAAATTTTGACTTTTTTGAGTGCACGTGCCAATCTGCTGAAAAAGCCTGTGGAAGTTTCACGGCGTTCGTACGATATTTGGCGACGCAAAAATGAGCGATTTCCCAGCTCGATGGAATTCGGCACGAGAGAAACGATGCCCCGTAACGCACATGAGAGCAATCCCGGCCAATTTCTCCCGTTTGATGGGGTCTATGTGTAAAAATTTTGACTTTTTTGAGTGCACGTGCAAATCTGCTGAAAAAGCCTGTGGAAGTTTCACGGCGTTCGTACGATATTTGGCGACGCAAAAATGAGCGATTTCCCAGCTCGATGGAATTCGGAGCGAGAGAAACGATGCCCCGTAACGCACATGAGAGCAATCCCGGCCAATTTCTCCCGTTTGATGGGGTCTATGTGTAAAAATTTTGACTTTTTTGAGTGCACGTGCAAATCTGCTGAAAAAGCCTGTGGAAGTTTCACGGCGTTCGTACGATATTTGGCGACGCAAAAATGAGCGATTTCCCAGCTCGAGAGAATTCGGCGCGAGAGAAACGATGCCCCGTAACGCACATGAGAGCAATCCGGGCCAATTTCTCCCGTTTGATGGGGTCTATGTGTAAAAATTTTGACTTTTTTGAGTGCACGTGCAAATCTGCTGGAAAAGCCTGTGGAAGTTTCACGGCGTTCGTACGATATTTGGCGACGCAAAAATGAGCGATTTCCCAGCTCGATGGAATTCGGCGCGACAGAAACGATGCCCCGTAACGCACATGAGAGCAATCCGGGCCAATTTCTCCCGTTTGATGGGGTCTATGTGTAAAAATTTTGACTTTTTTGAGTGCAGGTGCAAATCTGCTGAAAAAGCCTGTGGAAGTTTCACGGCGTTCGTACGATATTTGGCGACGCAAAAATGAGCGATTTCCCAGCTCGAGAGAATTCGGCGCGAGAGAAACGATGCCCCGTAACGCACATGAGAGCAATCCGGGCCAATTTCTCCCGTTTGATGGGGTCTATGTGTACAAATTTTGACTTTTTTGAGTGCACGTGCAAATCTGCTGAAAAAGCCTGTGGAAGTTTCACGGCGTTCGTACGATATTTGGCGACGCAAAAATGAGCGATTTCCCAGCTCGATGGAATTCGGCGCGAGAGAAACGATGCCCCGTAACGCACATGAGAGCAATCCGGGCCAATTTCTCCCGTTTGATGGGGTCTATGTGTAAAAATTTTGACTTTTTTGAGTGCAGGTGCAAATCTGCTGAAAAAGCCTGTGGAAGTTTCACGGCGTTCGTACGATATTTGGCGACGCAAAAATGAGCGATTTCCCAGCTCGAGAGAATTCGGCGCGAGAGAAACGATGCCCCGTAACGCACATGAGAGCAATCCGGGCCAATTTCTCCCGTTTGATGGGGTCTATGTGTAAAAATTTTGACTTTTTTGAGTGCAGGTGCAAATCTGCTGGAAAAGCCTGTGGAAGTTTCACGGCGTTCGTACGATATTTGGCGACGCAAAAATGAGCGATTTCCCAGCTCGATGGAATTCGGAGCGAGAGAAACGATGCCCCGTAACGCACATGAGAGCAATCCCGGCCAATTTCTCCCGTTTGATGGGGTCTATGTGTACAAATTTTGACTTTTTTGAGTGCACGTGCCAATCTGCTGGAAAAGCCTGTGGAAGTTTCACGGCGTTCGTACGATATTTGGCGACGCAAAAATGAGCGATTTCCCAGCTCGATGGAATTCGGCGCGAGAGAAACGATGCCCCGTAACGCACATGAGAGCAATCCCGGCCAATTTCTCCCGTTTGATGGGGTCTATGTGTAAAAATTTTGACTTTTTTGAGTGCACGTGCAAATCTGCTGAAAAAGCCTGTGGAAGTTTCACGGCGTTCGTACGATATTTGGCGACGCAAAAATGAGCGATTTCCCAGCTCGATGGAATTCGGAGCGAGAGAAACGATGCCCCGTAACGCACATGAGAGCAATCCCGGCCAATTTCTCCCGTTTGATGGGGTCTATGTGTAAAAATTTTGACTTTTTTGAGTGCACGTGCAAATCTGCTGGAAAAGCCTGTGGAAGTTTCACGGCGTTCGTACGATATTTGGCGACGCAAAAATGAGCGATTTCCCAGCTCGAGAGAATTCGGCGCGAGAGAAACGATGCCCCGTAACGCACATGAGAGCAATCCGGGCCAATTTCTCCCGTTTGATGGGGTCTATGTGTAAAAATTTTGACTTTTTTGAGTGCACGTGCAAATCTGCTGGAAAAGCCTGTGGAAGTTTCACGGCGTTCGTACGATATTTGGCGACGCAAAAATGAGCGATTTCCCAGCTCGATGGAATTCGGCGCGAGAGAAACGATGCCCCGTAACGCACATGAGAGCAATCCCGGCCAATTTCTCCCGTTTGATGGGGTCTATGTGTACAAATTTTGACTTTTTTGAGTGCACGTGCAAATCTGCTGAAAAAGCCTGTGGAAGTTTCACGGCGTTCGTACGATATTTGGCGACGCAAAAATGAGCGATTTCCCAGCTCGATGGAATTCGGAGCGAGAGAAACGATGCCCCGTAACGCACATGAGAGCAATCCCGGCCAATTTCTCCCGTTTGATGGGGTCTATGTGTACAAATTTTGACTTTTTTGAGTGCAGGTGCAAATCTGCTGAAAAAGCCTGTGGAAGTTTCACGGCGTTCGTACGATATTTGGCGACGCAAAAATGAGCGATTTCCCAGCTCGAGAGAATTCGGCGCGAGAGAAACGATGCCCCGTAACGCACATGAGAGCAATCCGGGCCAATTTCTCCCGTTTGATGGGGTCTATGTGTAAAAATTTTGACTTTTTTGAGTGCAGGTGCAAATCTGCTGGAAAAGCCTGTGGAAGTTTCACGGCGTTCGTACGATATTTGGCGACGCAAAAATGAGCGATTTCCAAGCTCGATGGAATTCGGAGCGAGAGAAACGATGCCCCGTAACGCACATGAGAGCAATCCGGGCCAATTTCTCCCGTTTGATGGGGTCTATGTGTAAAAATTTTGACTTTTTTGAGTGCAGGTGCAAATCTGCTGGAAAAGCCTGTGGAAGTTTCACGGCGTTCGTACGATATTTGGCGACGCAAAAATGAGCGATTTCCCAGCTCGATGGAATTCGGCGCGAGAGAAACGATGCCCCGTAACGCACATGAGAGCAATCCCGGCCAATTTCTCCCGTTTGATGGGGTCTATGTGTAAAAATTTTGACTTTTTTGAGTGCACGTGCAAATCTGCTGAAAAAGCCTGTGGAAGTTTCACGGCGTTCGTACGATATTTGGCGACGCAAAAATGAGCGATTTCCCAGCTCGATGGAATTCGGAGCGAGAGAAACGATGCCCCGTAACGCACATGAGAGCAATCCCGGCCAATTTCTCCCGTTTGATGGGGTCTATGTGTACAAATTTTGACTTTTTTGAGTGCACGTGCAAATCTGCTGAAAAAGCCTGTGGAAGTTTCACGGCGTTCGTACGATATTTGGCGACGCAAAAATGAGCGATTTCCCAGCTCGAGAGAATTCGGCGCGAGAGAAACGATGCCCCGTAACGCACATGAGAGCAATCCGGGCCAATTTCTCCCGTTTGATGGGGTCTATGTGTACAAATTTTGACTTTTTTGAGTGCACGTGCAAATCTGCTGAAAAAGCCTGTGGAAGTTTCACGGCGTTCGTACGATATTTGGCGACGCAAAAATGAGCGATTTCCCAGCTCGATGGAATTCGGCGCGAGAGAAACGATGCCCCGTAACGCACATGAGAGCAATCCGGGCCAATTTCTCCCGTTTGATGGGGTCTATGTGTAAAAATTTTGACTTTTTTGAGTGCAGGTGCAAATCTGCTGAAAAAGCCTGTGGAAGTTTCACGGCGTTCGTACGATATTTGGCGACGCAAAAATGAGCGATTTCCCAGCTCGATGGAATTCGGAGCGAGAGAAACGATGCCCCGTAACGCACATGAGAGCAATCCCGGCCAATTTCTCCCGTTTGATGGGGTCTATGTGTACAAATTTTGACTTTTTTGAGTGCACGTGCCAATCTGCTGGAAAAGCCTGTGGAAGTTTCACGGCGTTCGTACGATATTTGGCGACGCAAAAATGAGCGATTTCCCAGCTCGATGGAATTCGGCGCGACAGAAACGATGCCCCGTAACGCACATGAGAGCAATCCGGGCCAATTTCTCCCGTTTGATGGGGTCTATGTGTAAAAATTTTGACTTTTTTGAGTGCAGGTGCAAATCTGCTGGAAAAGCCTGTGGAAGTTTCACGGCGTTCGTACGATATTTGGCGACGCAAAAATGAGCGATTTCCAAGCTCGATGGAATTCGGAGCGAGAGAAACGATGCCCCGTAACGCACATGAGAGCAATCCGGGCCAATTTCTCCCGTTTGATGGGGTCTATGTGTACAAATTTTGACTTTTTTGAGTGCAGGTGCAAATCTGCTGAAAAAGCCTGTGGAAGTTTCACGGCGTTCGTACGATATTTGGCGACGCAAAAATGAGCGATTTCCCAGCTCGAGAGAATTCGGCGCGAGAGAAACGATGCCCCGTAACGCACATGAGAGCAATCCGGGCCAATTTCTCCCGTTTGATGGGGTCTATGTGTAAAAATTTTGACTTTTTTGAGTGCAGGTGCAAATCTGCTGGAAAAGCCTGTGGAAGTTTCACGGCGTTCGTACGATATTTGGCGACGCAAAAATGAGCGATTTCCAAGCTCGATGGAATTCGGAGCGAGAGAAACGATGCCCCGTAACGCACATGAGAGCAATCCGGGCCAATTTCTCCCGTTTGATGGGGTCTATGTGTAAAAATTTTGACTTTTTTGAGTGCAGGTGCAAATCTGCTGGAAAAGCCTGTGGAAGTTTCACGGCGTTCGTACGATATTTGGCGACGCAAAAATGAGCGATTTCCCAGCTCGATGGAATTCGGCGCGAGAGAAACGATGCCCCGTAACGCACATGAGAGCAATCCCGGCCAATTTCTCCCGTTTGATGGGGTCTATGTGTAAAAATTTTGACTTTTTTGAGTGCACGTGCAAATCTGCTGAAAAAGCCTGTGGAAGTTTCACGGCGTTCGTACGATATTTGGCGACGCAAAAATGAGCGATTTCCCAGCTCGATGGAATTCGGAGCGAGAGAAACGATGCCCCGTAACGCACATGAGAGCAATCCCGGCCAATTTCTCCCGTTTGATGGGGTCTATGTGTACAAATTTTGACTTTTTTGAGTGCACGTGCAAATCTGCTGAAAAAGCCTGTGGAAGTTTCACGGCGTTCGTACGATATTTGGCGACGCAAAAATGAGCGATTTCCCAGCTCGAGAGAATTCGGCGCGAGAGAAACGATGCCCCGTAACGCACATGAGAGCAATCCGGGCCAATTTCTCCCGTTTGATGGGGTCTATGTGTAAAAATTTTGACTTTTTTGAGTGCACGTGCAAATCTGCTGAAAAAGCCTGTGGAAGTTTCACGGCGTTCGTACGATATTTGGCGACGCAAAAATGAGCGATTTCCCAGCTCGATGGAATTCGGCGCGAGAGAAACGATGCCCCGTAACGCACATGAGAGCAATCCGGGCCAATTTCTCCCGTTTGATGGGGTCTATGTGTAAAAATTTTGACTTTTTTGAGTGCAGGTGCAAATCTGCTGAAAAAGCCTGTGGAAGTTTCACGGCGTTCGTACGATATTTGGCGACGCAAAAATGAGCGATTTCCCAGCTCGAGAGAATTCGGCGCGAGAGAAACGATGCCCCGTAACGCACATGAGAGCAATCCGGGCCAATTTCTCCCGTTTGATGGGGTCTATGTGTAAAAATTTTGACTTTTTTGAGTGCAGGTGCAAATCTGCTGGAAAAGCCTGTGGAAGTTTCACGGCGTTCGTACGATATTTGGCGACGCAAAAATGAGCGATTTCCCAGCTCGATGGAATTCGGCGCGAGAGAAACGATGCCCCGTAACGCACATGAGAGCAATCCGGGCCAATTTCTCCCGTTTGATGGGGTCTATGTGTACAAATTTTGACTTTTTTGAGTGCACGTGCAAATCTGCTGAAAAAGCCTGTGGAAGTTTCACGGCGTTCGTACGATATTTGGCGACGCAAAAATGAGCGATTTCCCAGCTCGATGGAATTCGGAGCGAGAGAAACGATGCCCCGTAACGCACATGAGAGCAATCCCGGCCAATTTCTCCCGTTTGATGGGGTCTATGTGTACAAATTTTGACTTTTTTGAGTGCACGTGCCAATCTGCTGGAAAAGCCTGTGGAAGTTTCACGGCGTTCGTACGATATTTGGCGACGCAAAAATGAGCGATTTCCCAGCTCGATGGAATTCGGCGCGACAGAAACGATGCCCCGTAACGCACATGAGAGCAATCCGGGCCAATTTCTCCCGTTTGATGGGGTCTATGTGTAAAAATTTTGACTTTTTTGAGTGCAGGTGCAAATCTGCTGGAAAAGCCTGTGGAAGTTTCACGGCGTTCGTACGATATTTGGCGACGCAAAAATGAGCGATTTCCAAGCTCGATGGAATTCGGAGCGAGAGAAACGATGCCCCGTAACGCACATGAGAGCAATCCGGGCCAATTTCTCCCGTTTGATGGGGTCTATGTGTAAAAATTTTGACTTTTTTGAGTGCACGTGCAAATCTGCTGGAAAAGCCTGTGGAAGTTTCACGGCGTTCGTACGATATTTGGCGACGCAAAAATGAGCAATTTCCCAGCTCGATGGAATTCGGCGCGAGAGAAACGATGCCCCGTAACGCACATGAGAGCAATCCCGGCCAATTTCTCCCGTTTGATGGGGTCTATGTGTAAAAATTTTGACTTTTTTGAGTGCACGTGCAAATCTGCTGAAAAAGCCTGTGGAAGTTTCACGGCGTTCGTACGATATTTGGCGACGCAAAAATGAGCGATTTCCCAGCTCGATGGAATTCGGAGCGAGAGAAACGATGCCCCGTAACGCACATGAGAGCAATCCCGGCCAATTTCTCCCGTTTGATGGGGTCTATGTGTACAAATTTTGACTTTTTTGAGTGCACGTGCAAATCTGCTGAAAAAGCCTGTGGAAGTTTCACGGCGTTCGTACGATATTTGGCGACGCAAAAATGAGCGATTTCCCAGCTCGAGAGAATTCGGCGCGAGAGAAACGATGCCCCGTAACGCACATGAGAGCAATCCGGGCCAATTTCTCCCGTTTGATGGGGTCTATGTGTAAAAATTTTGACTTTTTTGAGTGCACGTGCAAATCTGCTGAAAAAGCCTGTGGAAGTTTCACGGCGTTCGTACGATATTTGGCGACGCAAAAATGAGCGATTTCCCAGCTCGATGGAATTCGGCGCGAGAGAAACGATGCCCCGTAACGCACATGAGAGCAATCCGGGCCAATTTCTCCCGTTTGATGGGGTCTATGTGTAAAAATTTTGACTTTTTTGAGTGCAGGTGCAAATCTGCTGAAAAAGCCTGTGGAAGTTTCACGGCGTTCGTACGATATTTGGCGACGCAAAAATGAGCGATTTCCCAGCTCGAGAGAATTCGGCGCGAGAGAAACGATGCCCCGTAACGCACATGAGAGCAATCCGGGCCAATTTCTCCCGTTTGATGGGGTCTATGTGTAAAAATTTTGACTTTTTTGAGTGCAGGTGCAAATCTGCTGGAAAAGCCTGTGGAAGTTTCACGGCGTTCGTACGATATTTGGCGACGCAAAAATGAGCGATTTCCCAGCTCGATGGAATTCGGAGCGAGAGAAACGATGCCCCGTAACGCACATGAGAGCAATCCCGGCCAATTTCTCCCGTTTGATGGGGTCTATGTGTACAAATTTTGACTTTTTTGAGTGCACGTGCCAATCTGCTGGAAAAGCCTGTGGAAGTTTCACGGCGTTCGTACGATATTTGGCGACGCAAAAATGAGCGATTTCCCAGCTCGATGGAATTCGGCGCGAGAGAAACGATGCCCCGTAACGCACATGAGAGCAATCCCGGCCAATTTCTCCCGTTTGATGGGGTCTATGTGTAAAAATTTTGACTTTTTTGAGTGCACGTGCAAATCTGCTGAAAAAGCCTGTGGAAGTTTCACGGCGTTCGTACGATATTTGGCGACGCAAAAATGAGCGATTTCCCAGCTCGATGGAATTCGGAGCGAGAGAAACGATGCCCCGTAACGCACATGAGAGCAATCCCGGCCAATTTCTCCCGTTTGATGGGGTCTATGTGTAAAAATTTTGACTTTTTTGAGTGCACGTGCAAATCTGCTGAAAAAGCCTGTGGAAGTTTCACGGCGTTCGTACGATATTTGGCGACGCAAAAATGAGCGATTTCCCAGCTCGATGGAATTCGGCGCGAGAGAAACGATGCCCCGTAACGCACATGAGAGCAATCCCGGCCAATTTCTCCCGTTTGATGGGGTCTATGTGTACAAATTTTGACTTTTTTGAGTGCACGTGCAAATCTGCTGAAAAAGCCTGTGGAAGTTTCACGGCGTTCGTACGATATTTGGCGACGCAAAAATGAGCGATTTCCCAGCTCGAGAGAATTCGGCGCGAGAGAAACGATGCCCCGTAACGCACATGAGAGCAATCCGGGCCAATTTCTCCCGTTTGATGGGGTCTATGTGTAAAAATTTTGACTTTTTTGAGTGCAGGTGCAAATCTGCTGGAAAAGCCTGTGGAAGTTTCACGGCGTTCGTACGATATTTGGCGACGCAAAAATGAGCGATTTCCCAGCTCGATGGAATTCGGAGCGAGAGAAACGATGCCCCGTAACGCACATGAGAGCAATCCCGGCCAATTTCTCCCGTTTGATGGGGTCTATGTGTACAAATTTTGACTTTTTTGAGTGCACGTGCCAATCTGCTGGAAAAGCCTGTGGAAGTTTCACGGCGTTCGTACGATATTTGGCGACGCAAAAATGAGCGATTTCCCAGCTCGATGGAATTCGGCGCGAGAGAAACGATGCCCCGTAACGCACATGAGAGCAATCCCGGCCAATTTCTCCCGTTTGATGGGGTCTATGTGTAAAAATTTTGACTTTTTTGAGTGCACGTGCAAATCTGCTGGAAAAGCCTGTGGAAGTTTCACGGCGTTCGTACGATATTTGGCGACGCAAAAATGAGCGATTTCCCAGCTCGATGGAATTCGGAGCGAGAGAAACGATGCCCCGTAACGCACATGAGAGCAATCCCGGCCAATTTCTCCCGTTTGATGGGGTCTATGTGTAAAAATTTTGACTTTTTTGAGTGCACGTGCAAATCTGCTGAAAAAGCCTGTGGAAGTTTCACGGCGTTCGTACGATATTTGGCGACGCAAAAATGAGCGATTTCCCAGCTCGATGGAATTCGGCGCGAGAGAAACGATGCCCCGTAACGCACATGAGAGCAATCCCGGCCAATTTCTCCCGTTTGATGGGGTCTATGTGTACAAATTTTGACTTTTTTGAGTGCACGTGCAAATCTGCTGAAAAAGCCTGTGGAAGTTTCACGGCGTTCGTACGATATTTGGCGACGCAAAAATGAGCGATTTCCCAGCTCGATGGAATTCGGAGCGAGAGAAACGATGCCCCGTAACGCACATGAGAGCAATCCCGGCCAATTTCTCCCGTTTGATGGGGTCTATGTGTAAAAATTTTGACTTTTTTGAGTGCAGGTGCAAATCTGCTGGAAAAGCCTGTGGAAGTTTCACGGCGTTCGTACGATATTTGGCGACGCAAAAATGAGCGATTTCCAAGCTCGATGGAATTCGGAGCGAGAGAAACGATGCCCCGTAACGCACATGAGAGCAATCCGGGCCAATTTCTCCCGTTTGATGGGGTCTATGTGTAAAAATTTTGACTTTTTTGAGTGCAGGTGCAAATCTGCTGAAAAAGCCTGTGGAAGTTTCACGGCGTTCGTACGATATTTGGCGACGCAAAAATGAGCGATTTCCCAGCTCGAGAGAATTCGGCGCGAGAGAAACGATGCCCCGTAACGCACATGAGAGCAATCCGGGCCAATTTCTCCCGTTTGATGGGGTCTATGTGTAAAAATTTTGACTTTTTTGAGTGCACGTGCAAATCTGCTGGAAAAGCCTGTGGAAGTTTCACGGCGTTCGTACGATATTTGGCGACGCAAAAATGAGCGATTTCCCAGCTCGATGGAATTCGGCGCGACAGAAACGATGCCCCGTAACGCACATGAGAGCAATCCGGGCCAATTTCTCCCGTTTGATGGGGTCTATGTGTAAAAATTTTGACTTTTTTGAGTGCAGGTGCAAATCTGCTGGAAAAGCCTGTGGAAGTTTCACGGCGTTCGTACGATATTTGGCGACGCAAAAATGAGCGATTTCCAAGCTCGATGGAATTCGGAGCGAGAGAAACGATGCCCCGTAACGCACATGAGAGCAATCCGGGCCAATTTCTCCCGTTTGATGGGGTCTATGTGTAAAAATTTTGACTTTTTTGAGTGCAGGTGCAAATCTGCTGAAAAAGCCTGTGGAAGTTTCACGGCGTTCGTACGATATTTGGCGACGCAAAAATGAGCGATTTCCCAGCTCGAGAGAATTCGGCGCGAGAGAAACGATGCCCCGTAACGCACATGAGAGCAATCCGGGCCAATTTCTCCCGTTTGATGGGGTCTATGTGTAAAAATTTTGACTTTTTTGAGTGCACGTGCAAATCTGCTGGAAAAGCCTGTGGAAGTTTCACGGCGTTCGTACGATATTTGGCGACGCAAAAATGAGCGATTTCCCAGCTCGATGGAATTCGGCGCGAGAGAAACGATGCCCCGTAACGCACATGAGAGCAATCCCGGCCAATTTCTCCCGTTTGATGGGGTCTATGTGTACAAATTTTGACTTTTTTGAGTGCACGTGCAAATCTGCTGAAAAAGCCTGTGGAAGTTTCACGGCGTTCGTACGATATTTGGCGACGCAAAAATGAGCGATTTCCCAGCTCGATGGAATTCGGAGCGAGAGAAACGATGCCCCGTAACGCACATGAGAGCAATCCCGGCCAATTTCTCCCGTTTGATGGGGTCTATGTGTACAAATTTTGACTTTTTTGAGTGCAGGTGCAAATCTGCTGAAAAAGCCTGTGGAAGTTTCACGGCGTTCGTACGATATTTGGCGACGCAAAAATGAGCGATTTCCCAGCTCGAGAGAATTCGGCGCGAGAGAAACGATGCCCCGTAACGCACATGAGAGCAATCCGGGCCAATTTCTCCCGTTTGATGGGGTCTATGTGTAAAAATTTTGACTTTTTTGAGTGCAGGTGCAAATCTGCTGGAAAAGCCTGTGGAAGTTTCACGGCGTTCGTACGATATTTGGCGACGCAAAAATGAGCGATTTCCAAGCTCGATGGAATTCGGAGCGAGAGAAACGATGCCCCGTAACGCACATGAGAGCAATCCGGGCCAATTTCTCCCGTTTGATGGGGTCTATGTGTAAAAATTTTGACTTTTTTGAGTGCAGGTGCAAATCTGCTGAAAAAGCCTGTGGAAGTTTCACGGCGTTCGTACGATATTTGGCGACGCAAAAATGAGCGATTTCCCAGCTCGAGAGAATTCGGCGCGAGAGAAACGATGCCCCGTAACGCACATGAGAGCAATCCGGGCCAATTTCTCCCGTTTGATGGGGTCTATGTGTAAAAATTTTGACTTTTTTGAGTGCACGTGCAAATCTGCTGGAAAAGCCTGTGGAAGTTTCACGGCGTTCGTACGATATTTGGCGACGCAAAAATGAGCGATTTCCCAGCTCGATGGAATTCGGCGCGAGAGAAACGATGCCCCGTAACGCACATGAGAGCAATCCCGGCCAATTTCTCCCGTTTGATGGGGTCTATGTGTAAAAATTTTGACTTTTTTGAGTGCACGTGCAAATCTGCTGAAAAAGCCTGTGGAAGTTTCACGGCGTTCGTACGATATTTGGCGACGCAAAAATGAGCGATTTCCCAGCTCGAGAGAATTCGGCGCGAGAGAAACGATGCCCCGTAACGCACATGAGAGCAATCCGGGCCAATTTCTCCCGTTTGATGGGGTCTATGTG
>NC_136110.1:16981122-16998622 GCF_965212315.1 Lampetra planeri
GCCCCGTAACGCACATGAGAGCAATCCCGGCCAATTTCTCCCGTTTGATGGGGTCTATGTGTACAAATTTTGACTTTTTTGAGTGCACGTGCAAATCTGCTGAAAAAGCCTGTGGAAGTTTCACGGCGTTCGTACGATATTTGGCGACGCAAAAATGAGCGATTTCCCAGCTCGATGGAATTCGGAGCGAGAGAAACGATGCCCCGTAACGCACATGAGAGCAATCCCGGCCAATTTCTCCCGTTTGATGGGGTCTATGTGTACAAATTTTGACTTTTTTGAGTGCAGGTGCAAATCTGCTGAAAAAGCCTGTGGAAGTTTCACGGCGTTCGTACGATATTTGGCGACGCAAAAATGAGCGATTTCCCAGCTCGAGAGAATTCGGCGCGAGAGAAACGATGCCCCGTAACGCACATGAGAGCAATCCGGGCCAATTTCTCCCGTTTGATGGGGTCTATGTGTAAAAATTTTGACTTTTTTGAGTGCAGGTGCAAATCTGCTGGAAAAGCCTGTGGAAGTTTCACGGCGTTCGTACGATATTTGGCGACGCAAAAATGAGCGATTTCCAAGCTCGATGGAATTCGGAGCGAGAGAAACGATGCCCCGTAACGCACATGAGAGCAATCCGGGCCAATTTCTCCCGTTTGATGGGGTCTATGTGTAAAAATTTTGACTTTTTTGAGTGCAGGTGCAAATCTGCTGGAAAAGCCTGTGGAAGTTTCACGGCGTTCGTACGATATTTGGCGACGCAAAAATGAGCGATTTCCCAGCTCGATGGAATTCGGCGCGAGAGAAACGATGCCCCGTAACGCACATGAGAGCAATCCCGGCCAATTTCTCCCGTTTGATGGGGTCTATGTGTAAAAATTTTGACTTTTTTGAGTGCACGTGCAAATCTGCTGAAAAAGCCTGTGGAAGTTTCACGGCGTTCGTACGATATTTGGCGACGCAAAAATGAGCGATTTCCCAGCTCGATGGAATTCGGAGCGAGAGAAACGATGCCCCGTAACGCACATGAGAGCAATCCCGGCCAATTTCTCCCGTTTGATGGGGTCTATGTGTACAAATTTTGACTTTTTTGAGTGCACGTGCAAATCTGCTGAAAAAGCCTGTGGAAGTTTCACGGCGTTCGTACGATATTTGGCGACGCAAAAATGAGCGATTTCCCAGCTCGAGAGAATTCGGCGCGAGAGAAACGATGCCCCGTAACGCACATGAGAGCAATCCGGGCCAATTTCTCCCGTTTGATGGGGTCTATGTGTAAAAATTTTGACTTTTTTGAGTGCACGTGCAAATCTGCTGAAAAAGCCTGTGGAAGTTTCACGGCGTTCGTACGATATTTGGCGACGCAAAAATGAGCGATTTCCCAGCTCGATGGAATTCGGCGCGAGAGAAACGATGCCCCGTAACGCACATGAGAGCAATCCGGGCCAATTTCTCCCGTTTGATGGGGTCTATGTGTAAAAATTTTGACTTTTTTGAGTGCAGGTGCAAATCTGCTGAAAAAGCCTGTGGAAGTTTCACGGCGTTCGTACGATATTTGGCGACGCAAAAATGAGCGATTTCCCAGCTCGAGAGAATTCGGCGCGAGAGAAACGATGCCCCGTAACGCACATGAGAGCAATCCGGGCCAATTTCTCCCGTTTGATGGGGTCTATGTGTAAAAATTTTGACTTTTTTGAGTGCAGGTGCAAATCTGCTGGAAAAGCCTGTGGAAGTTTCACGGCGTTCGTACGATATTTGGCGACGCAAAAATGAGCGATTTCCCAGCTCGATGGAATTCGGCGCGAGAGAAACGATGCCCCGTAACGCACATGAGAGCAATCCGGGCCAATTTCTCCCGTTTGATGGGGTCTATGTGTACAAATTTTGACTTTTTTGAGTGCACGTGCAAATCTGCTGAAAAAGCCTGTGGAAGTTTCACGGCGTTCGTACGATATTTGGCGACGCAAAAATGAGCGATTTCCCAGCTCGATGGAATTCGGAGCGAGAGAAACGATGCCCCGTAACGCACATGAGAGCAATCCCGGCCAATTTCTCCCGTTTGATGGGGTCTATGTGTACAAATTTTGACTTTTTTGAGTGCACGTGCCAATCTGCTGGAAAAGCCTGTGGAAGTTTCACGGCGTTCGTACGATATTTGGCGACGCAAAAATGAGCGATTTCCCAGCTCGATGGAATTCGGCGCGACAGAAACGATGCCCCGTAACGCACATGAGAGCAATCCGGGCCAATTTCTCCCGTTTGATGGGGTCTATGTGTAAAAATTTTGACTTTTTTGAGTGCAGGTGCAAATCTGCTGGAAAAGCCTGTGGAAGTTTCACGGCGTTCGTACGATATTTGGCGACGCAAAAATGAGCGATTTCCAAGCTCGATGGAATTCGGAGCGAGAGAAACGATGCCCCATAACGCACATGAGAGCAATCCGGGCCAATTTCTCCCGTTTGATGGGGTCTATGTGTAAAAATTTTGACTTTTTGGAGTGCAGGTGCAAATCTGCTGAAAAAGCCTGTGGAAGGTTCACGGCGTTCGTACGATATTTGGCGACGCAAAAATGAGCGATTTCCCAGCTCGAGAGAATTCGGCGCGAGAGAAACGATGCCCCGTAACGCACATGAGAGCAATCCGGGCCAATTTCTCCCGTTTGATGGGGTCTATGTGTAAAAATTTTGACTTTTTTGAGTGCACGTGCAAATCTGCTGGAAAAGCCTGTGGAAGTTTCACGGCGTTCGTACGATATTTGGCGACGCAAAAATGAGCGATTTCCCAGCTCGATGGAATTCGGCGCGAGAGAAACGATGCCCCGTAACGCACATGAGAGCAATCCCGGCCAATTTCTCCCGTTTGATGGGGTCTATGTGTAAAAATTTTGACTTTTTTGAGTGCACGTGCAAATCTGCTGGAAAAGCCTGTGGAAGTTTCACGGCGTTCGTACGATATTTGGCGACGCAAAAATGAGCGATTTCCCAGCTCGATGGAATTCGGCGCGACAGAAACGATGCCCCGTAACGCACATGAGAGCAATCCGGGCCAATTTCTCCCGTTTGATGGGGTCTATGTGTAAAAATTTTGACTTTTTTGAGTGCACGTGCAAATCTGCTGAAAAAGCCTGTGGAAGTTTCACGGCGTTCGTACGATATTTGGCGACGCAAAAATGAGCGATTTCCCAGCTCGAGAGAATTCGGCGCGAGAGAAACGATGCCCCGTAACGCACATGAGAGCAATCCGGGCCAATTTCTCCCGTTTGATGGGGTCTATG
Organism: Lampetra planeri; assembly: GCF_965212315.1. Classification (NCBI taxonomy): domain Eukaryota; kingdom Metazoa; phylum Chordata; class Hyperoartia; order Petromyzontiformes; family Petromyzontidae; genus Lampetra; species Lampetra planeri. The sequence goes on from NC_136110.1 coordinate 16,984,382, forward strand.
TGTACAAATTTTGACTTTTTTGAGTGCACGTGCAAATCTGCTGAAAAAGCCTGTGGAAGTTTCACGGCGTTCGTACGATATTTGGCGACGCAAAAATGAGCGATTTCCCAGCTCGATGGAATTCGGCGCGACAGAAACGATGCCCCGTAACGCACATGAGAGCAATCCGGGCCAATTTCTCCCGTTTGATGGGGTCTATGTGTAAAAATTTTGACTTTTTTGAGTGCACGTGCAAATCTGCTGAAAAAGCCTGTGGAAGTTTCACGGCGTTCGTACGATATTTGGCGACGCAAAAATGAGCGATTTCCCAGCTCGAGAGAATTCGGCGCGAGAGAAACGATGCCCCGTAACGCACATGAGAGCAATCCGGGCCAATTTCTCCCGTTTGATGGGGTCTATGTGTAAAAATTTTGACTTTTTTGAGTGCAGGTGCAAATCTGCTGGAAAAGCCTGTGGAAGTTTCACGGCGTTCGTACGATATTTGGCGACGCAAAAATGAGCGATTTCCCAGCTCGATGGAATTCGGAGCGAGAGAAACGATGCCCCGTAACGCACATGAGAGCAATCCCGGCCAATTTCTCCCGTTTGATGGGGTCTATGTGTACAAATTTTGACTTTTTTGAGTGCACGTGCCAATCTGCTGAAAAAGCCTGTGGAAGTTTCACGGCGTTCGTACGATATTTGGCGACGCAAAAATGAGCGATTTCCCAGCTCGATGGAATTCGGCGCGAGAGAAACGATGCCCCGTAACGCACATGAGAGCAATCCCGGCCAATTTCTCCCGTTTGATGGGGTCTATGTGTAAAAATTTTGACTTTTTTGAGTGCACGTGCAAATCTGCTGAAAAAGCCTGTGGAAGTTTCACGGCGTTCGTACGATATTTGGCGACGCAAAAATGAGCGATTTCCCAGCTCGATGGAATTCGGAGCGAGAGAAACGATGCCCCGTAACGCACATGAGAGCAATCCCGGCCAATTTCTCCCGTTTGATGGGGTCTATGTGTAAAAATTTTGACTTTTTTGAGTGCACGTGCAAATCTGCTGAAAAAGCCTGTGGAAGTTTCACGGCGTTCGTACGATATTTGGCGACGCAAAAATGAGCGATTTCCCAGCTCGAGAGAATTCGGCGCGAGAGAAACGATGCCCCGTAACGCACATGAGAGCAATCCGGGCCAATTTCTCCCGTTTGATGGGGTCTATGTGTAAAAATTTTGACTTTTTTGAGTGCACGTGCAAATCTGCTGGAAAAGCCTGTGGAAGTTTCACGGCGTTCGTACGATATTTGGCGACGCAAAAATGAGCGATTTCCCAGCTCGATGGAATTCGGCGCGACAGAAACGATGCCCCGTAACGCACATGAGAGCAATCCGGGCCAATTTCTCCCGTTTGATGGGGTCTATGTGTAAAAATTTTGACTTTTTTGAGTGCAGGTGCAAATCTGCTGAAAAAGCCTGTGGAAGTTTCACGGCGTTCGTACGATATTTGGCGACGCAAAAATGAGCGATTTCCCAGCTCGAGAGAATTCGGCGCGAGAGAAACGATGCCCCGTAACGCACATGAGAGCAATCCGGGCCAATTTCTCCCGTTTGATGGGGTCTATGTGTACAAATTTTGACTTTTTTGAGTGCACGTGCAAATCTGCTGAAAAAGCCTGTGGAAGTTTCACGGCGTTCGTACGATATTTGGCGACGCAAAAATGAGCGATTTCCCAGCTCGATGGAATTCGGCGCGAGAGAAACGATGCCCCGTAACGCACATGAGAGCAATCCGGGCCAATTTCTCCCGTTTGATGGGGTCTATGTGTAAAAATTTTGACTTTTTTGAGTGCAGGTGCAAATCTGCTGAAAAAGCCTGTGGAAGTTTCACGGCGTTCGTACGATATTTGGCGACGCAAAAATGAGCGATTTCCCAGCTCGAGAGAATTCGGCGCGAGAGAAACGATGCCCCGTAACGCACATGAGAGCAATCCGGGCCAATTTCTCCCGTTTGATGGGGTCTATGTGTAAAAATTTTGACTTTTTTGAGTGCAGGTGCAAATCTGCTGGAAAAGCCTGTGGAAGTTTCACGGCGTTCGTACGATATTTGGCGACGCAAAAATGAGCGATTTCCCAGCTCGATGGAATTCGGAGCGAGAGAAACGATGCCCCGTAACGCACATGAGAGCAATCCCGGCCAATTTCTCCCGTTTGATGGGGTCTATGTGTAAAAATTTTGACTTTTTTGAGTGCACGTGCCAATCTGCTGGAAAAGCCTGTGGAAGTTTCACGGCGTTCGTACGATATTTGGCGACGCAAAAATGAGCGATTTCCCAGCTCGATGGAATTCGGCGCGAGAGAAACGATGCCCCGTAACGCACATGAGAGCAATCCCGGCCAATTTCTCCCGTTTGATGGGGTCTATGTGTAAAAATTTTGACTTTTTTGAGTGCACGTGCAAATCTGCTGGAAAAGCCTGTGGAAGTTTCACGGCGTTCGTACGATATTTGGCGACGCAAAAATGAGCGATTTCCCAGCTCGATGGAATTCGGCGCGACAGAAACGATGCCCCGTAACGCACATGAGAGCAATCCGGGCCAATTTCTCCCGTTTGATGGGGTCTATGTGTAAAAATTTTGACTTTTTTGAGTGCACGTGCAAATCTGCTGAAAAAGCCTGTGGAAGTTTCACGGCGTTCGTACGATATTTGGCGACGCAAAAATGAGCGATTTCCCAGCTCGAGAGAATTCGGCGCGAGAGAAACGATGCCCCGTAACGCACATGAGAGCAATCCGGGCCAATTTCTCCCGTTTGATGGGGTCTATGTGTACAAATTTTGACTTTTTTGAGTGCACGTGCAAATCTGCTGAAAAAGCCTGTGGAAGTTTCACGGCGTTCGTACGATATTTGGCGACGCAAAAATGAGCGATTTCCCAGCTCGATGGAATTCGGCGCGACAGAAACGATGCCCCGTAACGCACATGAGAGCAATCCGGGCCAATTTCTCCCGTTTGATGGGGTCTATGTGTAAAAATTTTGACTTTTTTGAGTGCACGTGCAAATCTGCTGAAAAAGCCTGTGGAAGTTTCACGGCGTTCGTACGATATTTGGCGACGCAAAAATGAGCGATTTCCCAGCTCGAGAGAATTCGGCGCGAGAGAAACGATGCCCCGTAACGCACATGAGAGCAATCCGGGCCAATTTCTCCCGTTTGATGGGGTCTATGTGTAAAAATTTTGACTTTTTTGAGTGCAGGTGCAAATCTGCTGGAAAAGCCTGTGGAAGTTTCACGGCGTTCGTACGATATTTGGCGACGCAAAAATGAGCGATTTCCCAGCTCGATGGAATTCGGAGCGAGAGAAACGATGCCCCGTAACGCACATGAGAGCAATCCCGGCCAATTTCTCCCGTTTGATGGGGTCTATGTGTACAAATTTTGACTTTTTTGAGTGCACGTGCCAATCTGCTGAAAAAGCCTGTGGAAGTTTCACGGCGTTCGTACGATATTTGGCGACGCAAAAATGAGCGATTTCCCAGCTCGATGGAATTCGGCGCGAGAGAAACGATGCCCCGTAACGCACATGAGAGCAATCCCGGCCAATTTCTCCCGTTTGATGGGGTCTATGTGTAAAAATTTTGACTTTTTTGAGTGCACGTGCAAATCTGCTGAAAAAGCCTGTGGAAGTTTCACGGCGTTCGTACGATATTTGGCGACGCAAAAATGAGCGATTTCCCAGCTCGATGGAATTCGGAGCGAGAGAAACGATGCCCCGTAACGCACATGAGAGCAATCCCGGCCAATTTCTCCCGTTTGATGGGGTCTATGTGTAAAAATTTTGACTTTTTTGAGTGCACGTGCAAATCTGCTGAAAAAGCCTGTGGAAGTTTCACGGCGTTCGTACGATATTTGGCGACGCAAAAATGAGCGATTTCCCAGCTCGAGAGAATTCGGCGCGAGAGAAACGATGCCCCGTAACGCACATGAGAGCAATCCGGGCCAATTTCTCCCGTTTGATGGGGTCTATGTGTACAAATTTTGACTTTTTTGAGTGCACGTGCAAATCTGCTGGAAAAGCCTGTGGAAGTTTCACGGCGTTCGTACGATATTTGGCGACGCAAAAATGAGCGATTTCCCAGCTCGATGGAATTCGGCGCGACAGAAACGATGCCCCGTAACGCACATGAGAGCAATCCGGGCCAATTTCTCCCGTTTGATGGGGTCTATGTGTAAAAATTTTGACTTTTTTGAGTGCAGGTGCAAATCTGCTGAAAAAGCCTGTGGAAGTTTCACGGCGTTCGTACGATATTTGGCGACGCAAAAATGAGCGATTTCCCAGCTCGAGAGAATTCGGCGCGAGAGAAACGATGCCCCGTAACGCACATGAGAGCAATCCGGGCCAATTTCTCCCGTTTGATGGGGTCTATGTGTACAAATTTTGACTTTTTTGAGTGCACGTGCAAATCTGCTGAAAAAGCCTGTGGAAGTTTCACGGCGTTCGTACGATATTTGGCGACGCAAAAATGAGCGATTTCCCAGCTCGATGGAATTCGGCGCGAGAGAAACGATGCCCCGTAACGCACATGAGAGCAATCCGGGCCAATTTCTCCCGTTTGATGGGGTCTATGTGTAAAAATTTTGACTTTTTTGAGTGCAGGTGCAAATCTGCTGAAAAAGCCTGTGGAAGTTTCACGGCGTTCGTACGATATTTGGCGACGCAAAAATGAGCGATTTCCCAGCTCGAGAGAATTCGGCGCGAGAGAAACGATGCCCCGTAACGCACATGAGAGCAATCCGGGCCAATTTCTCCCGTTTGATGGGGTCTATGTGTAAAAATTTTGACTTTTTTGAGTGCAGGTGCAAATCTGCTGGAAAAGCCTGTGGAAGTTTCACGGCGTTCGTACGATATTTGGCGACGCAAAAATGAGCGATTTCCCAGCTCGATGGAATTCGGAGCGAGAGAAACGATGCCCCGTAACGCACATGAGAGCAATCCCGGCCAATTTCTCCCGTTTGATGGGGTCTATGTGTACAAATTTTGACTTTTTTGAGTGCACGTGCCAATCTGCTGGAAAAGCCTGTGGAAGTTTCACGGCGTTCGTACGATATTTGGCGACGCAAAAATGAGCGATTTCCCAGCTCGATGGAATTCGGCGCGAGAGAAACGATGCCCCGTAACGCACATGAGAGCAATCCCGGCCAATTTCTCCCGTTTGATGGGGTCTATGTGTAAAAATTTTGACTTTTTTGAGTGCACGTGCAAATCTGCTGAAAAAGCCTGTGGAAGTTTCACGGCGTTCGTACGATATTTGGCGACGCAAAAATGAGCGATTTCCCAGCTCGATGGAATTCGGAGCGAGAGAAACGATGCCCCGTAACGCACATGAGAGCAATCCCGGCCAATTTCTCCCGTTTGATGGGGTCTATGTGTAAAAATTTTGACTTTTTTGAGTGCACGTGCAAATCTGCTGGAAAAGCCTGTGGAAGTTTCACGGCGTTCGTACGATATTTGGCGACGCAAAAATGAGCGATTTCCCAGCTCGAGAGAATTCGGCGCGAGAGAAACGATGCCCCGTAACGCACATGAGAGCAATCCGGGCCAATTTCTCCCGTTTGATGGGGTCTATGTGTAAAAATTTTGACTTTTTTGAGTGCACGTGCAAATCTGCTGGAAAAGCCTGTGGAAGTTTCACGGCGTTCGTACGATATTTGGCGACGCAAAAATGAGCGATTTCCCAGCTCGATGGAATTCGGCGCGAGAGAAACGATGCCCCGTAACGCACATGAGAGCAATCCCGGCCAATTTCTCCCGTTTGATGGGGTCTATGTGTACAAATTTTGACTTTTTTGAGTGCACGTGCAAATCTGCTGAAAAAGCCTGTGGAAGTTTCACGGCGTTCGTACGATATTTGGCGACGCAAAAATGAGCGATTTCCCAGCTCGATGGAATTCGGAGCGAGAGAAACGATGCCCCGTAACGCACATGAGAGCAATCCCGGCCAATTTCTCCCGTTTGATGGGGTCTATGTGTACAAATTTTGACTTTTTTGAGTGCAGGTGCAAATCTGCTGAAAAAGCCTGTGGAAGTTTCACGGCGTTCGTACGATATTTGGCGACGCAAAAATGAGCGATTTCCCAGCTCGAGAGAATTCGGCGCGAGAGAAACGATGCCCCGTAACGCACATGAGAGCAATCCGGGCCAATTTCTCCCGTTTGATGGGGTCTATGTGTAAAAATTTTGACTTTTTTGAGTGCACGTGCAAATCTGCTGGAAAAGCCTGTGGAAGTTTCACGGCGTTCGTACGATATTTGGCGACGCAAAAATGAGCGATTTCCCAGCTCGATGGAATTCGGAGCGAGAGAAACGATGCCCCGTAACGCACATGAGAGCAATCCCGGCCAATTTCTCCCGTTTGATGGGGTCTATGTGTACAAATTTTGACTTTTTTGAGTGCACGTGCAAATCTGCTGAAAAAGCCTGTGGAAGTTTCACGGCGTTCGTACGATATTTGGCGACGCAAAAATGAGCGATTTCCCAGCTCGAGAGAATTCGGCGCGAGAGAAACGATGCCCCGTAACGCACATGAGAGCAATCCGGGCCAATTTCTCCCGTTTGATGGGGTCTATGTGTACAAATTTTGACTTTTTTGAGTGCACGTGCAAATCTGCTGAAAAAGCCTGTGGAAGTTTCACGGCGTTCGTACGATATTTGGCGACGCAAAAATGAGCGATTTCCCAGCTCGATGGAATTCGGCGCGAGAGAAACGATGCCCCGTAACGCACATGAGAGCAATCCGGGCCAATTTCTCCCGTTTGATGGGGTCTATGTGTAAAAATTTTGACTTTTTTGAGTGCAGGTGCAAATCTGCTGAAAAAGCCTGTGGAAGTTTCACGGCGTTCGTACGATATTTGGCGACGCAAAAATGAGCGATTTCCCAGCTCGATGGAATTCGGAGCGAGAGAAACGATGCCCCGTAACGCACATGAGAGCAATCCCGGCCAATTTCTCCCGTTTGATGGGGTCTATGTGTACAAATTTTGACTTTTTTGAGTGCACGTGCCAATCTGCTGGAAAAGCCTGTGGAAGTTTCACGGCGTTCGTACGATATTTGGCGACGCAAAAATGAGCGATTTCCCAGCTCGATGGAATTCGGCGCGACAGAAACGATGCCCCGTAACGCACATGAGAGCAATCCGGGCCAATTTCTCCCGTTTGATGGGGTCTATGTGTAAAAATTTTGACTTTTTTGAGTGCAGGTGCAAATCTGCTGGAAAAGCCTGTGGAAGTTTCACGGCGTTCGTACGATATTTGGCGACGCAAAAATGAGCGATTTCCAAGCTCGATGGAATTCGGAGCGAGAGAAACGATGCCCCGTAACGCACATGAGAGCAATCCGGGCCAATTTCTCCCGTTTGATGGGGTCTATGTGTACAAATTTTGACTTTTTTGAGTGCAGGTGCAAATCTGCTGAAAAAGCCTGTGGAAGTTTCACGGCGTTCGTACGATATTTGGCGACGCAAAAATGAGCGATTTCCCAGCTCGAGAGAATTCGGCGCGAGAGAAACGATGCCCCGTAACGCACATGAGAGCAATCCGGGCCAATTTCTCCCGTTTGATGGGGTCTATGTGTAAAAATTTTGACTTTTTTGAGTGCAGGTGCAAATCTGCTGGAAAAGCCTGTGGAAGTTTCACGGCGTTCGTACGATATTTGGCGACGCAAAAATGAGCGATTTCCAAGCTCGATGGAATTCGGAGCGAGAGAAACGATGCCCCGTAACGCACATGAGAGCAATCCGGGCCAATTTCTCCCGTTTGATGGGGTCTATGTGTAAAAATTTTGACTTTTTTGAGTGCAGGTGCAAATCTGCTGGAAAAGCCTGTGGAAGTTTCACGGCGTTCGTACGATATTTGGCGACGCAAAAATGAGCGATTTCCCAGCTCGATGGAATTCGGCGCGAGAGAAACGATGCCCCGTAACGCACATGAGAGCAATCCCGGCCAATTTCTCCCGTTTGATGGGGTCTATGTGTAAAAATTTTGACTTTTTTGAGTGCACGTGCAAATCTGCTGAAAAAGCCTGTGGAAGTTTCACGGCGTTCGTACGATATTTGGCGACGCAAAAATGAGCGATTTCCCAGCTCGATGGAATTCGGAGCGAGAGAAACGATGCCCCGTAACGCACATGAGAGCAATCCCGGCCAATTTCTCCCGTTTGATGGGGTCTATGTGTACAAATTTTGACTTTTTTGAGTGCACGTGCAAATCTGCTGAAAAAGCCTGTGGAAGTTTCACGGCGTTCGTACGATATTTGGCGACGCAAAAATGAGCGATTTCCCAGCTCGAGAGAATTCGGCGCGAGAGAAACGATGCCCCGTAACGCACATGAGAGCAATCCGGGCCAATTTCTCCCGTTTGATGGGGTCTATGTGTAAAAATTTTGACTTTTTTGAGTGCACGTGCAAATCTGCTGAAAAAGCCTGTGGAAGTTTCACGGCGTTCGTACGATATTTGGCGACGCAAAAATGAGCGATTTCCCAGCTCGATGGAATTCGGCGCGAGAGAAACGATGCCCCGTAACGCACATGAGAGCAATCCGGGCCAATTTCTCCCGTTTGATGGGGTCTATGTGTAAAAATTTTGACTTTTTTGAGTGCAGGTGCAAATCTGCTGAAAAAGCCTGTGGAAGTTTCACGGCGTTCGTACGATATTTGGCGACGCAAAAATGAGCGATTTCCCAGCTCGAGAGAATTCGGCGCGAGAGAAACGATGCCCCGTAACGCACATGAGAGCAATCCGGGCCAATTTCTCCCGTTTGATGGGGTCTATGTGTAAAAATTTTGACTTTTTTGAGTGCAGGTGCAAATCTGCTGGAAAAGCCTGTGGAAGTTTCACGGCGTTCGTACGATATTTGGCGACGCAAAAATGAGCGATTTCCCAGCTCGATGGAATTCGGCGCGAGAGAAACGATGCCCCGTAACGCACATGAGAGCAATCCGGGCCAATTTCTCCCGTTTGATGGGGTCTATGTGTACAAATTTTGACTTTTTTGAGTGCACGTGCAAATCTGCTGAAAAAGCCTGTGGAAGTTTCACGGCGTTCGTACGATATTTGGCGACGCAAAAATGAGCGATTTCCCAGCTCGATGGAATTCGGAGCGAGAGAAACGATGCCCCGTAACGCACATGAGAGCAATCCCGGCCAATTTCTCCCGTTTGATGGGGTCTATGTGTACAAATTTTGACTTTTTTGAGTGCACGTGCCAATCTGCTGGAAAAGCCTGTGGAAGTTTCACGGCGTTCGTACGATATTTGGCGACGCAAAAATGAGCGATTTCCCAGCTCGATGGAATTCGGCGCGACAGAAACGATGCCCCGTAACGCACATGAGAGCAATCCGGGCCAATTTCTCCCGTTTGATGGGGTCTATGTGTAAAAATTTTGACTTTTTTGAGTGCAGGTGCAAATCTGCTGGAAAAGCCTGTGGAAGTTTCACGGCGTTCGTACGATATTTGGCGACGCAAAAATGAGCGATTTCCAAGCTCGATGGAATTCGGAGCGAGAGAAACGATGCCCCGTAACGCACATGAGAGCAATCCGGGCCAATTTCTCCCGTTTGATGGGGTCTATGTGTAAAAATTTTGACTTTTTGGAGTGCAGGTGCAAATCTGCTGAAAAAGCCTGTGGAAGTTTCACGGCGTTCGTACGATATTTGGCGACGCAAAAATGAGCGATTTCCCAGCTCGAGAGAATTCGGTGCGAGAGAAACGATGCCCCGTAACGCACATGAGAGCAATCCGGGCCAATTTCTCCCGTTTGATGGGGTCTATGTGTAAAAATTTTGACTTTTTTGAGTGCACGTGCAAATCTGCTGGAAAAGCCTGTGGAAGTTTCACGGCGTTCGTACGATATTTGGCGACGCAAAAATGAGCAATTTCCCAGCTCGATGGAATTCGGCGCGAGAGAAACGATGCCCCGTAACGCACATGAGAGCAATCCCGGCCAATTTCTCCCGTTTGATGGGGTCTATGTGTAAAAATTTTGACTTTTTTGAGTGCACGTGCAAATCTGCTGAAAAAGCCTGTGGAAGTTTCACGGCGTTCGTACGATATTTGGCGACGCAAAAATGAGCGATTTCCCAGCTCGATGGAATTCGGAGCGAGAGAAACGATGCCCCGTAACGCACATGAGAGCAATCCCGGCCAATTTCTCCCGTTTGATGGGGTCTATGTGTACAAATTTTGACTTTTTTGAGTGCACGTGCAAATCTGCTGAAAAAGCCTGTGGAAGTTTCACGGCGTTCGTACGATATTTGGCGACGCAAAAATGAGCGATTTCCCAGCTCGAGAGAATTCGGCGCGAGAGAAACGATGCCCCGTAACGCACATGAGAGCAATCCGGGCCAATTTCTCCCGTTTGATGGGGTCTATGTGTAAAAATTTTGACTTTTTTGAGTGCACGTGCAAATCTGCTGAAAAAGCCTGTGGAAGTTTCACGGCGTTCGTACGATATTTGGCGACGCAAAAATGAGCGATTTCCCAGCTCGATGGAATTCGGCGCGAGAGAAACGATGCCCCGTAACGCACATGAGAGCAATCCGGGCCAATTTCTCCCGTTTGATGGGGTCTATGTGTAAAAATTTTGACTTTTTTGAGTGCAGGTGCAAATCTGCTGAAAAAGCCTGTGGAAGTTTCACGGCGTTCGTACGATATTTGGCGACGCAAAAATGAGCGATTTCCCAGCTCGAGAGAATTCGGCGCGAGAGAAACGATGCCCCGTAACGCACATGAGAGCAATCCGGGCCAATTTCTCCCGTTTGATGGGGTCTATGTGTAAAAATTTTGACTTTTTTGAGTGCAGGTGCAAATCTGCTGGAAAAGCCTGTGGAAGTTTCACGGCGTTCGTACGATATTTGGCGACGCAAAAATGAGCGATTTCCCAGCTCGATGGAATTCGGAGCGAGAGAAACGATGCCCCGTAACGCACATGAGAGCAATCCCGGCCAATTTCTCCCGTTTGATGGGGTCTATGTGTACAAATTTTGACTTTTTTGAGTGCACGTGCCAATCTGCTGGAAAAGCCTGTGGAAGTTTCACGGCGTTCGTACGATATTTGGCGACGCAAAAATGAGCGATTTCCCAGCTCGATGGAATTCGGCGCGAGAGAAACGATGCCCCGTAACGCACATGAGAGCAATCCCGGCCAATTTCTCCCGTTTGATGGGGTCTATGTGTAAAAATTTTGACTTTTTTGAGTGCACGTGCAAATCTGCTGAAAAAGCCTGTGGAAGTTTCACGGCGTTCGTACGATATTTGGCGACGCAAAAATGAGCGATTTCCCAGCTCGATGGAATTCGGAGCGAGAGAAACGATGCCCCGTAACGCACATGAGAGCAATCCCGGCCAATTTCTCCCGTTTGATGGGGTCTATGTGTACAAATTTTGACTTTTTTGAGTGCACGTGCAAATCTGCTGAAAAAGCCTGTGGAAGTTTCACGGCGTTCGTACGATATTTGGCGACGCAAAAATGAGCGATTTCCCAGCTCGAGAGAATTCGGCGCGAGAGAAACGATGCCCCGTAACGCACATGAGAGCAATCCGGGCCAATTTCTCCCGTTTGATGGGGTCTATGTGTAAAAATTTTGACTTTTTTGAGTGCACGTGCAAATCTGCTGAAAAAGCCTGTGGAAGTTTCACGGCGTTCGTACGATATTTGGCGACGCAAAAATGAGCGATTTCCCAGCTCGATGGAATTCGGCGCGAGAGAAACGATGCCCCGTAACGCACATGAGAGCAATCCGGGCCAATTTCTCCCGTTTGATGGGGTCTATGTGTAAAAATTTTGACTTTTTTGAGTGCAGGTGCAAATCTGCTGAAAAAGCCTGTGGAAGTTTCACGGCGTTCGTACGATATTTGGCGACGCAAAAATGAGCGATTTCCCAGCTCGAGAGAATTCGGCGCGAGAGAAACGATGCCCCGTAACGCACATGAGAGCAATCCGGGCCAATTTCTCCCGTTTGATGGGGTCTATGTGTAAAAATTTTGACTTTTTTGAGTGCAGGTGCAAATCTGCTGGAAAAGCCTGTGGAAGTTTCACGGCGTTCGTACGATATTTGGCGACGCAAAAATGAGCGATTTCCCAGCTCGATGGAATTCGGCGCGAGAGAAACGATGCCCCGTAACGCACATGAGAGCAATCCGGGCCAATTTCTCCCGTTTGATGGGGTCTATGTGTACAAATTTTGACTTTTTTGAGTGCACGTGCAAATCTGCTGAAAAAGCCTGTGGAAGTTTCACGGCGTTCGTACGATATTTGGCGACGCAAAAATGAGCGATTTCCCAGCTCGATGGAATTCGGAGCGAGAGAAACGATGCCCCGTAACGCACATGAGAGCAATCCCGGCCAATTTCTCCCGTTTGATGGGGTCTATGTGTACAAATTTTGACTTTTTTGAGTGCACGTGCCAATCTGCTGGAAAAGCCTGTGGAAGTTTCACGGCGTTCGTACGATATTTGGCGACGCAAAAATGAGCGATTTCCCAGCTCGATGGAATTCGGCGCGACAGAAACGATGCCCCGTAACGCACATGAGAGCAATCCGGGCCAATTTCTCCCGTTTGATGGGGTCTATGTGTAAAAATTTTGACTTTTTTGAGTGCAGGTGCAAATCTGCTGGAAAAGCCTGTGGAAGTTTCACGGCGTTCGTACGATATTTGGCGACGCAAAAATGAGCGATTTCCAAGCTCGATGGAATTCGGAGCGAGAGAAACGATGCCCCGTAACGCACATGAGAGCAATCCGGGCCAATTTCTCCCGTTTGATGGGGTCTATGTGTAAAAATTTTGACTTTTTGGAGTGCAGGTGCAAATCTGCTGAAAAAGCCTGTGGAAGTTTCACGGCGTTCGTACGATATTTGGCGACGCAAAAATGAGCGATTTCCCAGCTCGAGAGAATTCGGCGCGAGAGAAACGATGCCCCGTAACGCACATGAGAGCAATCCGGGCCAATTTCTCCCGTTTGATGGGGTCTATGTGTAAAAATTTTGACTTTTTTGAGTGCACGTGCAAATCTGCTGAAAAAGCCTGTGGAAGTTTCACGGCGTTCGTACGATATTTGGCGACGCAAAAATGAGCGATTTCCCAGCTCGAGAGAATTCGGCGCGAGAGAAACGATGCCCCGTAACGCACATGAGAGCAATCCGGGCCAATTTCTCCCGTTTGATGGGGTCTATGTGTAAAAATTTTGACTTTTTTGAGTGCAGGTGCAAATCTGCTGGAAAAGCCTGTGGAAGTTTCATCCGACGAAAAAAGCACGTTCTCGAGAAAGCAGGAGAGCTAAGTCATTCACAAATTAGCTGGATTTGGCTTGTGGTTCGTTTCCCAAGTAACAGAGCGGCATCAACCTTTAAGTGCACGCCAGTACATCCCCGTGGGATACAGGGGGTCTCGGCGGACTTTGCTCGGGGGAAAAACGTCGAGGTGAGCCGCCTGGCCATGCTGTTCATGGGTCTCTCCTTTTTAAGTTTCGCCTGCCAATTTATTTTCTCTAGCGGTTTTATACACTAGCACTCGATGTTTTGGGAAAGGAATACAATTGTTCAAAAAACGTCTTCGCAATTCATGTCGTTAGATTGCTAATGAAAATTCGTAAAAAAACGTACACGCCATACATGTTCTTTGCTTCCCTCTCGATACAAGTGAAGGGGAAAAACAGCCTTAACGGTTGCTAAAAAAATCGCCCTTTACATATACATGGGTCGTCTTCCCCTCTCGACAACGGAGACAAGTAACCCACGCCAGGCACTGTCAGTAACTGCCATAGATCTGCTTTAAAATGCCCATTCGTCTTGCGTCGCTCACGTTCCCGGAGCTTTGGGTAATGTCTGAGGCCTATCCCCGCTAATTTCTACCGTTTGTCGGTAGCTGTCTGTAAAAATATAGCATACACCAAAACGAGAAAATATTTCCATCGCACCTGCACAAGTGTATGGACAATGGCAATCTTCATGCGATGCATAAGTGGTGTGTGTCAGCAGGTTTTGTTTCCCAAGTTTTCCGTGAATGAGCGAGTATCTTGAGCTGTGTGACTCAGCCCGAGGGAGCCTCTTCTCCTCCAGAGTGTGTGGGGAAGGCTGTCCCCTTGGGTTGGTGCTGCACGGGTTCGCTGCGCTGTTTGGTCTTGTGCCAAGGAAGGCTGCCAACTGTGCAAGAATTTTAGGGTTGGTTTCAATTGCCGTTGCCGGTCCATAGAGTAGCGAGCATTGTAAGGCCGCT
>NC_136110.1:17008622-17021836 GCF_965212315.1 Lampetra planeri
CCCGTTTGATGGGGTCTATGTGTACAAATTTTGACTTTTTTGAGTGCACGTGCAAATCTGCTGAAAAAGCCTGTGGAAGTTTCACGGCGTTCGTACGATATTTGGCGACGCAAAAATGAGCGATTTCCCCAGCTCGATGGAATTCGGAGCGAGAGAAACGATGCCCCGTAACGCACATGAGAGCAATCCCGGCCAATTTCTCCCGTTTGATGGGGTCTATGTGTACAAATTTTGACTTTTTTGAGTGCACGTGCCAATCTGCTGGAAAAGCCTGTGGAAGTTTCACGGCGTTCGTACGATATTTGGCGACGCAAAAATGAGCGATTTCCCAGCTCGATGGAATTCGGCGCGACAGAAACGATGCCCCGTAACGCACATGAGAGCAATCCGGGCCAATTTCTCCCGTTTGATGGGGTCTATGTGTAAAAATTTTGACTTTTTTGAGTGCAGGTGCAAATCTGCTGGAAAAGCCTGTGGAAGTTTCACGGCGTTCGTACGATATTTGGCGACGCAAAAATGAGCGATTTCCAAGCTCGATGGAATTCGGAGCGAGAGAAACGATGCCCCGTAACGCACATGAGAGCAATCCGGGCCAATTTCTCCCGTTTGATGGGGTCTATGTGTAAAAATTTTGACTTTTTGGAGTGCAGGTGCAAATCTGCTGAAAAAGCCTGTGGAAGTTTCACGGCGTTCGTACGATATTTGGCGACGCAAAAATGAGCGATTTCCCAGCTCGAGAGAATTCGGCGCGAGAGAAACGATGCCCCGTAACGCACATGAGAGCAATCCGGGCCAATTTCTCCCGTTTGATGGGGTCTATGTGTAAAAATTTTGACTTTTTTGAGTGCACGTGCAAATCTGCTGGAAAAGCCTGTGGAAGTTTCACGGCGTTCGTACGATATTTGGCGACGCAAAAATGAGCGATTTCCCAGCTCGATGGAATTCGGCGCGAGAGAAACGATGCCCCGTAACGCACATGAGAGCAATCCCGGCCAATTTCTCCCGTTTGATGGGGTCTATGTGTAAAAATTTTGACTTTTTTGAGTGCACGTGCAAATCTGCTGGAAAAGCCTGTGGAAGTTTCACGGCGTTCGTACGATATTTGGCGACGCAAAAATGAGCGATTTCCCAGCTCGATGGAATTCGGCGCGACAGAAACGATGCCCCGTAACGCACATGAGAGCAATCCGGGCCAATTTCTCCCGTTTGATGGGGTCTATGTGTAAAAATTTTGACTTTTTTGAGTGCACGTGCAAATCTGCTGAAAAAGCCTGTGGAAGTTTCACGGCGTTCGTACGATATTTGGCGACGCAAAAATGAGCGATTTCCCAGCTCGAGAGAATTCGCGCGCGAGAGAAACGATGCCCCGTAACGCACATGAGAGCAATCCGGGCCAATTTCTCCCGTTTGATGGGGTCTATGTGTACAAATTTTGACTTTTTTGAGTGCACGTGCAAATCTGCTGAAAAAGCCTGTGGAAGTTTCACGGCGTTCGTACGATATTTGGCGACGCAAAAATGAGCGATTTCCCAGCTCGATGGAATTCGGCGCGACAGAAACGATGCCCCGTAACGCACATGAGAGCAATCCGGGCCAATTTCTCCCGTTTGATGGGGTCTATGTGTAAAAATTTTGACTTTTTTGAGTGCACGTGCAAATTGCTGAAAAAGCCTGTGGAAGTTTCACGGCGTTCGTACGATATTTGGCGACGCAAAAATGAGCGATTTCCCAGCTCGAGAGAATTCGGCGCGAGAGAAACGATGCCCCGTAACGCACATGAGAGCAATCCGGGCCAATTTCTCCCGTTTGATGGGGTCTATGTGTAAAAATTTTGACTTTTTTGAGTGCAGGTGCAAATCTGCTGGAAAAGCCTGTGGAAGTTTCACGGCGTTCGTACGATATTTGGCGACGCAAAAATGAGCGATTTCCCAGCTCGATGGAATTCGGAGCGAGAGAAACGATGCCCCGTAACGCACATGAGAGCAATCCCGGCCAATTTCTCCCGTTTGATGGGGTCTATGTGTACAAATTTTGACTTTTTTGAGTGCACGTGCCAATCTGCTGAAAAAGCCTGTGGAAGTTTCACGGCGTTCGTACGATATTTGGCGACGCAAAAATGAGCGATTTCCCAGCTCGATGGAATTCGGCGCGAGAGAAACGATGCCCCGTAACGCACATGAGAGCAATCCCGGCCAATTTCTCCGTTTGATGGGGTCTATGTGTAAAAATTTTGACTTTTTTGAGTGCACGTGCAAATCTGCTGAAAAAGCCTGTGGAAGTTTCACGGCGTTCGTACGATATTTGGCGACGCAAAAATGAGCGATTTCCCAGCTCGATGGAATTCGGAGCGAGAGAAACGATGCCCCGTAACGCACATGAGAGCAATCCCGGCCAATTTCTCCCGTTTGATGGGGTCTATGTGTAAAAATTTTGACTTTTTTGAGTGCACGTGCAAATCTGCTGAAAAAGCCTGTGGAAGTTTCACGGCGTTCGTACGATATTTGGCGACGCAAAAATGAGCGATTTCCCAGCTCGAGAGAATTCGGCGCGAGAGAAACGATGCCCCGTAACGCACATGAGAGCAATCCGGGCCAATTTCTCCCGTTTGATGGGGTCTATGTGTAAAAATTTTGACTTTTTTGAGTGCACGTGCAAATCTGCTGGAAAAGCCTGTGGAAGTTTCACGGCGTTCGTACGATATTTGGCGACGCAAAAATGAGCGATTTCCCAGCTCGATGGAATTCGGCGCGACAGAAACGATGCCCCGTAACGCACATGAGAGCAATCCGGGCCAATTTCTCCCGTTTGATGGGGTCTATGTGTAAAAATTTTGACTTTTTTGAGTGCAGGTGCAAATCTGCTGAAAAAGCCTGTGGAAGTTTCACGGCGTTCGTACGATATTTGGCGACGCAAAAATGAGCGATTTCCCAGCTCGAGAGAATTCGGCGCGAGAGAAACGATGCCCCGTAACGCACATGAGAGCAATCCGGGCCAATTTCTCCCGTTTGATGGGGTCTATGTGTACAAATTTTGACTTTTTTGAGTGCACGTGCAAATCTGCTGAAAAAGCCTGTGGAAGTTTCACGGCGTTCGTACGATATTTGGCGACGCAAAAATGAGCGATTTCCCAGCTCGATGGAATTCGGCGCGAGAGAAACGATGCCCCGTAACGCACATGAGAGCAATCCGGGCCAATTTCTCCCGTTTGATGGGGTCTATGTGTAAAAATTTTGACTTTTTTGAGTGCAGGTGCAAATCTGCTGAAAAAGCCTGTGGAAGTTTCACGGCGTTCGTACGATATTTGGCGACGCAAAAATGAGCGATTTCCCAGCTCGAGAGAATTCGGCGCGAGAGAAACGATGCCCCGTAACGCACATGAGAGCAATCCGGGCCAATTTCTCCCGTTTGATGGGGTCTATGTGTAAAAATTTTGACTTTTTTGAGTGCAGGTGCAAATCTGCTGGAAAAGCCTGTGGAAGTTTCACGGCGTTCGTACGATATTTGGCGACGCAAAAATGAGCGATTTCCCAGCTCGATGGAATTCGGAGCGAGAGAAACGATGCCCCGTAACGCACATGAGAGCAATCCCGGCCAATTTCTCCCGTTTGATGGGGTCTATGTGTACAAATTTTGACTTTTTTGAGTGCACGTGCCAATCTGCTGGAAAAGCCTGTGGAAGTTTCACGGCGTTCGTACGATATTTGGCGACGCAAAAATGAGCGATTTCCCAGCTCGATGGAATTCGGCGCGAGAGAAACGATGCCCCGTAACGCACATGAGAGCAATCCCGGCCAATTTCTCCCGTTTGATGGGGTCTATGTGTAAAAATTTTGACTTTTTTGAGTGCACGTGCAAATCTGCTGAAAAAGCCTGTGGAAGTTTCACGGCGTTCGTACGATATTTGGCGACGCAAAAATGAGCGATTTCCCAGCTCGATGGAATTCGGAGCGAGAGAAACGATGCCCCGTAACGCACATGAGAGCAATCCCGGCCAATTTCTCCCGTTTGATGGGGTCTATGTGTAAAAATTTTGACTTTTTTGAGTGCACGTGCAAATCTGCTGGAAAAGCCTGTGGAAGTTTCACGGCGTTCGTACGATATTTGGCGACGCAAAAATGAGCGATTTCCCAGCTCGAGAGAATTCGGCGCGAGAGAAACGATGCCCCGTAACGCACATGAGAGCAATCCGGGCCAATTTCTCCCGTTTGATGGGGTCTATGTGTAAAAATTTTGACTTTTTTGAGTGCACGTGCAAATCTGCTGGAAAAGCCTGTGGAAGTTTCACGGCGTTCGTACGATATTTGGCGACGCAAAAATGAGCGATTTCCCAGCTCGATGGAATTCGGCGCGAGAGAAACGATGCCCCGTAACGCACATGAGAGCAATCCCGGCCAATTTCTCCCGTTTGATGGGGTCTATGTGTACAAATTTTGACTTTTTTGAGTGCACGTGCAAATCTGCTGAAAAAGCCTGTGGAAGTTTCACGGCGTTCGTACGATATTTGGCGACGCAAAAATGAGCGATTTCCCAGCTCGATGGAATTCGGAGCGAGAGAAACGATGCCCCGTAACGCACATGAGAGCAATCCCGGCCAATTTCTCCCGTTTGATGGGGTCTATGTGTACAAATTTTGACTTTTTTGAGTGCAGGTGCAAATCTGCTGAAAAAGCCTGTGGAAGTTTCACGGCGTTCGTACGATATTTGGCGACGCAAAAATGAGCGATTTCCCAGCTCGAGAGAATTCGGCGCGAGAGAAACGATGCCCCGTAACGCACATGAGAGCAATCCGGGCCAATTTCTCCCGTTTGATGGGGTCTATGTGTAAAAATTTTGACTTTTTTGAGTGCAGGTGCAAATCTGCTGGAAAAGCCTGTGGAAGTTTCACGGCGTTCGTACGATATTTGGCGACGCAAAAATGAGCGATTTCCAAGCTCGATGGAATTCGGAGCGAGAGAAACGATGCCCCGTAACGCACATGAGAGCAATCCGGGCCAATTTCTCCCGTTTGATGGGGTCTATGTGTAAAAATTTTGACTTTTTTGAGTGCAGGTGCAAATCTGCTGGAAAAGCCTGTGGAAGTTTCACGGCGTTCGTACGATATTTGGCGACGCAAAAATGAGCGATTTCCCAGCTCGATGGAATTCGGCGCGAGAGAAACGATGCCCCGTAACGCACATGAGAGCAATCCCGGCCAATTTCTCCCGTTTGATGGGGTCTATGTGTAAAAATTTTGACTTTTTTGAGTGCACGTGCAAATCTGCTGAAAAAGCCTGTGGAAGTTTCACGGCGTTCGTACGATATTTGGCGACGCAAAAATGAGCGATTTCCCAGCTCGATGGAATTCGGAGCGAGAGAAACGATGCCCCGTAACGCACATGAGAGCAATCCCGGCCAATTTCTCCCGTTTGATGGGGTCTATGTGTACAAATTTTGACTTTTTTGAGTGCACGTGCAAATCTGCTGAAAAAGCCTGTGGAAGTTTCACGGCGTTCGTACGATATTTGGCGACGCAAAAATGAGCGATTTCCCAGCTCGAGAGAATTCGGCGCGAGAGAAACGATGCCCCGTAACGCACATGAGAGCAATCCGGGCCAATTTCTCCCGTTTGATGGGGTCTATGTGTACAAATTTTGACTTTTTTGAGTGCACGTGCAAATCTGCTGAAAAAGCCTGTGGAAGTTTCACGGCGTTCGTACGATATTTGGCGACGCAAAAATGAGCGATTTCCCAGCTCGATGGAATTCGGCGCGAGAGAAACGATGCCCCGTAACGCACATGAGAGCAATCCGGGCCAATTTCTCCCGTTTGATGGGGTCTATGTGTAAAAATTTTGACTTTTTTGAGTGCAGGTGCAAATCTGCTGAAAAAGCCTGTGGAAGTTTCACGGCGTTCGTACGATATTTGGCGACGCAAAAATGAGCGATTTCCCAGCTCGATGGAATTCGGAGCGAGAGAAACGATGCCCCGTAACGCACATGAGAGCAATCCCGGCCAATTTCTCCCGTTTGATGGGGTCTATGTGTACAAATTTTGACTTTTTTGAGTGCACGTGCCAATCTGCTGGAAAAGCCTGTGGAAGTTTCACGGCGTTCGTACGATATTTGGCGACGCAAAAATGAGCGATTTCCCAGCTCGATGGAATTCGGCGCGACAGAAACGATGCCCCGTAACGCACATGAGAGCAATCCGGGCCAATTTCTCCCGTTTGATGGGGTCTATGTGTAAAAATTTTGACTTTTTTGAGTGCAGGTGCAAATCTGCTGGAAAAGCCTGTGGAAGTTTCACGGCGTTCGTACGATATTTGGCGACGCAAAAATGAGCGATTTCCAAGCTCGATGGAATTCGGAGCGAGAGAAACGATGCCCCGTAACGCACATGAGAGCAATCCGGGCCAATTTCTCCCGTTTGATGGGGTCTATGTGTACAAATTTTGACTTTTTTGAGTGCAGGTGCAAATCTGCTGAAAAAGCCTGTGGAAGTTTCACGGCGTTCGTACGATATTTGGCGACGCAAAAATGAGCGATTTCCCAGCTCGAGAGAATTCGGCGCGAGAGAAACGATGCCCCGTAACGCACATGAGAGCAATCCGGGCCAATTTCTCCCGTTTGATGGGGTCTATGTGTAAAAATTTTGACTTTTTTGAGTGCAGGTGCAAATCTGCTGGAAAAGCCTGTGGAAGTTTCACGGCGTTCGTACGATATTTGGCGACGCAAAAATGAGCGATTTCCAAGCTCGATGGAATTCGGAGCGAGAGAAACGATGCCCCGTAACGCACATGAGAGCAATCCGGGCCAATTTCTCCCGTTTGATGGGGTCTATGTGTAAAAATTTTGACTTTTTTGAGTGCAGGTGCAAATCTGCTGGAAAAGCCTGTGGAAGTTTCACGGCGTTCGTACGATATTTGGCGACGCAAAAATGAGCGATTTCCCAGCTCGATGGAATTCGGCGCGAGAGAAACGATGCCCCGTAACGCACATGAGAGCAATCCCGGCCAATTTCTCCCGTTTGATGGGGTCTATGTGTAAAAATTTTGACTTTTTTGAGTGCACGTGCAAATCTGCTGAAAAAGCCTGTGGAAGTTTCACGGCGTTCGTACGATATTTGGCGACGCAAAAATGAGCGATTTCCCAGCTCGATGGAATTCGGAGCGAGAGAAACGATGCCCCGTAACGCACATGAGAGCAATCCCGGCCAATTTCTCCCGTTTGATGGGGTCTATGTGTACAAATTTTGACTTTTTTGAGTGCACGTGCAAATCTGCTGAAAAAGCCTGTGGAAGTTTCACGGCGTTCGTACGATATTTGGCGACGCAAAAATGAGCGATTTCCCAGCTCGAGAGAATTCGGCGCGAGAGAAACGATGCCCCGTAACGCACATGAGAGCAATCCGGGCCAATTTCTCCCGTTTGATGGGGTCTATGTGTAAAAATTTTGACTTTTTTGAGTGCACGTGCAAATCTGCTGAAAAAGCCTGTGGAAGTTTCACGGCGTTCGTACGATATTTGGCGACGCAAAAATGAGCGATTTCCCAGCTCGATGGAATTCGGCGCGAGAGAAACGATGCCCCGTAACGCACATGAGAGCAATCCGGGCCAATTTCTCCCGTTTGATGGGGTCTATGTGTAAAAATTTTGACTTTTTTGAGTGCAGGTGCAAATCTGCTGAAAAAGCCTGTGGAAGTTTCACGGCGTTCGTACGATATTTGGCGACGCAAAAATGAGCGATTTCCCAGCTCGAGAGAATTCGGCGCGAGAGAAACGATGCCCCGTAACGCACATGAGAGCAATCCGGGCCAATTTCTCCCGTTTGATGGGGTCTATGTGTAAAAATTTTGACTTTTTTGAGTGCAGGTGCAAATCTGCTGGAAAAGCCTGTGGAAGTTTCACGGCGTTCGTACGATATTTGGCGACGCAAAAATGAGCGATTTCCCAGCTCGATGGAATTCGGCGCGAGAGAAACGATGCCCCGTAACGCACATGAGAGCAATCCGGGCCAATTTCTCCCGTTTGATGGGGTCTATGTGTACAAATTTTGACTTTTTTGAGTGCACGTGCAAATCTGCTGAAAAAGCCTGTGGAAGTTTCACGGCGTTCGTACGATATTTGGCGACGCAAAAATGAGCGATTTCCCAGCTCGATGGAATTCGGAGCGAGAGAAACGATGCCCCGTAACGCACATGAGAGCAATCCCGGCCAATTTCTCCCGTTTGATGGGGTCTATGTGTACAAATTTTGACTTTTTTGAGTGCACGTGCCAATCTGCTGGAAAAGCCTGTGGAAGTTTCACGGCGTTCGTACGATATTTGGCGACGCAAAAATGAGCGATTTCCCAGCTCGATGGAATTCGGCGCGACAGAAACGATGCCCCGTAACGCACATGAGAGCAATCCGGGCCAATTTCTCCCGTTTGATGGGGTCTATGTGTAAAATTTTGACTTTTTTGAGTGCAGGTGCAAATCTGCTGGAAAAGCCTGTGGAAGTTTCACGGCGTTCGTACGATATTTGGCGACGCAAAAATGAGCGATTTCCAAGCTCGATGGAATTCGGAGCGAGAGAAACGATGCCCCGTAACGCACATGAGAGCAATCCGGGCCAATTTCTCCCGTTTGATGGGGTCTATGTGTAAAAATTTTGACTTTTTGGAGTGCAGGTGCAAATCTGCTGAAAAAGCCTGTGGAAGTTTCACGGCGTTCGTACGATATTTGGCGACGCAAAAATGAGCGATTTCCCAGCTCGAGAGAATTCGGCGCGAGAGAAACGATGCCCCGTAACGCACATGAGAGCAATCCGGGCCAATTTCTCCCGTTTGATGGGGTCTATGTGTAAAAATTTTGACTTTTTTGAGTGCACGTGCAAATCTGCTGGAAAAGCCTGTGGAAGTTTCACGGCGTTCGTACGATATTTGGCGACGCAAAAATGAGCAATTTCCCAGCTCGATGGAATTCGGCGCGAGAGAAACGATGCCCCGTAACGCACATGAGAGCAATCCCGGCCAATTTCTCCCGTTTGATGGGGTCTATGTGTAAAAATTTTGACTTTTTTGAGTGCACGTGCAAATCTGCTGAAAAAGCCTGTGGAAGTTTCACGGCGTTCGTACGATATTTGGCGACGCAAAAATGAGCGATTTCCCAGCTCGATGGAATTCGGAGCGAGAGAAACGATGCCCCGTAACGCACATGAGAGCAATCCCGGCCAATTTCTCCCGTTTGATGGGGTCTATGTGTACAAATTTTGACTTTTTTGAGTGCACGTGCAAATCTGCTGAAAAAGCCTGTGGAAGTTTCACGGCGTTCGTACGATATTTGGCGACGCAAAAATGAGCGATTTCCCAGCTCGAGAGAATTCGGCGCGAGAGAAACGATGCCCCGTAACGCACATGAGAGCAATCCGGGCCAATTTCTCCCGTTTGATGGGGTCTATGTGTAAAAATTTTGACTTTTTTGAGTGCACGTGCAAATCTGCTGAAAAAGCCTGTGGAAGTTTCACGGCGTTCGTACGATATTTGGCGACGCAAAAATGAGCGATTTCCCAGCTCGATGGAATTCGGCGCGAGAGAAACGATGCCCCGTAACGCACATGAGAGCAATCCGGGCCAATTTCTCCCGTTTGATGGGGTCTATGTGTAAAAATTTTGACTTTTTTGAGTGCAGGTGCAAATCTGCTGAAAAAGCCTGTGGAAGTTTCACGGCGTTCGTACGATATTTGGCGACGCAAAAATGAGCGATTTCCCAGCTCGAGAGAATTCGGCGCGAGAGAAACGATGCCCCGTAACGCACATGAGAGCAATCCGGGCCAATTTCTCCCGTTTGATGGGGTCTATGTGTAAAAATTTTGACTTTTTTGAGTGCAGGTGCAAATCTGCTGGAAAAGCCTGTGGAAGTTTCACGGCGTTCGTACGATATTTGGCGACGCAAAAATGAGCGATTTCCCAGCTCGATGGAATTCGGAGCGAGAGAAACGATGCCCCGTAACGCACATGAGAGCAATCCCGGCCAATTTCTCCCGTTTGATGGGGTCTATGTGTACAAATTTTGACTTTTTTGAGTGCACGTGCCAATCTGCTGGAAAAGCCTGTGGAAGTTTCACGGCGTTCGTACGATATTTGGCGACGCAAAAATGAGCGATTTCCCAGCTCGATGGAATTCGGCGCGAGAGAAACGATGCCCCGTAACGCACATGAGAGCAATCCCGGCCAATTTCTCCCGTTTGATGGGGTCTATGTGTAAAAATTTTGACTTTTTTGAGTGCACGTGCAAATCTGCTGAAAAAGCCTGTGGAAGTTTCACGGCGTTCGTACGATATTTGGCGACGCAAAAATGAGCGATTTCCCAGCTCGATGGAATTCGGAGCGAGAGAAACGATGCCCCGTAACGCACATGAGAGCAATCCCGGCCAATTTCTCCCGTTTGATGGGGTCTATGTGTAAAAATTTTGACTTTTTTGAGTGCACGTGCAAATCTGCTGAAAAAGCCTGTGGAAGTTTCACGGCGTTCGTACGATATTTGGCGACGCAAAAATGAGCGATTTCCCAGCTCGATGGAATTCGGCGCGAGAGAAACGATGCCCCGTAACGCACATGAGAGCAATCCCGGCCAATTTCTCCCGTTTGATGGGGTCTATGTGTACAAATTTTGACTTTTTTGAGTGCACGTGCAAATCTGCTGAAAAAGCCTGTGGAAGTTTCACGGCGTTCGTACGATATTTGGCGACGCAAAAATGAGCGATTTCCCAGCTCGATGGAATTCGGAGCGAGAGAAACGATGCCCCGTAACGCACATGAGAGCAATCCCGGCCAATTTCTCCCGTTTGATGGGGTCTATGTGTAAAAATTTTGACTTTTTTGAGTGCAGGTGCAAATCTGCTGGAAAAGCCTGTGGAAGTTTCACGGCGTTCGTACGATATTTGGCGACGCAAAAATGAGCGATTTCCAAGCTCGATGGAATTCGGAGCGAGAGAAACGATGCCCCGTAACGCACATGAGAGCAATCCGGGCCAATTTCTCCCGTTTGATGGGGTCTATGTGTAAAAATTTTGACTTTTTTGAGTGCAGGTGCAAATCTGCTGAAAAGCCTGTGGAAGTTTCACGGCGTTCGTACGATATTTGGCGACGCAAAAATGAGCGATTTCCCAGCTCGAGAGAATTCGGCGCGAGAGAAACGATGCCCCGTAACGCACATGAGAGCAATCCGGGCCAATTTCTCCCGTTTGATGGGGTCTATGTGTAAAAATTTTGACTTTTTTGAGTGCACGTGCAAATCTGCTGGAAAAGCCTGTGGAAGTTTCACGGCGTTCGTACGATATTTGGCGACGCAAAAATGAGCGATTTCCCAGCTCGATGGAATTCGGCGCGACAGAAACGATGCCCCGTAACGCACATGAGAGCAATCCGGGCCAATTTCTCCCGTTTGATGGGGTCTATGTGTAAAAATTTTGACTTTTTTGAGTGCAGGTGCAAATCTGCTGGAAAAGCCTGTGGAAGTTTCACGGCGTTCGTACGATATTTGGCGACGCAAAAATGAGCGATTTCCAAGCTCGATGGAATTCGGAGCGAGAGAAACGATGCCCCGTAACGCACATGAGAGCAATCCGGGCCAATTTCTCCCGTTTGATGGGGTCTATGTGTAAAAATTTTGACTTTTTTGAGTGCAGGTGCAAATCTGCTGAAAAAGCCTGTGGAAGTTTCACGGCGTTCGTACGATATTTGGCGACGCAAAAATGAGCGATTTCCCAGCTCGAGAGAATTCGGCGCGAGAGAAACGATGCCCCGTAACGCACATGAGAGCAATCCGGGCCAATTTCTCCCGTTTGATGGGGTCTATGTGTAAAAATTTTGACTTTTTTGAGTGCACGTGCAAATCTGCTGGAAAAGCCTGTGGAAGTTTCACGGCGTTCGTACGATATTTGGCGACGCAAAAATGAGCGATTTCCCAGCTCGATGGAATTCGGCGCGAGAGAAACGATGCCCCGTAACGCACATGAGAGCAATCCCGGCCAATTTCTCCCGTTTGATGGGGTCTATGTGTACAAATTTTGACTTTTTTGAGTGCACGTGCAAATCTGCTGAAAAAGCCTGTGGAAGTTTCACGGCGTTCGTACGATATTTGGCGACGCAAAAATGAGCGATTTCCCAGCTCGATGGAATTCGGAGCGAGAGAAACGATGCCCCGTAACGCACATGAGAGCAATCCCGGCCAATTTCTCCCGTTTGATGGGGTCTATGTGTACAAATTTTGACTTTTTTGAGTGCAGGTGCAAATCTGCTGAAAAAGCCTGTGGAAGTTTCACGGCGTTCGTACGATATTTGGCGACGCAAAAATGAGCGATTTCCCAGCTCGAGAGAATTCGGCGCGAGAGAAACGATGCCCCGTAACGCACATGAGAGCAATCCGGGCCAATTTCTCCCGTTTGATGGGGTCTATGTGTAAAAATTTTGACTTTTTTGAGTGCAGGTGCAAATCTGCTGGAAAAGCCTGTGGAAGTTTCACGGCGTTCGTACGATATTTGGCGACGCAAAAATGAGCGATTTCCAAGCTCGATGGAATTCGGAGCGAGAGAAACGATGCCCCGTAACGCACATGAGAGCAATCCGGGCCAATTTCTCCCGTTTGATGGGGTCTATGTGTAAAAATTTTGACTTTTTTGAGTGCAGGTGCAAATCTGCTGAAAAAGCCTGTGGAAGTTTCACGGCGTTCGTACGATATTTGGCGACGCAAAAATGAGCGATTTCCCAGCTCGAGAGAATTCGGCGCGAGAGAAACGATGCCCCGTAACGCACATGAGAGCAATCCGGGCCAATTTCTCCCGTTTGATGGGGTCTATGTGTAAAAATTTTGACTTTTTTGAGTGCACGTGCAAATCTGCTGGAAAAGCCTGTGGAAGTTTCACGGCGTTCGTACGATATTTGGCGACGCAAAAATGAGCGATTTCCCAGCTCGATGGAATTCGGCGCGAGAGAAACGATGCCCCGTAACGCACATGAGAGCAATCCCGGCCAATTTCTCCCGTTTGATGGGGTCTATGTGTAAAAATTTTGACTTTTTTGAGTGCACGTGCAAATCTGCTGAAAAAGCCTGTGGAAGTTTCACGGCGTTCGTACGATATTTGGCGACGCAAAAATGAGCGATTTCCCAGCTCGAGAGAATTCGGCGCGAGAGAAACGATGCCCCGTAACGCACATGAGAGCAATCCGGGCCAATTTCTCCCGTTTGATGGGGTC
>NC_136110.1:17022036-17047036 GCF_965212315.1 Lampetra planeri
TGGCGACGCAAAAATGAGCGATTTCCCAGCTCGAGAGAATTCGGCGCGAGAGAAACGATGCCCCGTAACGCACATGAGAGCAATCCGGGCCAATTTCTCCCGTTTGATGGGGTCTATGTGTAAAAATTTTGACTTTTTTGAGTGCACGTGCAAATCTGCTGGAAAAGCCTGTGGAAGTTTCACGGCGTTCGTACGATATTTGGCGACGCAAAAATGAGCGATTTCCCAGCTCGATGGAATTCGGCGCGACAGAAACGATGCCCCGTAACGCACATGAGAGCAATCCGGGCCAATTTCTCCCGTTTGATGGGGTCTATGTGTAAAAATTTTGACTTTTTTGAGTGCAGGTGCAAATCTGCTGAAAAAGCCTGTGGAAGTTTCACGGCGTTCGTACGATATTTGGCGACGCAAAAATGAGCGATTTCCCAGCTCGAGAGAATTCGGCGCGAGAGAAACGATGCCCCGTAACGCACATGAGAGCAATCCGGGCCAATTTCTCCCGTTTGATGGGGTCTATGTGTACAAATTTTGACTTTTTTGAGTGCACGTGCAAATCTGCTGAAAAAGCCTGTGGAAGTTTCACGGCGTTCGTACGATATTTGGCGACGCAAAAATGAGCGATTTCCCAGCTCGATGGAATTCGGCGCGACAGAAACGATGCCCCGTAACGCACATGAGAGCAATCCGGGCCAATTTCTCCCGTTTGATGGGGTCTATGTGTAAAAATTTTGACTTTTTTGAGTGCACGTGCAAATCTGCTGAAAAAGCCTGTGGAAGTTTCACGGCGTTCGTACGATATTTGGCGACGCAAAAATGAGCGATTTCCCAGCTCGAGAGAATTCGGCGCGAGAGAAACGATGCCCCGTAACGCACATGAGAGCAATCCGGGCCAATTTCTCCCGTTTGATGGGGTCTATGTGTAAAAATTTTGACTTTTTTGAGTGCAGGTGCAAATCTGCTGAAAAAGCCTGTGGAAGTTTCACGGCGTTCGTACGATATTTGGCGACGCAAAAATGAGCGATTTCCCAGCTCGATGGAATTCGGCGCGAGAGAAACGATGCCCCGTAACGCACATGAGAGCAATCCGGGCCAATTTCTCCCGTTTGATGGGGTCTATGTGTAAAAATTTTGACTTTTTTGAGTGCAGGTGCAAATCTGCTGAAAAAGCCTGTGGAAGTTTCACGGCGTTCGTACGATATTTGGCGACGCAAAAATGAGCGATTTCCCAGCTCGAGAGAATTCGGCGCGAGAGAAACGATGCCCCGTAACGCACATGAGAGCAATCCGGGCCAATTTCTCCCGTTTGATGGGGTCTATGTGTAAAAATTTTGACTTTTTTGAGTGCAGGTGCAAATCTGCTGGAAAAGCCTGTGGAAGTTTCACGGCGTTCGTACGATATTTGGCGACGCAAAAATGAGCGATTTCCCAGCTCGATGGAATTCGGCGCGAGAGAAACGATGCCCCGTAACGCACATGAGAGCAATCCCGGCCAATTTCTCCCGTTTGATGGGGTCTATGTGTAAAAATTTTGACTTTTTTGAGTGCACGTGCAAATCTGCTGAAAAAGCCTGTGGAAGTTTCACGGCGTTCGTACGATATTTGGCGACGCAAAAATGAGCGATTTCCCAGCTCGATGGAATTCGGAGCGAGAGAAACGATGCCCCGTAACGCACATGAGAGCAATCCCGGCCAATTTCTCCCGTTTGATGGGGTCTATGTGTAAAAATTTTGACTTTTTTGAGTGCACGTGCAAATCTGCTGAAAAAGCCTGTGGAAGTTTCACGGCGTTCGTACGATATTTGGCGACGCAAAAATGAGCGATTTCCCAGCTCGAGAGAATTCGGCGCGAGAGAAACGATGCCCCGTAACGCACATGAGAGCAATCCGGGCCAATTTCTCCCGTTTGATGGGGTCTATGTGTAAAAATTTTGACTTTTTTGAGTGCAGGTGCAAATCTGCTGAAAAAGCCTGTGGAAGTTTCACGGCGTTCGTACGATATTTGGCGACGCAAAAATGAGCGATTTCCCAGCTCGATGGAATTCGGCGCGAGAGAAACGATGCCCCGTAACGCACATGAGAGCAATCCGGGCCAATTTCTCCCGTTTGATGGGGTCTATGTGTAAAAATTTTGACTTTTTTGAGTGCACGTGCAAATCTGCTGAAAAAGCCTGTGGAAGTTTCACGGCGTTCGTACGATATTTGGCGACGCAAAAATGAGCGATTTCCCAGCTCGAGAGAATTCGGCGCGAGAGAAACGATGCCCCGTAACGCACATGAGAGCAATCCGGGCCAATTTCTCCCGTTTGATGGGGTCTATGTGTAAAAATTTTGACTTTTTTGAGTGCAGGTGCAAATCTGCTGGAAAAGCCTGTGGAAGTTTCACGGCGTTCGTACGATATTTGGCGACGCAAAAATGAGCGATTTCCCAGCTCGATGGAATTCGGAGCGAGAGAAACGATGCCCCGTAACGCACATGAGAGCAATCCCGGCCAATTTCTCCCGTTTGATGGGGTCTATGTGTACAAATTTTGACTTTTTTGAGTGCACGTGCCAATCTGCTGGAAAAGCCTGTGGAAGTTTCACGGCGTTCGTACGATATTTGGCGACGCAAAAATGAGCGATTTCCCAGCTCGATGGAATTCGGCGCGAGAGAAACGATGCCCCGTAACGCACATGAGAGCAATCCCGGCCAATTTCTCCCGTTTGATGGGGTCTATGTGTAAAAATTTTGACTTTTTTGAGTGCACGTGCAAATCTGCTGAAAAAGCCTGTGGAAGTTTCACGGCGTTCGTACGATATTTGGCGACGCAAAAATGAGCGATTTCCCAGCTCGATGGAATTCGGAGCGAGAGAAACGATGCCCCGTAACGCACATGAGAGCAATCCCGGCCAATTTCTCCCGTTTGATGGGGTCTATGTGTAAAAATTTTGACTTTTTTGAGTGCACGTGCAAATCTGCTGAAAAAGCCTGTGGAAGTTTCACGGCGTTCGTACGATATTTGGCGACGCAAAAATGAGCGATTTCCCAGCTCGAGAGAATTCGGCGCGAGAGAAACGATGCCCCGTAACGCACATGAGAGCAATCCGGGCCAATTTCTCCCGTTTGATGGGGTCTATGTGTAAAAATTTTGACTTTTTTGAGTGCACGTGCAAATCTGCTGGAAAAGCCTGTGGAAGTTTCACGGCGTTCGTACGATATTTGGCGACGCAAAAATGAGCGATTTCCCAGCTCGATGGAATTCGGCGCGACAGAAACGATGCCCCGTAACGCACATGAGAGCAATCCGGGCCAATTTCTCCCGTTTGATGGGGTCTATGTGTAAAAATTTTGACTTTTTTGAGTGCAGGTGCAAATCTGCTGAAAAAGCCTGTGGAAGTTTCACGGCGTTCGTACGATATTTGGCGACGCAAAAATGAGCGATTTCCCAGCTCGAGAGAATTCGGCGCGAGAGAAACGATGCCCCGTAACGCACATGAGAGCAATCCGGGCCAATTTCTCCCGTTTGATGGGGTCTATGTGTACAAATTTTGACTTTTTTGAGTGCACGTGCAAATCTGCTGAAAAAGCCTGTGGAAGTTTCACGGCGTTCGTACGATATTTGGCGACGCAAAAATGAGCGATTTCCCAGCTCGATGGAATTCGGCGCGACAGAAACGATGCCCCGTAACGCACATGAGAGCAATCCGGGCCAATTTCTCCCGTTTGATGGGGTCTATGTGTAAAAATTTTGACTTTTTTGAGTGCACGTGCAAATCTGCTGAAAAAGCCTGTGGAAGTTTCACGGCGTTCGTACGATATTTGGCGACGCAAAAATGAGCGATTTCCCAGCTCGAGAGAATTCGGCGCGAGAGAAACGATGCCCCGTAACGCACATGAGAGCAATCCCGGCCAATTTCTCCCGTTTGATGGGGTCTATGTGTACAAATTTTGACTTTTTTGAGTGCACGTGCCAATCTGCTGGAAAAGCCTGTGGAAGTTTCACGGCGTTCGTACGATATTTGGCGACGCAAAAATGAGCGATTTCCCAGCTCGATGGAATTCGGCGCGACAGAAACGATGCCCCGTAACGCACATGAGAGCAATCCGGGCCAATTTCTCCCGTTTGATGGGGTCTATGTGTAAAAATTTTGACTTTTTTGAGTGCAGGTGCAAATCTGCTGGAAAAGCCTGTGGAAGTTTCACGGCGTTCGTACGATATTTGGCGACGCAAAAATGAGCGATTTCCAAGCTCGATGGAATTCGGAGCGAGAGAAACGATGCCCCGTAACGCACATGAGAGCAATCCGGGCCAATTTCTCCCGTTTGATGGGGTCTATGTGTAAAAATTTTGACTTTTTTGAGTGCAGGTGCAAATCTGCTGAAAAAGCCTGTGGAAGTTTCACGGCGTTCGTACGATATTTGGCGACGCAAAAATGAGCGATTTCCCAGCTCGAGAGAATTCGGCGCGAGAGAAACGATGCCCCGTAACGCACATGAGAGCAATCCGGGCCAATTTCTCCCGTTTGATGGGGTCTATGTGTAAAAATTTTGACTTTTTTGAGTGCAGGTGCAAATCTGCTGGAAAAGCCTGTGGAAGTTTCACGGCGTTCGTACGATATTTGGCGACGCAAAAATGAGCGATTTCCCAGCTCGATGGAATTCGGCGCGAGAGAAACGATGCCCCGTAACGCACATGAGAGCAATCCCGGCCAATTTCTCCCATTTGATGGGGTCTATGTGTAAAAATTTTGACTTTTTTGAGTGCACGTGCAAATCTGCTGAAAAAGCCTGTGGAAGTTTCACGGCGTTCGTACGATATTTGGCGACGCAAAAATGAGCGATTTCCCAGCTCGATGGAATTCGGAGCGAGAGAAACGATGCCCCGTAACGCACATGAGAGCAATCCCGGCCAATTTCTCCCGTTTGATGGGGTCTATGTGTAAAAATTTTGACTTTTTTGAGTGCACGTGCAAATCTGCTGAAAAAGCCTGTGGAAGTTTCACGGCGTTCGTACGATATTTGGCGACGCAAAAATGAGCGATTTCCCAGCTCGAGAGAATTCGGCGCGAGAGAAACGATGCCCCGTAACGCACATGAGAGCAATCCGGGCCAATTTCTCCCGTTTGATGGGGTCTATGTGTAAAAATTTTGACTTTTTTGAGTGCAGGTGCAAATCTGCTGAAAAAGCCTGTGGAAGTTTCACGGCGTTCGTACGATATTTGGCGACGCAAAAATGAGCGATTTCCCAGCTCGATGGAATTCGGCGCGAGAGAAACGATGCCCCGTAACGCACATGAGAGCAATCCGGGCCAATTTCTCCCGTTTGATGGGGTCTATGTGTAAAAATTTTGACTTTTTTGAGTGCACGTGCAAATCTGCTGAAAAAGCCTGTGGAAGTTTCACGGCGTTCGTACGATATTTGGCGACGCAAAAATGAGCGATTTCCCAGCTCGAGAGAATTCGGCGCGAGAGAAACGATGCCCCGTAACGCACATGAGAGCAATCCGGGCCAATTTCTCCCGTTTGATGGGGTCTATGTGTAAAAATTTTGACTTTTTTGAGTGCAGGTGCAAATCTGCTGGAAAAGCCTGTGGAAGTTTCACGGCGTTCGTACGATATTTGGCGACGCAAAAATGAGCGATTTCCCAGCTCGATGGAATTCGGAGCGAGAGAAACGATGCCCCGTAACGCACATGAGAGCAATCCCGGCCAATTTCTCCCGTTTGATGGGGTCTATGTGTACAAATTTTGACTTTTTTGAGTGCACGTGCCAATCTGCTGGAAAAGCCTGTGGAAGTTTCACGGCGTTCGTACGATATTTGGCGACGCAAAAATGAGCGATTTCCCAGCTCGATGGAATTCGGCGCGAGAGAAACGATGCCCCGTAACGCACATGAGAGCAATCCCGGCCAATTTCTCCCGTTTGATGGGGTCTATGTGTAAAAATTTTGACTTTTTTGAGTGCACGTGCAAATCTGCTGAAAAAGCCTGTGGAAGTTTCACGGCGTTCGTACGATATTTGGCGACGCAAAAATGAGCGATTTCCCAGCTCGATGGAATTCGGAGCGAGAGAAACGATGCCCCGTAACGCACATGAGAGCAATCCCGGCCAATTTCTCCCGTTTGATGGGGTCTATGTGTAAAAATTTTGACTTTTTTGAGTGCACGTGCAAATCTGCTGAAAAAGCCTGTGGAAGTTTCACGGCGTTCGTACGATATTTGGCGACGCAAAAATGAGCGATTTCCCAGCTCGAGAGAATTCGGCGCGAGAGAAACGATGCCCCGTAACGCACATGAGAGCAATCCGGGCCAATTTCTCTCGTTTGATGGGGTCTATGTGTAAAAATTTTGACTTTTTTGAGTGCACGTGCAAATCTGCTGGAAAAGCCTGTGGAAGTTTCACGGCGTTCGTACGATATTTGGCGACGCAAAAATGAGCGATTTCCCAGCTCGATGGAATTCGGCGCGACAGAAACGATGCCCCGTAACGCACATGAGAGCAATCCGGGCCAATTTCTCCCGTTTGATGGGGTCTATGTGTAAAAATTTTGACTTTTTTGAGTGCAGGTGCAAATCTGCTGAAAAAGCCTGTGGAAGTTTCACGGCGTTCGTACGATATTTGGCGACGCAAAAATGAGCGATTTCCCAGCTCGAGAGAATTCGGCGCGAGAGAAACGATGCCCCGTAACGCACATGAGAGCAATCCGGGCCAATTTCTCCCGTTTGATGGGGTCTATGTGTACAAATTTTGACTTTTTTGAGTGCACGTGCCAATCTGCTGGAAAAGCCTGTGGAAGTTTCACGGCGTTCGTACGATATTTGGCGACGCAAAAATGAGCGATTTCCCAGCTCGATGGAATTCGGCGCGACAGAAACGATGCCCCGTAACGCACATGAGAGCAATCCGGGCCAATTTCTCCCGTTTGATGGGGTCTATGTGTAAAAATTTTGACTTTTTTGAGTGCAGGTGCAAATCTGCTGGAAAAGCCTGTGGAAGTTTCACGGCGTTCGTACGATATTTGGCGACGCAAAAATGAGCGATTTCCAAGCTCGATGGAATTCGGAGCGAGAGAAACGATGCCCCGTAACGCACATGAGAGCAATCCGGGCCAATTTCTCCCGTTTGATGGGGTCTATGTGTAAAAATTTTGACTTTTTTGAGTGCAGGTGCAAATCTGCTGAAAAAGCCTGTGGAAGTTTCACGGCGTTCGTACGATATTTGGCGACGCAAAAATGAGCGATTTCCCAGCTCGAGAGAATTCGGCGCGAGAGAAACGATGCCCCGTAACGCACATGAGAGCAATCCGGGCCAATTTCTCCCGTTTGATGGGGTCTATGTGTAAAAATTTTGACTTTTTTGAGTGCACGTGCAAATCTGCTGGAAAAGCCTGTGGAAGTTTCACGGCGTTCGTACGATATTTGGCGACGCAAAAATGAGCGATTTCCCAGCTCGATGGAATTCGGCGCGAGAGAAACGATGCCCCGTAACGCACATGAGAGCAATCCCGGCCAATTTCTCCCGTTTGATGGGGTCTATGTGTAAAAATTTTGACTTTTTTGAGTGCACGTGCAAATCTGCTGAAAAAGCCTGTGGAAGTTTCACGGCGTTCGTACGATATTTGGCGACGCAAAAATGAGCGATTTCCCAGCTCGATGGAATTCGGAGCGAGAGAAACGATGCCCCGTAACGCACATGAGAGCAATCCCGGCCAATTTCTCCCGTTTGATGGGGTCTATGTGTACAAATTTTGACTTTTTTGAGTGCACGTGCAAATCTGCTGAAAAAGCCTGTGGAAGTTTCACGGCGTTCGTACGATATTTGGCGACGCAAAAATGAGCGATTTCCCAGCTCGAGAGAATTCGGCGCGAGAGAAACGATGCCCCGTAACGCACATGAGAGCAATCCGGGCCAATTTCTCCCGTTTGATGGGGTCTATGTGTAAAAATTTTGACTTTTTTGAGTGCACGTGCAAATCTGCTGAAAAAGCCTGTGGAAGTTTCACGGCGTTCGTACGATATTTGGCGACGCAAAAATGAGCGATTTCCCAGCTCGATGGAATTCGGCGCGAGAGAAACGATGCCCCGTAACGCACATGAGAGCAATCCGGGCCAATTTCTCCCGTTTGATGGGGTCTATGTGTAAAAATTTTGACTTTTTTGAGTGCAGGTGCAAATCTGCTGAAAAAGCCTGTGGAAGTTTCACGGCGTTCGTACGATATTTGGCGACGCAAAAATGAGCGATTTCCCAGCTCGAGAGAATTCGGCGCGAGAGAAACGATGCCCCGTAACGCACATGAGAGCAATCCGGGCCAATTTCTCCCGTTTGATGGGGTCTATGTGTAAAAATTTTGACTTTTTTGAGTGCAGGTGCAAATCTGCTGGAAAAGCCTGTGGAAGTTTCACGGCGTTCGTACGATATTTGGCGACGCAAAAATGAGCGATTTCCCAGCTCGATGGAATTCGGAGCGAGAGAAACGATGCCCCGTAACGCACATGAGAGCAATCCCGGCCAATTTCTCCCGTTTGATGGGGTCTATGTGTACAAATTTTGACTTTTTTGAGTGCACGTGCCAATCTGCTGGAAAAGCCTGTGGAAGTTTCACGGCGTTCGTACGATATTTGGCGACGCAAAAATGAGCGATTTCCCAGCTCGATGGAATTCGGCGCGAGAGAAACGATGCCCCGTAACGCACATGAGAGCAATCCCGGCCAATTTCTCCCGTTTGATGGGGTCTATGTGTAAAAATTTTGACTTTTTTGAGTGCACGTGCAAATCTGCTGAAAAAGCCTGTGGAAGTTTCACGGCGTTCGTACGATATTTGGCGACGCAAAAATGAGCGATTTCCCAGCTCGATGGAATTCGGAGCGAGAGAAACGATGCCCCGTAACGCACATGAGAGCAATCCCGGCCAATTTCTCCCGTTTGATGGGGTCTATGTGTAAAAATTTTGACTTTTTTGAGTGCACGTGCAAATCTGCTGAAAAAGCCTGTGGAAGTTTCACGGCGTTCGTACGATATTTGGCGACGCAAAAATGAGCGATTTCCCAGCTCGAGAGAATTCGGCGCGAGAGAAACGATGCCCCGTAACGCACATGAGAGCAATCCGGGCCAATTTCTCCCGTTTGATGGGGTCTATGTGTAAAAATTTTGACTTTTTTGAGTGCACGTGCAAATCTGCTGGAAAAGCCTGTGGAAGTTTCACGGCGTTCGTACGATATTTGGCGACGCAAAAATGAGCGATTTCCCAGCTCGATGGAATTCGGCGCGACAGAAACGATGCCCCGTAACGCACATGAGAGCAATCCGGGCCAATTTCTCCCGTTTGATGGGGTCTATGTGTAAAAATTTTGACTTTTTTGAGTGCAGGTGCAAATCTGCTGAAAAAGCCTGTGGAAGTTTCACGGCGTTCGTACGATATTTGGCGACGCAAAAATGAGCGATTTCCCAGCTCGAGAGAATTCGGCGCGAGAGAAACGATGCCCCGTAACGCACATGAGAGCAATCCGGGCCAATTTCTCCCGTTTGATGGGGTCTATGTGTACAAATTTTGACTTTTTTGAGTGCACGTGCAAATCTGCTGAAAAAGCCTGTGGAAGTTTCACGGCGTTCGTACGATATTTGGCGACGCAAAAATGAGCGATTTCCCAGCTCGATGGAATTCGGCGCGACAGAAACGATGCCCCGTAACGCACATGAGAGCAATCCGGGCCAATTTCTCCCGTTTGATGGGGTCTATGTGTAAAAATTTTGACTTTTTTGAGTGCACGTGCAAATCTGCTGAAAAAGCATGTGGAAGTTTCACGGCGTTCGTACGATATTTGGCGACGCAAAAATGAGCGATTTCCCAGCTCGAGAGAATTCGGCGCGAGAGAAACGATGCCCCGTAACGCACATGAGAGCAATCCGGGCCAATTTCTCCCGTTTGATGGGGTCTATGTGTAAAAATTTTGACTTTTTTGAGTGCAGGTGCAAATCTGCTGAAAAAGCCTGTGGAAGTTTCACGGCGTTCGTACGATATTTGGCGACGCAAAAATGAGCGATTTCCCAGCTCGATGGAATTCGGCGCGAGAGAAACGATGCCCCGTAACGCACATGAGAGCAATCCGGGCCAATTTCTCCCGTTTGATGGGGTCTATGTGTAAAAATTTTGACTTTTTTGAGTGCAGGTGCAAATCTGCTGAAAAAGCCTGTGGAAGTTTCACGGCGTTCGTACGATATTTGGCGACGCAAAAATGAGCGATTTCCCAGCTCGAGAGAATTCGGCGCGAGAGAAACGATGCCCCGTAACGCACATGAGAGCAATCCGGGCCAATTTCTCCCGTTTGATGGGGTCTATGTGTAAAAATTTTGACTTTTTTGAGTGCAGGTGCAAATCTGCTGGAAAAGCCTGTGGAAGTTTCACGGCGTTCGTACGATATTTGGCGACGCAAAAATGAGCGATTTCCCAGCTCGATGGAATTCGGCGCGAGAGAAACGATGCCCCGTAACGCACATGAGAGCAATCCCGGCCAATTTCTCCCGTTTGATGGGGTCTATGTGTAAAAATTTTGACTTTTTTGAGTGCACGTGCAAATCTGCTGAAAAAGCCTGTGGAAGTTTCACGGCGTTCGTACGATATTTGGCGACGCAAAAATGAGCGATTTCCCAGCTCGATGGAATTCGGAGCGAGAGAAACGATGCCCCGTAACGCACATGAGAGCAATCCCGGCCAATTTCTCCCGTTTGATGGGGTCTATGTGTAAAAATTTTGACTTTTTTGAGTGCACGTGCAAATCTGCTGAAAAAGCCTGTGGAAGTTTCACGGCGTTCGTACGATATTTGGCGACGCAAAAATGAGCGATTTCCCAGCTCGAGAGAATTCGGCGCGAGAGAAACGATGCCCCGTAACGCACATGAGAGCAATCCGGGCCAATTTCTCCCGTTTGATGGGGTCTATGTGTAAAAATTTTGACTTTTTTGAGTGCAGGTGCAAATCTGCTGAAAAAGCCTGTGGAAGTTTCACGGCGTTCGTACGATATTTGGCGACGCAAAAATGAGCGATTTCCCAGCTCGATGGAATTCGGCGCGAGAGAAACGATGCCCCGTAACGCACATGAGAGCAATCCGGGCCAATTTCTCCCGTTTGATGGGGTCTATGTGTAAAAATTTTGACTTTTTTGAGTGCACGTGCAAATCTGCTGAAAAAGCCTGTGGAAGTTTCACGGCGTTCGTACGATATTTGGCGACGCAAAAATGAGCGATTTCCCAGCTCGAGAGAATTCGGCGCGAGAGAAACGATGCCCCGTAACGCACATGAGAGCAATCCGGGCCAATTTCTCCCGTTTGATGGGGTCTATGTGTAAAAATTTTGACTTTTTTGAGTGCAGGTGCAAATCTGCTGGAAAAGCCTGTGGAAGTTTCACGGCGTTCGTACGATATTTGGCGACGCAAAAATGAGCGATTTCCCAGCTCGATGGAATTCGGAGCGAGAGAAACGATGCCCCGTAACGCACATGAGAGCAATCCCGGCCAATTTCTCCCGTTTGATGGGGTCTATGTGTACAAATTTTGACTTTTTTGAGTGCACGTGCCAATCTGCTGGAAAAGCCTGTGGAAGTTTCACGGCGTTCGTACGATATTTGGCGACGCAAAAATGAGCGATTTCCCAGCTCGATGGAATTCGGCGCGAGAGAAACGATGCCCCGTAACGCACATGAGAGCAATCCCGGCCAATTTCTCCCGTTTGATGGGGTCTATGTGTAAAAATTTTGACTTTTTTGAGTGCACGTGCAAATCTGCTGAAAAAGCCTGTGGAAGTTTCACGGCGTTCGTACGATATTTGGCGACGCAAAAATGAGCGATTTCCCAGCTCGATGGAATTCGGAGCGAGAGAAACGATGCCCCGTAACGCACATGAGAGCAATCCCGGCCAATTTCTCCCGTTTGATGGGGTCTATGTGTAAAAATTTTGACTTTTTTGAGTGCACGTGCAAATCTGCTGAAAAAGCCTGTGGAAGTTTCACGGCGTTCGTACGATATTTGGCGACGCAAAAATGAGCGATTTCCCAGCTCGAGAGAATTCGGCGCGAGAGAAACGATGCCCCGTAACGCACATGAGAGCAATCCGGGCCAATTTCTCCCGTTTGATGGGGTCTATGTGTAAAAATTTTGACTTTTTTGAGTGCACGTGCAAATCTGCTGGAAAAGCCTGTGGAAGTTTCACGGCGTTCGTACGATATTTGGCGACGCAAAAATGAGCGATTTCCCAGCTCGATGGAATTCGGCGCGACAGAAACGATGCCCCGTAACGCACATGAGAGCAATCCGGGCCAATTTCTCCCGTTTGATGGGGTCTATGTGTAAAAATTTTGACTTTTTTGAGTGCAGGTGCAAATCTGCTGAAAAAGCCTGTGGAAGTTTCACGGCGTTCGTACGATATTTGGCGACGCAAAAATGAGCGATTTCCCAGCTCGAGAGAATTCGGCGCGAGAGAAACGATGCCCCGTAACGCACATGAGAGCAATCCGGGCCAATTTCTCCCGTTTGATGGGGTCTATGTGTACAAATTTTGACTTTTTTGAGTGCACGTGCAAATCTGCTGAAAAAGCCTGTGGAAGTTTCACGGCGTTCGTACGATATTTGGCGACGCAAAAATGAGCGATTTCCCAGCTCGATGGAATTCGGCGCGACAGAAACGATGCCCCGTAACGCACATGAGAGCAATCCGGGCCAATTTCTCCCGTTTGATGGGGTCTATGTGTAAAAATTTTGACTTTTTTGAGTGCACGTGCAAATCTGCTGAAAAAGCCTGTGGAAGTTTCACGGCGTTCGTACGATATTTGGCGACGCAAAAATGAGCGATTTCCCAGCTCGAGAGAATTCGGCGCGAGAGAAACGATGCCCCGTAACGCACATGAGAGCAATCCCGGCCAATTTCTCCCGTTTGATGGGGTCTATGTGTACAAATTTTGACTTTTTTGAGTGCACGTGCCAATCTGCTGGAAAAGCCTGTGGAAGTTTCACGGCGTTCGTACGATATTTGGCGACGCAAAAATGAGCGATTTCCCAGCTCGATGGAATTCGGCGCGACAGAAACGATGCCCCGTAACGCACATGAGAGCAATCCGGGCCAATTTCTCCCGTTTGATGGGGTCTATGTGTAAAAATTTTGACTTTTTTGAGTGCAGGTGCAAATCTGCTGGAAAAGCCTGTGGAAGTTTCACGGCGTTCGTACGATATTTGGCGACGCAAAAATGAGCGATTTCCAAGCTCGATGGAATTCGGAGCGAGAGAAACGATGCCCCGTAACGCACATGAGAGCAATCCGGGCCAATTTCTCCCGTTTGATGGGGTCTATGTGTAAAAATTTTGACTTTTTTGAGTGCAGGTGCAAATCTGCTGAAAAAGCCTGTGGAAGTTTCACGGCGTTCGTACGATATTTGGCGACGCAAAAATGAGCGATTTCCCAGCTCGAGAGAATTCGGCGCGAGAGAAACGATGCCCCGTAACGCACATGAGAGCAATCCGGGCCAATTTCTCCCGTTTGATGGGGTCTATGTGTAAAAATTTTGACTTTTTTGAGTGCAGGTGCAAATCTGCTGGAAAAGCCTGTGGAAGTTTCACGGCG
Organism: Lampetra planeri; assembly: GCF_965212315.1. Classification (NCBI taxonomy): domain Eukaryota; kingdom Metazoa; phylum Chordata; class Hyperoartia; order Petromyzontiformes; family Petromyzontidae; genus Lampetra; species Lampetra planeri. The sequence goes on from NC_136110.1 coordinate 17,035,624, forward strand.
TTCGTACGATATTTGGCGACGCAAAAATGAGCGATTTCCCAGCTCGATGGAATTCGGCGCGAGAGAAACGATGCCCCGTAACGCACATGAGAGCAATCCCGGCCAATTTCTCCCGTTTGATGGGGTCTATGTGTAAAAATTTTGACTTTTTTGAGTGCACGTGCAAATCTGCTGAAAAAGCCTGTGGAAGTTTCACGGCGTTCGTACGATATTTGGCGACGCAAAAATGAGCGATTTCCCAGCTCGATGGAATTCGGAGCGAGAGAAACGATGCCCCGTAACGCACATGAGAGCAATCCCGGCCAATTTCTCCCGTTTGATGGGGTCTATGTGTAAAAATTTTGACTTTTTTGAGTGCACGTGCAAATCTGCTGAAAAAGCCTGTGGAAGTTTCACGGCGTTCGTACGATATTTGGCGACGCAAAAATGAGCGATTTCCCAGCTCGAGAGAATTCGGCGCGAGAGAAACGATGCCCCGTAACGCACATGAGAGCAATCCGGGCCAATTTCTCCCGTTTGATGGGGTCTATGTGTAAAAATTTTGACTTTTTTGAGTGCAGGTGCAAATCTGCTGAAAAAGCCTGTGGAAGTTTCACGGCGTTCGTACGATATTTGGCGACGCAAAAATGAGCGATTTCCCAGCTCGATGGAATTCGGCGCGAGAGAAACGATGCCCCGTAACGCACATGAGAGCAATCCGGGCCAATTTCTCCCGTTTGATGGGGTCTATGTGTAAAAATTTTGACTTTTTTGAGTGCACGTGCAAATCTGCTGAAAAAGCCTGTGGAAGTTTCACGGCGTTCGTACGATATTTGGCGACGCAAAAATGAGCGATTTCCCAGCTCGAGAGAATTCGGCGCGAGAGAAACGATGCCCCGTAACGCACATGAGAGCAATCCGGGCCAATTTCTCCCGTTTGATGGGGTCTATGTGTAAAAATTTTGACTTTTTTGAGTGCAGGTGCAAATCTGCTGGAAAAGCCTGTGGAAGTTTCACGGCGTTCGTACGATATTTGGCGACGCAAAAATGAGCGATTTCCCAGCTCGATGGAATTCGGAGCGAGAGAAACGATGCCCCGTAACGCACATGAGAGCAATCCCGGCCAATTTCTCCCGTTTGATGGGGTCTATGTGTACAAATTTTGACTTTTTTGAGTGCACGTGCCAATCTGCTGGAAAAGCCTGTGGAAGTTTCACGGCGTTCGTACGATATTTGGCGACGCAAAAATGAGCGATTTCCCAGCTCGATGGAATTCGGCGCGAGAGAAACGATGCCCCGTAACGCACATGAGAGCAATCCCGGCCAATTTCTCCCGTTTGATGGGGTCTATGTGTAAAAATTTTGACTTTTTTGAGTGCACGTGCAAATCTGCTGAAAAAGCCTGTGGAAGTTTCACGGCGTTCGTACGATATTTGGCGACGCAAAAATGAGCGATTTCCCAGCTCGATGGAATTCGGAGCGAGAGAAACGATGCCCCGTAACGCACATGAGAGCAATCCCGGCCAATTTCTCCCGTTTGATGGGGTCTATGTGTAAAAATTTTGACTTTTTTGAGTGCACGTGCAAATCTGCTGAAAAAGCCTGTGGAAGTTTCACGGCGTTCGTACGATATTTGGCGACGCAAAAATGAGCGATTTCCCAGCTCGAGAGAATTCGGCGCGAGAGAAACGATGCCCCGTAACGCACATGAGAGCAATCCGGGCCAATTTCTCCCGTTTGATGGGGTCTATGTGTAAAAATTTTGACTTTTTTGAGTGCACGTGCAAATCTGCTGGAAAAGCCTGTGGAAGTTTCACGGCGTTCGTACGATATTTGGCGACGCAAAAATGAGCGATTTCCCAGCTCGATGGAATTCGGCGCGACAGAAACGATGCCCCGTAACGCACATGAGAGCAATCCGGGCCAATTTCTCCCGTTTGATGGGGTCTATGTGTAAAAATTTTGACTTTTTTGAGTGCAGGTGCAAATCTGCTGAAAAAGCCTGTGGAAGTTTCACGGCGTTCGTACGATATTTGGCGACGCAAAAATGAGCGATTTCCCAGCTCGAGAGAATTCGGCGCGAGAGAAACGATGCCCCGTAACGCACATGAGAGCAATCCGGGCCAATTTCTCCCGTTTGATGGGGTCTATGTGTACAAATTTTGACTTTTTTGAGTGCACGTGCAAATCTGCTGAAAAAGCCTGTGGAAGTTTCACGGCGTTCGTACGATATTTGGCGACGCAAAAATGAGCGATTTCCCAGCTCGATGGAATTCGGCGCGACAGAAACGATGCCCCGTAACGCACATGAGAGCAATCCGGGCCAATTTCTCCCGTTTGATGGGGTCTATGTGTAAAAATTTTGACTTTTTTGAGTGCACGTGCAAATCTGCTGAAAAAGCCTGTGGAAGTTTCACGGCGTTCGTACGATATTTGGCGACGCAAAAATGAGCGATTTCCCAGCTCGAGAGAATTCGGCGCGAGAGAAACGATGCCCCGTAACGCACATGAGAGCAATCCGGGCCAATTTCTCCCGTTTGATGGGGTCTATGTGTAAAAATTTTGACTTTTTTGAGTGCAGGTGCAAATCTGCTGGAAAAGCCTGTGGAAGTTTCACGGCGTTCGTACGATATTTGGCGACGCAAAAATGAGCGATTTCCCAGCTCGATGGAATTCGGAGCGAGAGAAACGATGCCCCGTAACGCACATGAGAGCAATCCCGGCCAATTTCTCCCGTTTGATGGGGTCTATGTGTACAAATTTTGACTTTTTTGAGTGCACGTGCCAATCTGCTGGAAAAGCCTGTGGAAGTTTCACGGCGTTCGTACGATATTTGGCGACGCAAAAATGAGCGATTTCCCAGCTCGATGGAATTCGGCGCGAGAGAAACGATGCCCCGTAACGCACATGAGAGCAATCCCGGCCAATTTCTCCCGTTTGATGGGGTCTATGTGTAAAAATTTTGACTTTTTTGAGTGCACGTGCAAATCTGCTGAAAAAGCCTGTGGAAGTTTCACGGCGTTCGTACGATATTTGGCGACGCAAAAATGAGCGATTTCCCAGCTTGATGGAATTCGGAGCGAGAGAAACGATGCCCCGTAACGCACATGAGAGCAATCCCGGCCAATTTCTCCCGTTTGATGGGGTCTATGTGTAAAAATTTTGACTTTTTTGAGTGCACGTGCAAATCTGCTGAAAAAGCCTGTGGAAGTTTCACGGCGTTCGTACGATATTTGGCGACGCAAAAATGAGCGATTTCCCAGCTCGAGAGAATTCGGCGCGAGAGAAACGATGCCCCGTAACGCACATGAGAGCAATCCGGGCCAATTTCTCCCGTTTGATGGGGTCTATGTGTAAAAATTTTGACTTTTTTGAGTGCACGTGCAAATCTGCTGGAAAAGCCTGTGGAAGTTTCACGGCGTTCGTACGATATTTGGCGACGCAAAAATGAGCGATTTCCCAGCTCGATGGAATTCGGCGCGACAGAAACGATGCCCCGTAACGCACATGAGAGCAATCCGGGCCAATTTCTCCCGTTTGATGGGGTCTATGTGTAAAAATTTTGACTTTTTTGAGTGCAGGTGCAAATCTGCTGAAAAAGCCTGTGGAAGTTTCACGGCGTTCGTACGATATTTGGCGACGCAAAAATGAGCGATTTCCCAGCTCGAGAGAATTCGGCGCGAGAGAAACGATGCCCCGTAACGCACATGAGAGCAATCCGGGCCAATTTCTCCCGTTTGATGGGGTCTATGTGTACAAATTTTGACTTTTTTGAGTGCACGTGCAAATCTGCTGAAAAAGCCTGTGGAAGTTTCACGGCGTTCGTACGATATTTGGCGACGCAAAAATGAGCGATTTCCCAGCTCGAGAGAATTCGGCGCGAGAGAAACGATGCCCCGTAACGCACATGAGAGCAATCCGGGCCAATTTCTCCCGTTTGATGGGGTCTATGTGTAAAAATTTTGACTTTTTTGAGTGCAGGTGCAAATCTGCTGGAAAAGCCTGTGGAAGTTTCACGGCGTTCGTACGATATTTGGCGACGCAAAAATGAGCGATTTCCCAGCTCGATGGAATTCGGCGCGAGAGAAACGATGCCCCTTAACGCACATGAGAGCAATCCCGGCCAATTTCTCCCGTTTGATGGGGTCTATGTGTAAAAATTTTGACTTTTTTGAGTGCACGTGCAAATCTGCTGAAAAAGCCTGTGGAAGTTTCACGGCGTTCGTACGATATTTGGCGACGCAAAAATGAGCGATTTCCCAGCTCGATGGAATTCGGAGCGAGAGAAACGATGCCCCGTAACGCACATGAGAGCAATCCCGGCCAATTTCTCCCGTTTGATGGGGTCTATGTGTAAAAATTTTGACTTTTTTGAGTGCACGTGCAAATCTGCTGAAAAAGCCTGTGGAAGTTTCACGGCGTTCGTACGATATTTGGCGACGCAAAAATGAGCGATTTCCCAGCTCGAGAGAATTCGGCGCGAGAGAAACGATGCCCCGTAACGCACATGAGAGCAATCCGGGCCAATTTCTCCCGTTTGATGGGGTCTATGTGTAAAAATTTTGACTTTTTTGAGTGCAGGTGCAAATCTGCTGAAAAAGCCTGTGGAAGTTTCACGGCGTTCGTACGATATTTGGCGACGCAAAAATGAGCGATTTCCCAGCTCGATGGAATTCGGCGCGAGAGAAACGATGCCCCGTAACGCACATGAGAGCAATCCGGGCCAATTTCTCCCGTTTGATGGGGTCTATGTGTAAAAATTTTGACTTTTTTGAGTGCACGTGCAAATCTGCTGAAAAAGCCTGTGGAAGTTTCACGGCGTTCGTACGATATTTGGCGACGCAAAAATGAGCGATTTCCCAGCTCGAGAGAATTCGGCGCGAGAGAAACGATGCCCCGTAACGCACATGAGAGCAATCCGGGCCAATTTCTCCCGTTTGATGGGGTCTATGTGTAAAAATTTTGACTTTTTTGAGTGCAGGTGCAAATCTGCTGGAAAAGCCTGTGGAAGTTTCACGGCGTTCGTACGATATTTGGCGACGCAAAAATGAGCGATTTCCCAGCTCGATGGAATTCGGAGCGAGAGAAACGATGCCCCGTAACGCACATGAGAGCAATCCCGGCCAATTTCTCCCGTTTGATGGGGTCTATGTGTACAAATTTTGACTTTTTTGAGTGCACGTGCCAATCTGCTGGAAAAGCCTGTGGAAGTTTCACGGCGTTCGTACGATATTTGGCGACGCAAAAATGAGCGATTTCCCAGCTCGATGGAATTCGGCGCGAGAGAAACGATGCCCCGTAACGCACATGAGAGCAATCCCGGCCAATTTCTCCCGTTTGATGGGGTCTATGTGTAAAAATTTTGACTTTTTTGAGTGCACGTGCAAATCTGCTGAAAAAGCCTGTGGAAGTTTCACGGCGTTCGTACGATATTTGGCGACGCAAAAATGAGCGATTTCCCAGCTCGATGGAATTCGGAGCGAGAGAAACGATGCCCCGTAACGCACATGAGAGCAATCCCGGCCAATTTCTCCCGTTTGATGGGGTCTATGTGTAAAAATTTTGACTTTTTTGAGTGCACGTGCAAATCTGCTGAAAAAGCCTGTGGAAGTTTCACGGCGTTCGTACGATATTTGGCGACGCAAAAATGAGCGATTTCCCAGCTCGAGAGAATTCGGCGCGAGAGAAACGATGCCCCGTAACGCACATGAGAGCAATCCGGGCCAATTTCTCCCGTTTGATGGGGTCTATGTGTAAAAATTTTGACTTTTTTGAGTGCACGTGCAAATCTGCTGGAAAAGCCTGTGGAAGTTTCACGGCGTTCGTACGATATTTGGCGACGCAAAAATGAGCGATTTCCCAGCTCGATGGAATTCGGCGCGACAGAAACGATGCCCCGTAACGCACATGAGAGCAATCCGGGCCAATTTCTCCCGTTTGATGGGGTCTATGTGTAAAAATTTTGACTTTTTTGAGTGCAGGTGCAAATCTGCTGAAAAAGCCTGTGGAAGTTTCACGGCGTTCGTACGATATTTGGCGACGCAAAAATGAGCGATTTCCCAGCTCGAGAGAATTCGGCGCGAGAGAAACGATGCCCCGTAACGCACATGAGAGCAATCCGGGCCAATTTCTCCCGTTTGATGGGGTCTATGTGTACAAATTTTGACTTTTTTGAGTGCACGTGCAAATCTGCTGAAAAAGCCTGTGGAAGTTTCACGGCGTTCGTACGATATTTGGCGACGCAAAAATGAGCGATTTCCCAGCTCGATGGAATTCGGCGCGACAGAAACGATGCCCCGTAACGCACATGAGAGCAATCCGGGCCAATTTCTCCCGTTTGATGGGGTCTATGTGTAAAAATTTTGACTTTTTTGAGTGCACGTGCAAATCTGCTGAAAAAGCCTGTGGAAGTTTCACGGCGTTCGTACGATATTTGGCGACGCAAAAATGAGCGATTTCCCAGCTCGAGAGAATTCGGCGCGAGAGAAACGATGCCCCGTAACGCACATGAGAGCAATCCCGGCCAATTTCTCCCGTTTGATGGGGTCTATGTGTACAAATTTTGACTTTTTTGAGTGCACGTGCCAATCTGCTGGAAAAGCCTGTGGAAGTTTCACGGCGTTCGTACGATATTTGGCGACGCAAAAATGAGCGATTTCCCAGCTCGATGGAATTCGGCGCGACAGAAACGATGCCCCGTAACGCACATGAGAGCAATCCGGGCCAATTTCTCCCGTTTGATGGGGTCTATGTGTAAAAATTTTGACTTTTTTGAGTGCAGGTGCAAATCTGCTGGAAAAGCCTGTGGAAGTTTCACGGCGTTCGTACGATATTTGGCGACGCAAAAATGAGCGATTTCCAAGCTCGATGGAATTCGGAGCGAGAGAAACGATGCCCCGTAACGCACATGAGAGCAATCCGGGCCAATTTCTCCCGTTTGATGGGGTCTATGTGTAAAAATTTTGACTTTTTTGAGTGCAGGTGCAAATCTGCTGAAAAAGCCTGTGGAAGTTTCACGGCGTTCGTACGATATTTGGCGACGCAAAAATGAGCGATTTCCCAGCTCGAGAGAATTCGGCGCGAGAGAAACGATGCCCCGTAACGCACATGAGAGCAATCCGGGCCAATTTCTCCCGTTTGATGGGGTCTATGTGTACAAATTTTGACTTTTTTGAGTGCACGTGCCAATCTGCTGGAAAAGCCTGTGGAAGTTTCACGGCGTTCGTACGATATTTGGCGACGCAAAAATGAGCGATTTCCCAGCTCGATGGAATTCGGAGCGAGAGAAACGATGCCCCGTAACGCACATGAGAGCAATCCCGGCCAATTTCTCCCGTTTGATGGGGTCTATGTGTACAAATTTTGACTTTTTTGAGTGCACGTGCCAATCTGCTGGAAAAGCCTGTGGAAGTTTCACGGCGTTCGTACGATATTTGGCGACGCAAAAATGAGCGATTTCCCAGCTCGATGGAATTCGGCGCGACAGAAACGATGCCCCGTAACGCACATGAGAGCAATCCGGGCCAATTTCTCCCGTTTGATGGGGTCTATGTGTAAAAATTTTGACTTTTTTGAGTGCAGGTGCAAATCTGCTGGAAAAGCCTGTGGAAGTTTCACGGCGTTCGTACGATATTTGGCGACGCAAAAATGAGCGATTTCCAAGCTCGATGGAATTCGGAGCGAGAGAAACGATGCCCCGTAACGCACATGAGAGCAATCCGGGCCAATTTCTCCCGTTTGATGGGGTTTATGTGTAAAAATTTTGACTTTTTTGAGTGCAGGTGCAAATCTGCTGAAAAAGCCTGTGGAAGTTTCACGGCGTTCGTACGATATTTGGCGACGCAAAAATGAGCGATTTCCCAGCTCGAGAGAATTCGGCGCGAGAGAAACGATGCCCCGTAACGCACATGAGAGCAATCCGGGCCAATTTCTCCCGTTTGATGGGGTCTATGTGTAAAAATTTTGACTTTTTTGAGTGCACGTGCAAATCTGCTGGAAAAGCCTGTGGAAGTTTCACGGCGTTCGTACGATATTTGGCGACGCAAAAATGAGCGATTTCCCAGCTCGATGGAATTCGGCGCGAGAGAAACGATGCCCCGTAACGCACATGAGAGCAATCCCGGCCAATTTCTCCCGTTTGATGGGGTCTATGTGTAAAAATTTTGACTTTTTTGAGTGCACGTGCAAATCTGCTGAAAAAGCCTGTGGAAGTTTCACGGCGTTCGTACGATATTTGGCGACGCAAAAATGAGCGATTTCCCAGCTCGATGGAATTCGGAGCGAGAGAAACGATGCCCCGTAACGCACATGAGAGCAATCCCGGCCAATTTCTCCCGTTTGATGGGGTCTATGTGTACAAATTTTGACTTTTTTGAGTGCACGTGCAAATCTGCTGAAAAAGCCTGTGGAAGTTTCACGGCGTTCGTACGATATTTGGCGACGCAAAAATGAGCGATTTCCCAGCTCGAGAGAATTCGGCGCGAGAGAAACGATGCCCCGTAACGCACATGAGAGCAATCCGGGCCAATTTCTCCCGTTTGATGGGGTCTATGTGTAAAAATTTTGACTTTTTTGAGTGCACGTGCAAATCTGCTGAAAAAGCCTGTGGAAGTTTCACGGCGTTCGTACGATATTTGGCGACGCAAAAATGAGCGATTTCCCAGCTCGATGGAATTCGGCGCGAGAGAAACGATGCCCCGTAACGCACATGAGAGCAATCCGGGCCAATTTCTCCCGTTTGATGGGGTCTATGTGTAAAAATTTTGACTTTTTTGAGTGCAGGTGCAAATCTGCTGAAAAAGCCTGTGGAAGTTTCACGGCGTTCGTACGATATTTGGCGACGCAAAAATGAGCGATTTCCCAGCTCGAGAGAATTCGGCGCGAGAGAAACGATGCCCCGTAACGCACATGAGAGCAATCCGGGCCAATTTCTCCCGTTTGATGGGGTCTATGTGTAAAAATTTTGACTTTTTTGAGTGCAGGTGCAAATCTGCTGGAAAAGCCTGTGGAAGTTTCACGGCGTTCGTACGATATTTGGCGACGCAAAAATGAGCGATTTCCCAGCTCGATGGAATTCGGAGCGAGAGAAACGATGCCCCGTAACGCACATGAGAGCAATCCCGGCCAATTTCTCCCGTTTGATGGGGTCTATGTGTACAAATTTTGACTTTTTTGAGTGCACGTGCCAATCTGCTGGAAAAGCCTGTGGAAGTTTCACGGCGTTCGTACGATATTTGGCGACGCAAAAATGAGCGATTTCCCAGCTCGATGGAATTCGGCGCGAGAGAAACGATGCCCCGTAACGCACATGAGAGCAATCCCGGCCAATTTCTCCCGTTTGATGGGGTCTATGTGTAAAAATTTTGACTTTTTTGAGTGCACGTGCAAATCTGCTGAAAAAGCCTGTGGAAGTTTCACGGCGTTCGTACGATATTTGGCGACGCAAAAATGAGCGATTTCCCAGCTCGATGGAATTCGGAGCGAGAGAAACGATGCCCCGTAACGCACATGAGAGCAATCCCGGCCAATTTCTCCCGTTTGATGGGGTCTATGTGTAAAAATTTTGACTTTTTTGAGTGCACGTGCAAATCTGCTGAAAAAGCCTGTGGAAGTTTCACGGCGTTCGTACGATATTTGGCGACGCAAAAATGAGCGATTTCCCAGCTCGAGAGAATTCGGCGCGAGAGAAACGATGCCCCGTAACGCACATGAGAGCAATCCGGGCCAATTTCTCCCGTTTGATGGGGTCTATGTGTAAAAATTTTGACTTTTTTGAGTGCACGTGCAAATCTGCTGGAAAAGCCTGTGGAAGTTTCACGGCGTTCGTACGATATTTGGCGACGCAAAAATGAGCGATTTCCCAGCTCGATGGAATTCGGCGCGACAGAAACGATGCCCCGTAACGCACATGAGAGCAATCCGGGCCAATTTCTCCCGTTTGATGGGGTCTATGTGTAAAAATTTTGACTTTTTTGAGTGCAGGTGCAAATCTGCTGAAAAAGCCTGTGGAAGTTTCACGGCGTTCGTACGATATTTGGCGACGCAAAAATGAGCGATTTCCCAGCTCGAGAGAATTCGGCGCGAGAGAAACGATGCCCCGTAACGCACATGAGAGCAATCCGGGCCAATTTCTCCCGTTTGATGGGGTCTATGTGTACAAATTTTGACTTTTTTGAGTGCACGTGCAAATCTGCTGAAAAAGCCTGTGGAAGTTTCACGGCGTTCGTACGATATTTGGCGACGCAAAAATGAGCGATTTCCCAGCTCGATGGAATTCGGCGCGACAGAAACGATGCCCCGTAACGCACATGAGAGCAATCCGGGCCAATTTCTCCCGTTTGATGGGGTCTATGTGTAAAAATTTTGACTTTTTTGAGTGCACGTGCAAATCTGCTGAAAAAGCCTGTGGAAGTTTCACGGCGTTCGTACGATATTTGGCGACGCAAAAATGAGCGATTTCCCAGCTCGAGAGAATTCGGCGCGAGAGAAACGATGCCCCGTAACGCACATGAGAGCAATCCGGGCCAATTTCTCCCGTTTGATGGGGTCTATGTGTAAAAATTTTGACTTTTTTGAGTGCAGGTGCAAATCTGCTGAAAAAGCCTGTGGAAGTTTCACGGCGTTCGTACGATATTTGGCGACGCAAAAATGAGCGATTTCCCAGCTCGATGGAATTCGGCGCGAGAGAAACGATGCCCCGTAACGCACATGAGAGCAATCCGGGCCAATTTCTCCCGTTTGATGGGGTCTATGTGTAAAAATTTTGACTTTTTTGAGTGCAGGTGCAAATCTGCTGAAAAAGCCTGTGGAAGTTTCACGGCGTTCGTACGATATTTGGCGACGCAAAAATGAGCGATTTCCCAGCTCGAGAGAATTCGGCGCGAGAGAAACGATGCCCCGTAACGCACATGAGAGCAATCCGGGCCAATTTCTCCCGTTTGATGGGGTCTATGTGTAAAAATTTTGACTTTTTTGAGTGCAGGTGCAAATCTGCTGGAAAAGCCTGTGGAAGTTTCATCCGACGAAAAAAGCACGTTCTCGAGAAAGCAGGAGAGCTAAGTCATTCACAAATTAGCTGGATTTGGCTTGTGGTTCGTTTCCCAAGTAACAGAGCGGCATCAACCTTTAAGTGCACGCCAGTACATCCCCGTGGGATACAGGGGGTCTCGGCGGACTTTGCTCGGGGGAAAAACGTCGAGGTGAGCCGCCTGGCCATGCTGTTCATGGGTCTCTCCTTTTTAAGTTTCGCCTGCCAATTTATTTTCTCTAGCGGTTTTATACACTAACACTCGATGTTTTGGGAAAGGAATACAATTGTTCAAAAAACGTCTTCGCAATTCATGTCGTTAGATTGCTAATGAAAATTCGTAAAAAAACGTACACGCCATACATGTTCTTTGCTTCCCTCTCGATACAAGTGAAGGGGAAAAACAGC
>NC_136110.1:17057036-17072036 GCF_965212315.1 Lampetra planeri
GAGTGCAGGTGCAAATCTGCTGGAAAAGCCTGTGGAAGTTTCACGGCGTTCGTACGATATTTGGCGACGCAAAAATGAGCGATTTCCCAGCTCGATGGAATTCGGAGCGAGAGAAACGATGCCCCGTAACGCACATGAGAGCAATCCCGGCCAATTTCTCCCGTTTGATGGGGTCTATGTGTACAAATTTTGACTTTTTTGAGTGCACGTGCCAATCTGCTGGAAAAGCCTGTGGAAGTTTCACGGCGTTCGTACGATATTTGGCGACGCAAAAATGAGCGATTTCCCAGCTCGATGGAATTCGGCGCGAGAGAAACGATGCCCCGTAACGCACATGAGAGCAATCCCGGCCAATTTCTCCCGTTTGATGGGGTCTATGTGTAAAAATTTTGACTTTTTTGAGTGCACGTGCAAATCTGCTGAAAAAGCCTGTGGAAGTTTCACGGCGTTCGTACGATATTTGGCGACGCAAAAATGAGCGATTTCCCAGCTCGATGGAATTCGGAGCGAGAGAAACGATGCCCCGTAACGCACATGAGAGCAATCCCGGCCAATTTCTCCCGTTTGATGGGGTCTATGTGTAAAAATTTTGACTTTTTTGAGTGCACGTGCAAATCTGCTGAAAAAGCCTGTGGAAGTTTCACGGCGTTCGTACGATATTTGGCGACGCAAAAATGAGCGATTTCCCAGCTCGAGAGAATTCGGCGCGAGAGAAACGATGCCCCGTAACGCACATGAGAGCAATCCGGGCCAATTTCTCCCGTTTGATGGGGTCTATGTGTAAAAATTTTGACTTTTTTGAGTGCACGTGCAAATCTGCTGGAAAAGCCTGTGGAAGTTTCACGGCGTTCGTACGATATTTGGCGACGCAAAAATGAGCGATTTCCCAGCTCGATGGAATTCGGCGCGACAGAAACGATGCCCCGTAACGCACATGAGAGCAATCCGGGCCAATTTCTCCCGTTTGATGGGGTCTATGTGTAAAAATTTTGACTTTTTTGAGTGCAGGTGCAAATCTGCTGAAAAAGCCTGTGGAAGTTTCACGGCGTTCGTACGATATTTGGCGACGCAAAAATGAGCGATTTCCCAGCTCGAGAGAATTCGGCGCGAGAGAAACGATGCCCCGTAACGCACATGAGAGCAATCCGGGCCAATTTCTCCCGTTTGATGGGGTCTATGTGTACAAATTTTGACTTTTTTGAGTGCACGTGCAAATCTGCTGAAAAAGCCTGTGGAAGTTTCACGGCGTTCGTACGATATTTGGCGACGCAAAAATGAGCGATTTCCCAGCTCGATGGAATTCGGCGCGACAGAAACGATGCCCCGTAACGCACATGAGAGCAATCCGGGCCAATTTCTCCCGTTTGATGGGGTCTATGTGTAAAAATTTTGACTTTTTTGAGTGCACGTGCAAATCTGCTGAAAAAGCCTGTGGAAGTTTCACGGCGTTCGTACGATATTTGGCGACGCAAAAATGAGCGATTTCCCAGCTCGAGAGAATTCGGCGCGAGAGAAACGATGCCCCGTAACGCACATGAGAGCAATCCGGGCCAATTTCTCCCGTTTGATGGGGTCTATGTGTAAAAATTTTGACTTTTTTGAGTGCAGGTGCAAATCTGCTGAAAAAGCCTGTGGAAGTTTCACGGCGTTCGTACGATATTTGGCGACGCAAAAATGAGCGATTTCCCAGCTCGATGGAATTCGGCGCGAGAGAAACGATGCCCCGTAACGCACATGAGAGCAATCCGGGCCAATTTCTCCCGTTTGATGGGGTCTATGTGTAAAAATTTTGACTTTTTTGAGTGCAGGTGCAAATCTGCTGAAAAAGCCTGTGGAAGTTTCACGGCGTTCGTACGATATTTGGCGACGCAAAAATGAGCGATTTCCCAGCTCGAGAGAATTCGGCGCGAGAGAAACGATGCCCCGTAACGCACATGAGAGCAATCCGGGCCAATTTCTCCCGTTTGATGGGGTCTATGTGTAAAAATTTTGACTTTTTTGAGTGCAGGTGCAAATCTGCTGGAAAAGCCTGTGGAAGTTTCACGGCGTTCGTACGATATTTGGCGACGCAAAAATGAGCGATTTCCCAGCTCGATGGAATTCGGCGCGAGAGAAACGATGCCCCGTAACGCACATGAGAGCAATCCCGGCCAATTTCTCCCGTTTGATGGGGTCTATGTGTAAAAATTTTGACTTTTTTGAGTGCACGTGCAAATCTGCTGAAAAAGCCTGTGGAAGTTTCACGGCGTTCGTACGATATTTGGCGACGCAAAAATGAGCGATTTCCCAGCTCGATGGAATTCGGAGCGAGAGAAACGATGCCCCGTAACGCACATGAGAGCAATCCCGGCCAATTTCTCCCGTTTGATGGGGTCTATGTGTAAAAATTTTGACTTTTTTGAGTGCACGTGCAAATCTGCTGAAAAAGCCTGTGGAAGTTTCACGGCGTTCGTACGATATTTGGCGACGCAAAAATGAGCGATTTCCCAGCTCGAGAGAATTCGGCGCGAGAGAAACGATGCCCCGTAACGCACATGAGAGCAATCCGGGCCAATTTCTCCCGTTTGATGGGGTCTATGTGTAAAAATTTTGACTTTTTTGAGTGCAGGTGCAAATCTGCTGAAAAAGCCTGTGGAAGTTTCACGGCGTTCGTACGATATTTGGCGATGCAAAAATGAGCGATTTCCCAGCTCGATGGAATTCGGCGCGAGAGAAACGATGCCCCGTAACGCACATGAGAGCAATCCGGGCCAATTTCTCCCGTTTGATGGGGTCTATGTGTAAAAATTTTGACTTTTTTGAGTGCACGTGCAAATCTGCTGAAAAAGCCTGTGGAAGTTTCACGGCGTTCGTACGATATTTGGCGACGCAAAAATGAGCGATTTCCCAGCTCGAGAGAATTCGGCGCGAGAGAAACGATGCCCCGTAACGCACATGAGAGCAATCCGGGCCAATTTCTCCCGTTTGATGGGGTCTATGTGTAAAAATTTTGACTTTTTTGAGTGCAGGTGCAAATCTGCTGGAAAAGCCTGTGGAAGTTTCACGGCGTTCGTACGATATTTGGCGACGCAAAAATGAGCGATTTCCCAGCTCGATGGAATTCGGAGCGAGAGAAACGATGCCCCGTAACGCACATGAGAGCAATCCCGGCCAATTTCTCCCGTTTGATGGGGTCTATGTGTACAAATTTTGACTTTTTTGAGTGCACGTGCCAATCTGCTGGAAAAGCCTGTGGAAGTTTCACGGCGTTCGTACGATATTTGGCGACGCAAAAATGAGCGATTTCCCAGCTCGATGGAATTCGGCGCGAGAGAAACGATGCCCCGTAACGCACATGAGAGCAATCCCGGCCAATTTCTCCCGTTTGATGGGGTCTATGTGTAAAAATTTTGACTTTTTTGAGTGCACGTGCAAATCTGCTGAAAAAGCCTGTGGAAGTTTCACGGCGTTCGTACGATATTTGGCGACGCAAAAATGAGCGATTTCCCAGCTCGATGGAATTCGGAGCGAGAGAAACGATGCCCCGTAACGCACATGAGAGCAATCCCGGCCAATTTCTCCCGTTTGATGGGGTCTATGTGTAAAAATTTTGACTTTTTTGAGTGCACGTGCAAATCTGCTGAAAAAGCCTGTGGAAGTTTCACGGCGTTCGTACGATATTTGGCGACGCAAAAATGAGCGATTTCCCAGCTCGAGAGAATTCGGCGCGAGAGAAACGATGCCCCGTAACGCACATGAGAGCAATCCGGGCCAATTTCTCCCGTTTGATGGGGTCTATGTGTAAAAATTTTGACTTTTTTGAGTGCACGTGCAAATCTGCTGGAAAAGCCTGTGGAAGTTTCACGGCGTTCGTACGATATTTGGCGACGCAAAAATGAGCGATTTCCCAGCTCGATGGAATTCGGCGCGACAGAAACGATGCCCCGTAACGCACATGAGAGCAATCCGGGCCAATTTCTCCCGTTTGATGGGGTCTATGTGTAAAAATTTTGACTTTTTTGAGTGCAGGTGCAAATCTGCTGAAAAAGCCTGTGGAAGTTTCACGGCGTTCGTACGATATTTGGCGACGCAAAAATGAGCGATTTCCCAGCTCGAGAGAATTCGGCGCGAGAGAAACGATGCCCCGTAACGCACATGAGAGCAATCCGGGCCAATTTCTCCCGTTTGATGGGGTCTATGTGTACAAATTTTGACTTTTTTGAGTGCACGTGCAAATCTGCTGAAAAAGCCTGTGGAAGTTTCACGGCGTTCGTACGATATTTGGCGACGCAAAAATGAGCGATTTCCCAGCTCGATGGAATTCGGCGCGACAGAAACGATGCCCCGTAACGCACATGAGAGCAATCCGGGCCAATTTCTCCCGTTTGATGGGGTCTATGTGTAAAAATTTTGACTTTTTTGAGTGCACGTGCAAATCTGCTGAAAAAGCCTGTGGAAGTTTCACGGCGTTCGTACGATATTTGGCGACGCAAAAATGAGCGATTTCCCAGCTCGAGAGAATTCGGCGCGAGAGAAACGATGCCCCGTAACGCACATGAGAGCAATCCCGGCCAATTTCTCCCGTTTGATGGGGTCTATGTGTACAAATTTTGACTTTTTTGAGTGCACGTGCCAATCTGCTGGAAAAGCCTGTGGAAGTTTCACGGCGTTCGTACGATATTTGGCGACGCAAAAATGAGCGATTTCCCAGCTCGATGGAATTCGGCGCGACAGAAACGATGCCCCGTAACGCACATGAGAGCAATCCGGGCCAATTTCTCCCGTTTGATGGGGTCTATGTGTAAAAATTTTGACTTTTTTGAGTGCAGGTGCAAATCTGCTGGAAAAGCCTGTGGAAGTTTCACGGCGTTCGTACGATATTTGGCGACGCAAAAATGAGCGATTTCCAAGCTCGATGGAATTCGGAGCGAGAGAAACGATGCCCCGTAACGCACATGAGAGCAATCCGGGCCAATTTCTCCCGTTTGATGGGGTCTATGTGTAAAAATTTTGACTTTTTTGAGTGCAGGTGCAAATCTGCTGAAAAAGCCTGTGGAAGTTTCACGGCGTTCGTACGATATTTGGCGACGCAAAAATGAGCGATTTCCCAGCTCGAGAGAATTCGGCGCGAGAGAAACGATGCCCCGTAACGCACATGAGAGCAATCCGGGCCAATTTCTCCCGTTTGATGGGGTCTATGTGTAAAAATTTTGACTTTTTTGAGTGCAGGTGCAAATCTGCTGGAAAAGCCTGTGGAAGTTTCACGGCGTTCGTACGATATTTGGCGACGCAAAAATGAGCGATTTCCCAGCTCGATGGAATTCGGCGCGAGAGAAACGATGCCCCGTAACGCACATGAGAGCAATCCCGGCCAATTTCTCCCGTTTGATGGGGTCTATGTGTAAAAATTTTGACTTTTTTGAGTGCACGTGCAAATCTGCTGAAAAAGCCTGTGGAAGTTTCACGGCGTTCGTACGATATTTGGCGACGCAAAAATGAGCGATTTCCCAGCTCGATGGAATTCGGAGCGAGAGAAACGATGCCCCGTAACGCACATGAGAGCAATCCCGGCCAATTTCTCCCGTTTGATGGGGTCTATGTGTAAAAATTTTGACTTTTTTGAGTGCACGTGCAAATCTGCTGAAAAAGCCTGTGGAAGTTTCACGGCGTTCGTACGATATTTGGCGACGCAAAAATGAGCGATTTCCCAGCTCGAGAGAATTCGGCGCGAGAGAAACGATGCCCCGTAACGCACATGAGAGCAATCCGGGCCAATTTCTCCCGTTTGATGGGGTCTATGTGTAAAAATTTTGACTTTTTTGAGTGCAGGTGCAAATCTGCTGAAAAAGCCTGTGGAAGTTTCACGGCGTTCGTACGATATTTGGCGACGCAAAAATGAGCGATTTCCCAGCTCGATGGAATTCGGCGCGAGAGAAACGATGCCCCGTAACGCACATGAGAGCAATCCGGGCCAATTTCTCCCGTTTGATGGGGTCTATGTGTAAAAATTTTGACTTTTTTGAGTGCACGTGCAAATCTGCTGAAAAAGCCTGTGGAAGTTTCACGGCGTTCGTACGATATTTGGCGACGCAAAAATGAGCGATTTCCCAGCTCGAGAGAATTCGGCGCGAGAGAAACGATGCCCCGTAACGCACATGAGAGCAATCCGGGCCAATTTCTCCCGTTTGATGGGGTCTATGTGTAAAAATTTTGACTTTTTTGAGTGCAGGTGCAAATCTGCTGGAAAAGCCTGTGGAAGTTTCACGGCGTTCGTACGATATTTGGCGACGCAAAAATGAGCGATTTCCCAGCTCGATGGAATTCGGAGCGAGAGAAACGATGCCCCGTAACGCACATGAGAGCAATCCCGGCCAATTTCTCCCGTTTGATGGGGTCTATGTGTACAAATTTTGACTTTTTTGAGTGCACGTGCCAATCTGCTGGAAAAGCCTGTGGAAGTTTCACGGCGTTCGTACGATATTTGGCGACGCAAAAATGAGCGATTTCCCAGCTCGATGGAATTCGGCGCGAGAGAAACGATGCCCCGTAACGCACATGAGAGCAATCCCGGCCAATTTCTCCCGTTTGATGGGGTCTATGTGTAAAAATTTTGACTTTTTTGAGTGCACGTGCAAATCTGCTGAAAAAGCCTGTGGAAGTTTCACGGCGTTCGTACGATATTTGGCGACGCAAAAATGAGCGATTTCCCAGCTCGATGGAATTCGGAGCGAGAGAAACGATGCCCCGTAACGCACATGAGAGCAATCCCGGCCAATTTCTCCCGTTTGATGGGGTCTATGTGTAAAAATTTTGACTTTTTTGAGTGCACGTGCAAATCTGCTGAAAAAGCCTGTGGAAGTTTCACGGCGTTCGTACGATATTTGGCGACGCAAAAATGAGCGATTTCCCAGCTCGAGAGAATTCGGCGCGAGAGAAACGATGCCCCGTAACGCACATGAGAGCAATCCGGGCCAATTTCTCCCGTTTGATGGGGTCTATGTGTAAAAATTTTGACTTTTTTGAGTGCACGTGCAAATCTGCTGGAAAAGCCTGTGGAAGTTTCACGGCGTTCGTACGATATTTGGCGACGCAAAAATGAGCGATTTCCCAGCTCGATGGAATTCGGCGCGACAGAAACGATGCCCCGTAACGCACATGAGAGCAATCCGGGCCAATTTCTCCCGTTTGATGGGGTCTATGTGTAAAAATTTTGACTTTTTTGAGTGCAGGTGCAAATCTGCTGAAAAAGCCTGTGGAAGTTTCACGGCGTTCGTACGATATTTGGCGACGCAAAAATGAGCGATTTCCCAGCTCGAGAGAATTCGGCGCGAGAGAAACGATGCCCCGTAACGCACATGAGAGCAATCCGGGCCAATTTCTCCCGTTTGATGGGGTCTATGTGTACAAATTTTGACTTTTTTGAGTGCACGTGCAAATCTGCTGAAAAAGCCTGTGGAAGTTTCACGGCGTTCGTACGATATTTGGCGACGCAAAAATGAGCGATTTCCCAGCTCGATGGAATTCGGCGCGACAGAAACGATGCCCCGTAACGCACATGAGAGCAATCCGGGCCAATTTCTCCCGTTTGATGGGGTCTATGTGTAAAAATTTTGACTTTTTTGAGTGCACGTGCAAATCTGCTGAAAAAGCCTGTGGAAGTTTCACGGCGTTCGTACGATATTTGGCGACGCAAAAATGAGCGATTTCCCAGCTCGAGAGAATTCGGCGCGAGAGAAACGATGCCCCGTAACGCACATGAGAGCAATCCGGGCCAATTTCTCCCGTTTGATGGGGTCTATGTGTAAAAATTTTGACTTTTTTGAGTGCAGGTGCAAATCTGCTGGAAAAGCCTGTGGAAGTTTCACGGCGTTCGTACGATATTTGGCGACGCAAAAATGAGCGATTTCCCAGCTCGATGGAATTCGGAGCGAGAGAAACGATGCCCCGTAACGCACATGAGAGCAATCCCGGCCAATTTCTCCCGTTTGATGGGGTCTATGTGTACAAATTTTGACTTTTTTGAGTGCACGTGCCAATCTGCTGGAAAAGCCTGTGGAAGTTTCACGGCGTTCGTACGATATTTGGCGACGCAAAAATGAGCGATTTCCCAGCTCGATGGAATTCGGCGCGAGAGAAACGATGCCCCGTAACGCACATGAGAGCAATCCCGGCCAATTTCTCCCGTTTGATGGGGTCTATGTGTAAAAATTTTGACTTTTTTGAGTGCACGTGCAAATCTGCTGAAAAAGCCTGTGGAAGTTTCACGGCGTTCGTACGATATTTGGCGACGCAAAAATGAGCGATTTCCCAGCTCGATGGAATTCGGAGCGAGAGAAACGATGCCCCGTAACGCACATGAGAGCAATCCCGGCCAATTTCTCCCGTTTGATGGGGTCTATGTGTAAAAATTTTGACTTTTTTGAGTGCACGTGCAAATCTGCTGAAAAAGCCTGTGGAAGTTTCACGGCGTTCGTACGATATTTGGCGACGCAAAAATGAGCGATTTCCCAGCTCGAGAGAATTCGGCGCGAGAGAAACGATGCCCCGTAACGCACATGAGAGCAATCCGGGCCAATTTCTCCCGTTTGATGGGGTCTATGTGTAAAAATTTTGACTTTTTTGAGTGCACGTGCAAATCTGCTGGAAAAGCCTGTGGAAGTTTCACGGCGTTCGTACGATATTTGGCGACGCAAAAATGAGCGATTTCCCAGCTCGATGGAATTCGGCGCGACAGAAACGATGCCCCGTAACGCACATGAGAGCAATCCGGGCCAATTTCTCCCGTTTGATGGGGTCTATGTGTAAAAATTTTGACTTTTTTGAGTGCAGGTGCAAATCTGCTGAAAAAGCCTGTGGAAGTTTCACGGCGTTCGTACGATATTTGGCGACGCAAAAATGAGCGATTTCCCAGCTCGAGAGAATTCGGCGCGAGAGAAACGATGCCCCGTAACGCACATGAGAGCAATCCGGGCCAATTTCTCCCGTTTGATGGGGTCTATGTGTACAAATTTTGACTTTTTTGAGTGCACGTGCAAATCTGCTGAAAAAGCCTGTGGAAGTTTCACGGCGTTCGTACGATATTTGGCGACGCAAAAATGAGCGATTTCCCAGCTCGAGAGAATTCGGCGCGAGAGAAACGATGCCCCGTAACGCACATGAGAGCAATCCGGGCCAATTTCTCCCGTTTGATGGGGTCTATGTGTAAAAATTTTGACTTTTTTGAGTGCAGGTGCAAATCTGCTGGAAAAGCCTGTGGAAGTTTCACGGCGTTCGTACGATATTTGGCGACGCAAAAATGAGCGATTTCCCAGCTCGATGGAATTCGGCGCGAGAGAAACGATGCCCCGTAACGCACATGAGAGCAATCCCGGCCAATTTCTCCCGTTTGATGGGGTCTATGTGTAAAAATTTTGACTTTTTTGAGTGCACGTGCAAATCTGCTGAAAAAGCCTGTGGAAGTTTCACGGCGTTCGTACGATATTTGGCGACGCAAAAATGAGCGATTTCCCAGCTCGATGGAATTCGGAGCGAGAGAAACGATGCCCCGTAACGCACATGAGAGCAATCCCGGCCAATTTCTCCCGTTTGATGGGGTCTATGTGTAAAAATTTTGACTTTTTTGAGTGCACGTGCAAATCTGCTGAAAAAGCCTGTGGAAGTTTCACGGCGTTCGTACGATATTTGGCGACGCAAAAATGAGCGATTTCCCAGCTCGAGAGAATTCGGCGCGAGAGAAACGATGCCCCGTAACGCACATGAGAGCAATCCGGGCCAATTTCTCCCGTTTGATGGGGTCTATGTGTAAAAATTTTGACTTTTTTGAGTGCAGGTGCAAATCTGCTGAAAAAGCCTGTGGAAGTTTCACGGCGTTCGTACGATATTTGGCGACGCAAAAATGAGCGATTTCCCAGCTCGATGGAATTCGGCGCGAGAGAAACGATGCCCCGTAACGCACATGAGAGCAATCCGGGCCAATTTCTCCCGTTTGATGGGGTCTATGTGTAAAAATTTTGACTTTTTTGAGTGCACGTGCAAATCTGCTGAAAAAGCCTGTGGAAGTTTCACGGCGTTCGTACGATATTTGGCGACGCAAAAATGAGCGATTTCCCAGCTCGAGAGAATTCGGCGCGAGAGAAACGATGCCCCGTAACGCACATGAGAGCAATCCGGGCCAATTTCTCCCGTTTGATGGGGTCTATGTGTAAAAATTTTGACTTTTTTGAGTGCAGGTGCAAATCTGCTGGAAAAGCCTGTGGAAGTTTCACGGCGTTCGTACGATATTTGGCGACGCAAAAATGAGCGATTTCCCAGCTCGATGGAATTCGGAGCGAGAGAAACGATGCCCCGTAACGCACATGAGAGCAATCCCGGCCAATTTCTCCCGTTTGATGGGGTCTATGTGTACAAATTTTGACTTTTTTGAGTGCACGTGCCAATCTGCTGGAAAAGCCTGTGGAAGTTTCACGGCGTTCGTACGATATTTGGCGACGCAAAAATGAGCGATTTCCCAGCTCGATGGAATTCGGCGCGAGAGAAACGATGCCCCGTAACGCACATGAGAGCAATCCCGGCCAATTTCTCCCGTTTGATGGGGTCTATGTGTAAAAATTTTGACTTTTTTGAGTGCACGTGCAAATCTGCTGAAAAAGCCTGTGGAAGTTTCACGGCGTTCGTACGATATTTGGCGACGCAAAAATGAGCGATTTCCCAGCTCGATGGAATTCGGAGCGAGAGAAACGATGCCCCGTAACGCACATGAGAGCAATCCCGGCCAATTTCTCCCGTTTGATGGGGTCTATGTGTAAAAATTTTGACTTTTTTGAGTGCACGTGCAAATCTGCTGAAAAAGCCTGTGGAAGTTTCACGGCGTTCGTACGATATTTGGCGACGCAAAAATGAGCGATTTCCCAGCTCGAGAGAATTCGGCGCGAGAGAAACGATGCCCCGTAACGCACATGAGAGCAATCCGGGCCAATTTCTCCCGTTTGATGGGGTCTATGTGTAAAAATTTTGACTTTTTTGAGTGCACGTGCAAATCTGCTGGAAAAGCCTGTGGAAGTTTCACGGCGTTCGTACGATATTTGGCGACGCAAAAATGAGCGATTTCCCAGCTCGATGGAATTCGGCACGACAGAAACGATGCCCCGTAACGCACATGAGAGCAATCCGGGCCAATTTCTCCCGTTTGATGGGGTCTATGTGTAAAAATTTTGACTTTTTTGAGTGCAGGTGCAAATCTGCTGAAAAAGCCTGTGGAAGTTTCACGGCGTTCGTACGATATTTGGCGACGCAAAAATGAGCGATTTCCCAGCTCGAGAGAATTCGGCGCGAGAGAAACGATGCCCCGTAACGCACATGAGAGCAATCCGGGCCAATTTCTCCCGTTTGATGGGGTCTATGTGTACAAATTTTGACTTTTTTGAGTGCACGTGCAAATCTGCTGAAAAAGCCTGTGGAAGTTTCACGGCGTTCGTACGATATTTGGCGACGCAAAAATGAGCGATTTCCCAGCTCGATGGAATTCGGCGCGACAGAAACGATGCCCCGTAACGCACATGAGAGCAATCCGGGCCAATTTCTCCCGTTTGATGGGGTCTATGTGTAAAAATTTTGACTTTTTTGAGTGCACGTGCAAATCTGCTGAAAAAGCCTGTGGAAGTTTCACGGCGTTCGTACGATATTTGGCGACGCAAAAATGAGCGATTTCCCAGCTCGAGAGAATTCGGCGCGAGAGAAACGATGCCCCGTAACGCACATGAGAGCAATCCCGGCCAATTTCTCCCGTTTGATGGGGTCTATGTGTACAAATTTTGACTTTTTTGAGTGCACGTGCCAATCTGCTGGAAAAGCCTGTGGAAGTTTCACGGCGTTCGTACGATATTTGGCGACGCAAAAATGAGCGATTTCCCAGCTCGATGGAATTCGGCGCGACAGAAACGATGCCCCGTAACGCACATGAGAGCAATCCGGGCCAATTTCTCCCGTTTGATGGGGTCTATGTGTAAAAATTTTGACTTTTTTGAGTGCAGGTGCAAATCTGCTGGAAAAGCCTGTGGAAGTTTCACGGCGTTCGTACGATATTTGGCGACGCAAAAATGAGCGATTTCCAAGCTCGATGGAATTCGGAGCGAGAGAAACGATGCCCCGTAACGCACATGAGAGCAATCCGGGCCAATTTCTCCCGTTTGATGGGGTCTATGTGTAAAAATTTTGACTTTTTTGAGTGCAGGTGCAAATCTGCTGAAAAAGCCTGTGGAAGTTTCACGGCGTTCGTACGATATTTGGCGACGCAAAAATGAGCGATTTCCCAGCTCGAGAGAATTCGGCGCGAGAGAAACGATGCCCCGTAACGCACATGAGAGCAATCCGGGCCAATTTCTCCCGTTTGATGGGGTCTATGTGTACAAATTTTGACTTTTTTGAGTGCACGTGCCAATCTGCTGGAAAAGCCTGTGGAAGTTTCACGGCGTTCGTACGATATTTGGCGACGCAAAAATGAGCGATTTCCCAGCTCGATGGAATTCGGAGCGAGAGAAACGATGCCCCGTAACGCACATGAGAGCAATCCCGGCCAATTTCTCCCGTTTGATGGGGTCTATGTGTACAAATTTTGACTTTTTTGAGTGCACGTGCCAATCTGCTGGAAAAGCCTGTGGAAGTTTCACGGCGTTCGTACGATATTTGGCGACGCAAAAATGAGCGATTTCCCAGCTCGATGGAATTCGGCGCGACAGAAACGATGCCCCGTAACGCACATGAGAGCAATCCGGGCCAATTTCTCCCGTTTGATGGGGTCTATGTGTAAAAATTTTGACTTTTTTGAGTGCAGGTGCAAATCTGCTGGAAAAGCCTGTGGAAGTTTCACGGCGTTCGTACGATATTTGGCGACGCAAAAATGAGCGATTTCCAAGCTCGATGGAATTCGGAGCGAGAGAAACGATGCCCCGTAACGCACATGAGAGCAATCCGGGCCAATTTCTCCCGTTTGATGGGGTCTATGTGTAAAAATTTTGACTTTTTTGAGTGCAGGTGCAAATCTGCTGAAAAAGCCTGTGGAAGTTTCACGGCGTTCGTACGATATTTGGCGACGCAAAAATGAGCGATTTCCCAGCTCGAGAGAATTCGGCGCGAGAGAAACGATGCCCCGTAACGCACATGAGAGCAATCCGGGCCAATTTCTCCCGTTTGATGGGGTCTATGTGTAAAAATTTAGACTTTTTTGAGTGCACGTGCAAATCTGCTGGAAAAGCCTGTGGAAGTTTCACGGCGTTCGTACGATATTTGGCGACGCAAAAATGAGCGATTTCCCAGCTCGATGGAATTCGGCGCGAGAGAAACGATGCCCCGTAACGCACATGAGAGCAATCCCGGCCAATTTCTCCCGTTTGATGGGGTCTATGTGTAAAAATTTTGACTTTTTTGAGTGCACGTGCAAATCTGCTGAAAAAGCCTGTGGAAGTTTCACGGCGTTCGTACGATATTTGGCGACGCAAAAATGAGCGATTTCCCAGCTCGATGGAATTCGGAGCGAGAGAAACGATGCCCCGTAACGCACATGAGAGCAATCCCGGCCAATTTCTCCCGTTTGATGGGGTCTATGTGTACAAATTTTGACTTTTTTGAGTGCACGTGCAAATCTGCTGAAAAAGCCTGTGGAAGTTTCACGGCGTTCGTACGATATTTGGCGACGCAAAAATGAGCGATTTCCCAGCTCGAGAGAATTCGGCGCGAGAGAAACGATGCCCCGTAACGCACATGAGAGCAATCCGGGCCAATTTCTCCCGTTTGATGGGGTCTATGTGTAAAAATTTTGACTTTTTTGAGTGCACGTGCAAATCTGCTGAAAAAGCCTGTGGAAGTTTCACGGCGTTCGTACGATATTTGGCGACGCAAAAATGAGCGATTTCCCAGCTCGATGGAATTCGGCGCGAGAGAAACGATGCCCCGTAACGCACATGAGAGCAATCCGGGCCAATTTCTCCCGTTTGATGGGGTCTATGTGTAAAAATTTTGACTTTTTTGAGTGCAGGTGCAAATCTGCTGAAAAAGCCTGTGGAAGTTTCACGGCGTTCGTACGATATTTGGCGACGCAAAAATGAGCGATTTCCCAGCTCGAGAGAATTCGGCGCGAGAGAAACGATGCCCCGTAACGCACATGAGAGCAATCCGGGCCAATTTCTCCCGTTTGATGGGGTCTATGTGTAAAAATTTTGACTTTTTTGAGTGCAGGTGCAAATCTGCTGGAAAAGCCTGTGGAAGTTTCACGGCGTTCGTACGATATTTGGCGACGCAAAAATGAGCGATTTCCCAGCTCGATGGAATTCGGAGCGAGAGAAACGATGCCCCGTAACGCACATGAGAGCAATCCCGGCCAATTTCTCCCGTTTGATGGGGTCTATGTGTACAAATTTTGACTTTTTTGAGTGCACGTGCCAATCTGCTGGAAAAGCCTGTGGAAGTTTCACGGCGTTCGTACGATATTTGGCGACGCAAAAATGAGCGATTTCCCAGCTCGATGGAATTCGGCGCGAGAGAAACGATGCCCCGTAACGCACATGAGAGCAATCCCGGCCAATTTCTCCCGTTTGATGGGGTCTATGTGTAAAAATTTTGACTTTTTTGAGTGCACGTGCAAATCTGCTGAAAAAGCCTGTGGAAGTTTCACGGCGTTCGTACGATATTTGGCGACGCAAAAATGAGCGATTTCCCAGCTCGATGGAATTCGGAGCGAGAGAAACGATGCCCCGTAACGCACATGAGAGCAATCCCGGCCAATTTCTCCCGTTTGATGGGGTCTATGTGTAAAAATTTTGACTTTTTTGAGTGCACGTGCAAATCTGCTGAAAAAGCCTGTGGAAGTTTCACGGCGTTCGTACGATATTTGGCGACGCAAAAATGAGCGATTTCCCAGCTCGAGAGAATTCGGCGCGAGAGAAACGATGCCCCGTAACGCACATGAGAGCAATCCGGGCCAATTTCTCCCGTTTGATGGGGTCTATGTGTAAAAATTTTGACTTTTTT
>NC_136110.1:17082036-17087036 GCF_965212315.1 Lampetra planeri
GTTTCACGGCGTTCGTACGATATTTGGCGACGCAAAAATGAGCGATTTCCCAGCTCGATGGAATTCGGAGCGAGAGAAACGATGCCCCGTAACGCACATGAGAGCAATCCCGGCCAATTTCTCCCGTTTGATGGGGTCTATGTGTACAAATTTTGACTTTTTTGAGTGCACGTGCAAATCTGCTGAAAAAGCCTGTGGAAGTTTCACGGCGTTCGTACGATATTTGGCGACGCAAAAATGAGCGATTTCCCAGCTCGAGAGAATTCGGCGCGAGAGAAACGATGCCCCGTAACGCACATGAGAGCAATCCGGGCCAATTTCTCCCGTTTGATGGGGTCTATGTGTAAAAATTTTGACTTTTTTGAGTGCACGTGCAAATCTGCTGAAAAAGCCTGTGGAAGTTTCACGGCGTTCGTACGATATTTGGCGACGCAAAAATGAGCGATTTCCCAGCTCGATGGAATTCGGCGCGAGAGAAACGATGCCCCGTAACGCACATGAGAGCAATCCGGGCCAATTTCTCCCGTTTGATGGGGTCTATGTGTAAAAATTTTGACTTTTTTGAGTGCAGGTGCAAATCTGCTGAAAAAGCCTGTGGAAGTTTCACGGCGTTCGTACGATATTTGGCGACGCAAAAATGAGCGATTTCCCAGCTCGAGAGAATTCGGCGCGAGAGAAACGATGCCCCGTAACGCACATGAGAGCAATCCGGGCCAATTTCTCCCGTTTGATGGGGTCTATGTGTAAAAATTTTGACTTTTTTGAGTGCAGGTGCAAATCTGCTGGAAAAGCCTGTGGAAGTTTCACGGCGTTCGTACGATATTTGGCGACGCAAAAATGAGCGATTTCCCAGCTCGATGGAATTCGGAGCGAGAGAAACGATGCCCCGTAACGCACATGAGAGCAATCCCGGCCAATTTCTCCCGTTTGATGGGGTCTATGTGTACAAATTTTGACTTTTTTGAGTGCACGTGCCAATCTGCTGGAAAAGCCTGTGGAAGTTTCACGGCGTTCGTACGATATTTGGCGACGCAAAAATGAGCGATTTCCCAGCTCGATGGAATTCGGCGCGAGAGAAACGATGCCCCGTAACGCACATGAGAGCAATCCCGGCCAATTTCTCCCGTTTGATGGGGTCTATGTGTAAAAATTTTGACTTTTTTGAGTGCACGTGCAAATCTGCTGAAAAAGCCTGTGGAAGTTTCACGGCGTTCGTACGATATTTGGCGACGCAAAAATGAGCGATTTCCCAGCTCGATGGAATTCGGAGCGAGAGAAACGATGCCCCGTAACGCACATGAGAGCAATCCCGGCCAATTTCTCCCGTTTGATGGGGTCTATGTGTAAAAATTTTGACTTTTTTGAGTGCACGTGCAAATCTGCTGAAAAAGCCTGTGGAAGTTTCACGGCGTTCGTACGATATTTGGCGACGCAAAAATGAGCGATTTCCCAGCTCGAGAGAATTCGGCGCGAGAGAAACGATGCCCCGTAACGCACATGAGAGCAATCCGGGCCAATTTCTCCCGTTTGATGGGGTCTATGTGTAAAAATTTTGACTTTTTTGAGTGCACGTGCAAATCTGCTGGAAAAGCCTGTGGAAGTTTCACGGCGTTCGTACGATATTTGGCGACGCAAAAATGAGCGATTTCCCAGCTCGATGGAATTCGGCGCGACAGAAACGATGCCCCGTAACGCACATGAGAGCAATCCGGGCCAATTTCTCCCGTTTGATGGGGTCTATGTGTAAAAATTTTGACTTTTTTGAGTGCAGGTGCAAATCTGCTGAAAAAGCCTGTGGAAGTTTCACGGCGTTCGTACGATATTTGGCGACGCAAAAATGAGCGATTTCCCAGCTCGAGAGAATTCGGCGCGAGAGAAACGATGCCCCGTAACGCACATGAGAGCAATCCGGGCCAATTTCTCCCGTTTGATGGGGTCTATGTGTACAAATTTTGACTTTTTTGAGTGCACGTGCAAATCTGCTGAAAAAGCCTGTGGAAGTTTCACGGCGTTCGTACGATATTTGGCGACGCAAAAATGAGCGATTTCCCAGCTCGATGGAATTCGGCGCGACAGAAACGATGCCCCGTAACGCACATGAGAGCAATCCGGGCCAATTTCTCCCGTTTGATGGGGTCTATGTGTAAAAATTTTGACTTTTTTGAGTGCACGTGCAAATCTGCTGAAAAAGCCTGTGGAAGTTTCACGGCGTTTGTACGATATTTGGCGACGCAAAAATGAGCGATTTCCCAGCTCGAGAGAATTCGGCGCGAGAGAAACGATGCCCCGTAACGCACATGAGAGCAATCCGGGCCAATTTCTCCCGTTTGATGGGGTCTATGTGTAAAAATTTTGACTTTTTTGAGTGCAGGTGCAAATCTGCTGAAAAAGCCTGTGGAAGTTTCACGGCGTTCGTACGATATTTGGCGACGCAAAAATGAGCGATTTCCCAGCTCGATGGAATTCGGCGCGAGAGAAACGATGCCCCGTAACGCACATGAGAGCAATCCGGGCCAATTTCTCCCGTTTGATGGGGTCTATGTGTAAAAATTTTGACTTTTTTGAGTGCAGGTGCAAATCTGCTGAAAAAGCCTGTGGAAGTTTCACGGCGTTCGTACGATATTTGGCGACGCAAAAATGAGCGATTTCCCAGCTCGAGAGAATTCGGCGCGAGAGAAACGATGCCCCGTAACGCACATGAGAGCAATCCGGGCCAATTTCTCCCGTTTGATGGGGTCTATGTGTAAAAATTTTGACTTTTTTGAGTGCACGTGCAAATCTGCTGGAAAAGCCTGTGGAAGTTTCACGGCGTTCGTACGATATTTGGCGACGCAAAAATGAGCGATTTCCCAGCTCGATGGAATTCGGCGCGACAGAAACGATGCCCCGTAACGCACATGAGAGCAATCCGGGCCAATTTCTCCCGTTTGATGGGGTCTATGTGTAAAAATTTTGACTTTTTTGAGTGCAGGTGCAAATCTGCTGAAAAAGCCTGTGGAAGTTTCACGGCGTTCGTACGATATTTGGCGACGCAAAAATGAGCGATTTCCCAGCTCGAGAGAATTCGGCGCGAGAGAAACGATGCCCCGTAACGCACATGAGAGCAATCCGGGCCAATTTCTCCCGTTTGATGGGGTCTATGTGTACAAATTTTGACTTTTTTGAGTGCACGTGCAAATCTGCTGAAAAAGCCTGTGGAAGTTTCACGGCGTTCGTACGATATTTGGCGACGCAAAAATGAGCGATTTCCCAGCTCGATGGAATTCGGCGCGACAGAAACGATGCCCCGTAACGCACATGAGAGCAATCCGGGCCAATTTCTCCCGTTTGATGGGGTCTATGTGTAAAAATTTTGACTTTTTTGAGTGCACGTGCAAATCTGCTGAAAAAGCCTGTGGAAGTTTCACGGCGTTCGTACGATATTTGGCGACGCAAAAATGAGCGATTTCCCAGCTCGAGAGAATTCGGCGCGAGAGAAACGATGCCCCGTAACGCACATGAGAGCAATCCGGGCCAATTTCTCCCGTTTGATGGGGTCTATGTGTAAAAATTTTGACTTTTTTGAGTGCAGGTGCAAATCTGCTGAAAAAGCCTGTGGAAGTTTCACGGCGTTCGTACGATATTTGGCGACGCAAAAATGAGCGATTTCCCAGCTCGATGGAATTCGGCGCGAGAGAAACGATGCCCCGTAACGCACATGAGAGCAATCCGGGCCAATTTCTCCCGTTTGATGGGGTCTATGTGTAAAAATTTTGACTTTTTTGAGTGCAGGTGCAAATCTGCTGAAAAAGCCTGTGGAAGTTTCACGGCGTTCGTACGATATTTGGCGACGCAAAAATGAGCGATTTCCCAGCTCGAGAGAATTCGGCGCGAGAGAAACGATGCCCCGTAACGCACATGAGAGCAATCCGGGCCAATTTCTCCCGTTTGATGGGGTCTATGTGTAAAAATTTTGACTTTTTTGAGTGCAGGTGCAAATCTGCTGGAAAAGCCTGTGGAAGTTTCATCCGACGAAAAAAGCACGTTCTCGAGAAAGCAGGAGAGCTAAGTCATTCACAAATTAGCTGGATTTGGCTTGTGGTTCGTTTCCCAAGTAACAGAGCGGCATCAACCTTTAAGTGCACGCCAGTACATCCCCGTGGGATACAGGGGGTCTCGGCGGACTTTGCTCGGGGGAAAAACGTCGAGGTGAGCCGCCTGGCCATGCTGTTCATGGGTCTCTCCTTTTTAAGTTTCGCCTGCCAATTTATTTTCTCTAGCGGTTTTATACACTAACACTCGATGTTTTGGGAAAGGAATACAATTGTTCAAAAAACGTCTTCGCAATTCATGTCGTTAGATTGCTAATGAAAATTCGTAAAAAAACGTACACGCCATACATGTTCTTTGCTTCCCTCTCGATACAAGTGAAGGGGAAAAACAGCCTTAACGGTTGCTAAAAAAATCGCCCTTTACATATACATGGGTCGTCTTCCCCTCTCGACAACGGAGACAAGTAACCCACGCCAGGCACTGTCAGTAACTGCCATAGATCTGCTTTAAAATGCCCATTCGTCTTGCGTCGCTCACGTTCCCGGAGCTTTGGGTAATGTCTGAGGCCTATCCCCGCTAATTTCTACCGTTTGTCGGTAGCTGTCTGTAAAAATATAGCATACACCAAAACGAGAAAATATTTCCATCGCACCTGCACAAGTGTATGGACAATGGCAATCTTCATGCGATGCATAAGTGGTGTGTGTCAGCAGGTTTTGTTTCCCAAGTTTTCCGTGAATGAGCGAGTATCTTGAGCTGTGTGACTCAGCCCGAGGGAGCCTCTTCTCCTCCAGAGTGTGTGGGGAAGGCTGTCCCCTTGGGTTGGTGCTGCACGGGTTCGCTGCGCTGTTTGGTCTTGTGCCAAGGAAGGCTGCCAACTGTGCAAGAATTTTAGGGTTGGTTTCAATTGCCGTTGCCGGTCCATAGAGTAGCGAGCATTGTAAGGCCGCTCTAGAGGTTTGCAGGCA
>NC_136110.1:17104536-17122036 GCF_965212315.1 Lampetra planeri
CTGTGGAAGTTTCACGGCGTTCGTACGATATTTGGCGACGCAAAAATGAGCGATTTCCCAGCTCGAGAGAATTCGGCGCGAGAGAAACGATGCCCCGTAACGCACATGAGAGCAATCCGGGCCAATTTCTCCCGTTTGATGGGGTCTATGTGTAAAAATTTTGACTTTTTTGAGTGCACGTGCAAATCTGCTGGAAAAGCCTGTGGAAGTTTCACGGCGTTCGTACGATATTTGGCGACGCAAAAATGAGCAATTTCCCAGCTCGATGGAATTCGGCGCGAGAGAAACGATGCCCCGTAACGCACATGAGAGCAATCCCGGCCAATTTCTCCCGTTTGATGGGGTCTATGTGTAAAAATTTTGACTTTTTTGAGTGCACGTGCAAATCTGCTGAAAAAGCCTGTGGAAGTTTCACGGCGTTCGTACGATATTTGGCGACGCAAAAATGAGCGATTTCCCAGCTCGATGGAATTCGGAGCGAGAGAAACGATGCCCCGTAACGCACATGAGAGCAATCCCGGCCAATTTCTCCCGTTTGATGGGGTCTATGTGTACAAATTTTGACTTTTTTGAGTGCACGTGCAAATCTGCTGAAAAAGCCTGTGGAAGTTTCACGGCGTTCGTACGATATTTGGCGACGCAAAAATGAGCGATTTCCCAGCTCGAGAGAATTCGGCGCGAGAGAAACGATGCCCCGTAACGCACATGAGAGCAATCCGGGCCAATTTCTCCCGTTTGATGGGGTCTATGTGTAAAAATTTTGACTTTTTTGAGTGCACGTGCAAATCTGCTGAAAAAGCCTGTGGAAGTTTCACGGCGTTCGTACGATATTTGGCGACGCAAAAATGAGCGATTTCCCAGCTCGATGGAATTCGGCGCGAGAGAAACGATGCCCCGTAACGCACATGAGAGCAATCCGGGCCAATTTCTCCCGTTTGATGGGGTCTATGTGTAAAAATTTTGACTTTTTTGAGTGCAGGTGCAAATCTGCTGAAAAAGCCTGTGGAAGTTTCACGGCGTTCGTACGATATTTGGCGACGCAAAAATGAGCGATTTCCCAGCTCGAGAGAATTCGGCGCGAGAGAAACGATGCCCCGTAACGCACATGAGAGCAATCCGGGCCAATTTCTCCCGTTTGATGGGGTCTATGTGTAAAAATTTTGACTTTTTTGAGTGCAGGTGCAAATCTGCTGGAAAAGCCTGTGGAAGTTTCACGGCGTTCGTACGATATTTGGCGACGCAAAAATGAGCGATTTCCCAGCTCGATGGAATTCGGAGCGAGAGAAACGATGCCCCGTAACGCACATGAGAGCAATCCCGGCCAATTTCTCCCGTTTGATGGGGTCTATGTGTACAAATTTTGACTTTTTTGAGTGCACGTGCCAATCTGCTGGAAAAGCCTGTGGAAGTTTCACGGCGTTCGTACGATATTTGGCGACGCAAAAATGAGCGATTTCCCAGCTCGATGGAATTCGGCGCGAGAGAAACGATGCCCCGTAACGCACATGAGAGCAATCCCGGCCAATTTCTCCCGTTTGATGGGGTCTATGTGTAAAAATTTTGACTTTTTTGAGTGCACGTGCAAATCTGCTGAAAAAGCCTGTGGAAGTTTCACGGCGTTCGTACGATATTTGGCGACGCAAAAATGAGCGATTTCCCAGCTCGATGGAATTCGGAGCGAGAGAAACGATGCCCCGTAACGCACATGAGAGCAATCCCGGCCAATTTCTCCCGTTTGATGGGGTCTATGTGTAAAAATTTTGACTTTTTTGAGTGCACGTGCAAATCTGCTGAAAAAGCCTGTGGAAGTTTCACGGCGTTCGTACGATATTTGGCGACGCAAAAATGAGCGATTTCCCAGCTCGAGAGAATTCGGCGCGAGAGAAACGATGCCCCGTAACGCACATGAGAGCAATCCGGGCCAATTTCTCCCGTTTGATGGGGTCTATGTGTAAAAATTTTGACTTTTTTGAGTGCACGTGCAAATCTGCTGGAAAAGCCTGTGGAAGTTTCACGGCGTTCGTACGATATTTGGCGACGCAAAAATGAGCGATTTCCCAGCTCGATGGAATTCGGCGCGACAGAAACGATGCCCCGTAACGCACATGAGAGCAATCCGGGCCAATTTCTCCCGTTTGATGGGGTCTATGTGTAAAAATTTTGACTTTTTTGAGTGCAGGTGCAAATCTGCTGAAAAAGCCTGTGGAAGTTTCACGGCGTTCGTACGATATTTGGCGACGCAAAAATGAGCGATTTCCCAGCTCGAGAGAATTCGGCGCGAGAGAAACGATGCCCCGTAACGCACATGAGAGCAATCCGGGCCAATTTCTCCCGTTTGATGGGGTCTATGTGTACAAATTTTGACTTTTTTGAGTGCACGTGCAAATCTGCTGAAAAAGCCTGTGGAAGTTTCACGGCGTTCGTACGATATTTGGCGACGCAAAAATGAGCGATTTCCCAGCTCGATGGAATTCGGCGCGACAGAAACGATGCCCCGTAACGCACATGAGAGCAATCCGGGCCAATTTCTCCCGTTTGATGGGGTCTATGTGTAAAAATTTTGACTTTTTTGAGTGCACGTGCAAATCTGCTGAAAAAGCCTGTGGAAGTTTCACGGCGTTCGTACGATATTTGGCGACGCAAAAATGAGCGATTTCCCAGCTCGAGAGAATTCGGCGCGAGAGAAACGATGCCCCGTAACGCACATGAGAGCAATCCGGGCCAATTTCTCCCGTTTGATGGGGTCTATGTGTAAAAATTTTGACTTTTTTGAGTGCAGGTGCAAATCTGCTGAAAAAGCCTGTGGAAGTTTCACGGCGTTCGTACGATATTTGGCGACGCAAAAATGAGCGATTTCCCAGCTCGATGGAATTCGGCGCGAGAGAAACGATGCCCCGTAACGCACATGAGAGCAATCCGGGCCAATTTCTCCCGTTTGATGGGGTCTATGTGTAAAAATTTTGACTTTTTTGAGTGCAGGTGCAAATCTGCTGAAAAAGCCTGTGGAAGTTTCACGGCGTTCGTACGATATTTGGCGACGCAAAAATGAGCGATTTCCCAGCTCGAGAGAATTCGGCGCGAGAGAAACGATGCCCCGTAACGCACATGAGAGCAATCCGGGCCAATTTCTCCCGTTTGATGGGGTCTATGTGTAAAAATTTTGACTTTTTTGAGTGCAGGTGCAAATCTGCTGGAAAAGCCTGTGGAAGTTTCACGGCGTTCGTACGATATTTGGCGACGCAAAAATGAGCGATTTCCCAGCTCGATGGAATTCGGCGCGAGAGAAACGATGCCCCGTAACGCACATGAGAGCAATCCCGGCCAATTTCTCCCGTTTGATGGGGTCTATGTGTAAAAATTTTGACTTTTTTGAGTGCACGTGCAAATCTGCTGAAAAAGCCTGTGGAAGTTTCACGGCGTTCGTACGATATTTGGCGACGCAAAAATGAGCGATTTCCCAGCTCGATGGAATTCGGAGCGAGAGAAACGATGCCCCGTAACGCACATGAGAGCAATCCCGGCCAATTTCTCCCGTTTGATGGGGTCTATGTGTAAAAATTTTGACTTTTTTGAGTGCACGTGCAAATCTGCTGAAAAAGCCTGTGGAAGTTTCACGGCGTTCGTACGATATTTGGCGACGCAAAAATGAGCGATTTCCCAGCTCGAGAGAATTCGGCGCGAGAGAAACGATGCCCCGTAACGCACATGAGAGCAATCCGGGCCAATTTCTCCCGTTTGATGGGGTCTATGTGTAAAAATTTTGACTTTTTTGAGTGCAGGTGCAAATCTGCTGAAAAAGCCTGTGGAAGTTTCACGGCGTTCGTACGATATTTGGCGACGCAAAAATGAGCGATTTCCCAGCTCGATGGAATTCGGCGCGAGAGAAACGATGCCCCGTAACGCACATGAGAGCAATCCGGGCCAATTTCTCCCGTTTGATGGGGTCTATGTGTAAAAATTTTGACTTTTTTGAGTGCACGTGCAAATCTGCTGAAAAAGCCTGTGGAAGTTTCACGGCGTTCGTACGATATTTGGCGACGCAAAAATGAGCGATTTCCCAGCTCGAGAGAATTCGGCGCGAGAGAAACGATGCCCCGTAACGCACATGAGAGCAATCCGGGCCAATTTCTCCCGTTTGATGGGGTCTATGTGTAAAAATTTTGACTTTTTTGAGTGCAGGTGCAAATCTGCTGGAAAAGCCTGTGGAAGTTTCACGGCGTTCGTACGATATTTGGCGACGCAAAAATGAGCGATTTCCCAGCTCGATGGAATTCGGAGCGAGAGAAACGATGCCCCGTAACGCACATGAGAGCAATCCCGGCCAATTTCTCCCGTTTGATGGGGTCTATGTGTACAAATTTTGACTTTTTTGAGTGCACGTGCCAATCTGCTGGAAAAGCCTGTGGAAGTTTCACGGCGTTCGTACGATATTTGGCGACGCAAAAATGAGCGATTTCCCAGCTCGATGGAATTCGGCGCGAGAGAAACGATGCCCCGTAACGCACATGAGAGCAATCCCGGCCAATTTCTCCCGTTTGATGGGGTCTATGTGTAAAAATTTTGACTTTTTTGAGTGCACGTGCAAATCTGCTGAAAAAGCCTGTGGAAGTTTCACGGCGTTCGTACGATATTTGGCGACGCAAAAATGAGCGATTTCCCAGCTCGATGGAATTCGGAGCGAGAGAAACGATGCCCCGTAACGCACATGAGAGCAATCCCGGCCAATTTCTCCCGTTTGATGGGGTCTATGTGTAAAAATTTTGACTTTTTTGAGTGCACGTGCAAATCTGCTGAAAAAGCCTGTGGAAGTTTCACGGCGTTCGTACGATATTTGGCGACGCAAAAATGAGCGATTTCCCAGCTCGAGAGAATTCGGCGCGAGAGAAACGATGCCCCGTAACGCACATGAGAGCAATCCGGGCCAATTTCTCCCGTTTGATGGGGTCTATGTGTAAAAATTTTGACTTTTTTGAGTGCACGTGCAAATCTGCTGGAAAAGCCTGTGGAAGTTTCACGGCGTTCGTACGATATTTGGCGACGCAAAAATGAGCGATTTCCCAGCTCGATGGAATTCGGCGCGACAGAAACGATGCCCCGTAACGCACATGAGAGCAATCCGGGCCAATTTCTCCCGTTTGATGGGGTCTATGTGTAAAAATTTTGACTTTTTTGAGTGCAGGTGCAAATCTGCTGAAAAAGCCTGTGGAAGTTTCACGGCGTTCGTACGATATTTGGCGACGCAAAAATGAGCAATTTCCCAGCTCGAGAGAATTCGGCGCGAGAGAAACGATGCCCCGTAACGCACATGAGAGCAATCCGGGCCAATTTCTCCCGTTTGATGGGGTCTATGTGTACAAATTTTGACTTTTTTGAGTGCACGTGCAAATCTGCTGAAAAAGCCTGTGGAAGTTTCACGGCGTTCGTACGATATTTGGCGACGCAAAAATGAGCGATTTCCCAGCTCGATGGAATTCGGCGCGACAGAAACGATGCCCCGTAACGCACATGAGAGCAATCCGGGCCAATTTCTCCCGTTTGATGGGGTCTATGTGTAAAAATTTTGACTTTTTTGAGTGCACGTGCAAATCTGCTGAAAAAGCCTGTGGAAGTTTCACGGCGTTCGTACGATATTTGGCGACGCAAAAATGAGCGATTTCCCAGCTCGAGAGAATTCGGCGCGAGAGAAACGATGCCCCGTAACGCACATGAGAGCAATCCCGGCCAATTTCTCCCGTTTGATGGGGTCTATGTGTACAAATTTTGACTTTTTTGAGTGCACGTGCCAATCTGCTGGAAAAGCCTGTGGAAGTTTCACGGCGTTCGTACGATATTTGGCGACGCAAAAATGAGCGATTTCCCAGCTCGATGGAATTCGGCGCGACAGAAACGATGCCCCGTAACGCACATGAGAGCAATCCGGGCCAATTTCTCCCGTTTGATGGGGTCTATGTGTAAAAATTTTGACTTTTTTGAGTGCAGGTGCAAATCTGCTGGAAAAGCCTGTGGAAGTTTCACGGCGTTCGTACGATATTTGGCGACGCAAAAATGAGCGATTTCCAAGCTCGATGGAATTCGGAGCGAGAGAAACGATGCCCCGTAACGCACATGAGAGCAATCCGGGCCAATTTCTCCCGTTTGATGGGGTCTATGTGTAAAAATTTTGACTTTTTTGAGTGCAGGTGCAAATCTGCTGAAAAAGCCTGTGGAAGTTTCACGGCGTTCGTACGATATTTGGCGACGCAAAAATGAGCGATTTCCCAGCTCGAGAGAATTCGGCGCGAGAGAAACGATGCCCCGTAACGCACATGAGAGCAATCCGGGCCAATTTCTCCCGTTTGATGGGGTCTATGTGTAAAAATTTTGACTTTTTTGAGTGCAGGTGCAAATCTGCTGGAAAAGCCTGTGGAAGTTTCACGGCGTTCGTACGATATTTGGCGACGCAAAAATGAGCGATTTCCCAGCTCGATGGAATTCGGCGCGAGAGAAACGATGCCCCGTAACGCACATGAGAGCAATCCCGGCCAATTTCTCCCGTTTGATGGGGTCTATGTGTAAAAATTTTGACTTTTTTGAGTGCACGTGCAAATCTGCTGAAAAAGCCTGTGGAAGTTTCACGGCGTTCGTACGATATTTGGCGACGCAAAAATGAGCGATTTCCCAGCTCGATGGAATTCGGAGCGAGAGAAACGATGCCCCGTAACGCACATGAGAGCAATCCCGGCCAATTTCTCCCGTTTGATGGGGTCTATGTGTAAAAATTTTGACTTTTTTGAGTGCACGTGCAAATCTGCTGAAAAAGCCTGTGGAAGTTTCACGGCGTTCGTACGATATTTGGCGACGCAAAAATGAGCGATTTCCCAGCTCGAGAGAATTCGGCGCGAGAGAAACGATGCCCCGTAACGCACATGAGAGCAATCCGGGCCAATTTCTCCCGTTTGATGGGGTCTATGTGTAAAAATTTTGACTTTTTTGAGTGCAGGTGCAAATCTGCTGAAAAAGCCTGTGGAAGTTTCACGGCGTTCGTACGATATTTGGCGACGCAAAAATGAGCGATTTCCCAGCTCGATGGAATTCGGCGCGAGAGAAACGATGCCCCGTAACGCACATGAGAGCAATCCGGGCCAATTTCTCCCGTTTGATGGGGTCTATGTGTAAAAATTTTGACTTTTTTGAGTGCACGTGCAAATCTGCTGAAAAAGCCTGTGGAAGTTTCACGGCGTTCGTACGATATTTGGCGACGCAAAAATGAGCGATTTCCCAGCTCGAGAGAATTCGGCGCGAGAGAAACGATGCCCCGTAACGCACATGAGAGCAATCCGGGCCAATTTCTCCCGTTTGATGGGGTCTATGTGTAAAAATTTTGACTTTTTTGAGTGCAGGTGCAAATCTGCTGGAAAAGCCTGTGGAAGTTTCACGGCGTTCGTACGATATTTGGCGACGCAAAAATGAGCGATTTCCCAGCTCGATGGAATTCGGAGCGAGAGAAACGATGCCCCGTAACGCACATGAGAGCAATCCCGGCCAATTTCTCCCGTTTGATGGGGTCTATGTGTACAAATTTTGACTTTTTTGAGTGCACGTGCCAATCTGCTGGAAAAGCCTGTGGAAGTTTCACGGCGTTCGTACGATATTTGGCGACGCAAAAATGAGCGATTTCCCAGCTCGATGGAATTCGGCGCGAGAGAAACGATGCCCCGTAACGCACATGAGAGCAATCCCGGCCAATTTCTCCCGTTTGATGGGGTCTATGTGTAAAAATTTTGACTTTTTTGAGTGCACGTGCAAATCTGCTGAAAAAGCCTGTGGAAGTTTCACGGCGTTCGTACGATATTTGGCGACGCAAAAATGAGCGATTTCCCAGCTCGATGGAATTCGGAGCGAGAGAAACGATGCCCCGTAACGCACATGAGAGCAATCCCGGCCAATTTCTCCCGTTTGATGGGGTCTATGTGTAAAAATTTTGACTTTTTTGAGTGCACGTGCAAATCTGCTGAAAAAGCCTGTGGAAGTTTCACGGCGTTCGTACGATATTTGGCGACGCAAAAATGAGCGATTTCCCAGCTCGAGAGAATTCGGCGCGAGAGAAACGATGCCCCGTAACGCACATGAGAGCAATCCGGGCCAATTTCTCCCGTTTGATGGGGTCTATGTGTAAAAATTTTGACTTTTTTGAGTGCACGTGCAAATCTGCTGGAAAAGCCTGTGGAAGTTTCACGGCGTTCGTACGATATTTGGCG
Organism: Lampetra planeri; assembly: GCF_965212315.1. Classification (NCBI taxonomy): domain Eukaryota; kingdom Metazoa; phylum Chordata; class Hyperoartia; order Petromyzontiformes; family Petromyzontidae; genus Lampetra; species Lampetra planeri. The sequence continues at coordinate 17,112,774 of NC_136110.1, forward strand.
ACGCAAAAATGAGCGATTTCCCAGCTCGATGGAATTCGGCGCGACAGAAACGATGCCCCGTAACGCACATGAGAGCAATCCGGGCCAATTTCTCCCGTTTGATGGGGTCTATGTGTAAAAATTTTGACTTTTTTGAGTGCAGGTGCAAATCTGCTGAAAAAGCCTGTGGAAGTTTCACGGCGTTCGTACGATATTTGGCGACGCAAAAATGAGCGATTTCCCAGCTCGAGAGAATTCGGCGCGAGAGAAACGATGCCCCGTAACGCACATGAGAGCAATCCGGGCCAATTTCTCCCGTTTGATGGGGTCTATGTGTACAAATTTTGACTTTTTTGAGTGCACGTGCAAATCTGCTGAAAAAGCCTGTGGAAGTTTCACGGCGTTCGTACGATATTTGGCGACGCAAAAATGAGCGATTTCCCAGCTCGATGGAATTCGGCGCGACAGAAACGATGCCCCGTAACGCACATGAGAGCAATCCGGGCCAATTTCTCCCGTTTGATGGGGTCTATGTGTAAAAATTTTGACTTTTTTGAGTGCACGTGCAAATCTGCTGAAAAAGCCTGTGGAAGTTTCACGGCGTTCGTACGATATTTGGCGACGCAAAAATGAGCGATTTCCCAGCTCGAGAGAATTCGGCGCGAGAGAAACGATGCCCCGTAACGCACATGAGAGCAATCCGGGCCAATTTCTCCCGTTTGATGGGGTCTATGTGTAAAAATTTTGACTTTTTTGAGTGCAGGTGCAAATCTGCTGGAAAAGCCTGTGGAAGTTTCACGGCGTTCGTACGATATTTGGCGACGCAAAAATGAGCGATTTCCCAGCTCGATGGAATTCGGAGCGAGAGAAACGATGCCCCGTAACGCACATGAGAGCAATCCCGGCCAATTTCTCCCGTTTGATGGGGTCTATGTGTACAAATTTTGACTTTTTTGAGTGCACGTGCCAATCTGCTGGAAAAGCCTGTGGAAGTTTCACGGCGTTCGTACGATATTTGGCGACGCAAAAATGAGCGATTTCCCAGCTCGATGGAATTCGGCGCGAGAGAAACGATGCCCCGTAACGCACATGAGAGCAATCCCGGCCAATTTCTCCCGTTTGATGGGGTCTATGTGTAAAAATTTTGACTTTTTTGAGTGCACGTGCAAATCTGCTGAAAAAGCCTGTGGAAGTTTCACGGCGTTCGTACGATATTTGGCGACGCAAAAATGAGCGATTTCCCAGCTCGATGGAATTCGGAGCGAGAGAAACGATGCCCCGTAACGCACATGAGAGCAATCCCGGCCAATTTCTCCCGTTTGATGGGGTCTATGTGTAAAAATTTTGACTTTTTTGAGTGCACGTGCAAATCTGCTGAAAAAGCCTGTGGAAGTTTCACGGCGTTCGTACGATATTTGGCGACGCAAAAATGAGCGATTTCCCAGCTCGAGAGAATTCGGCGCGAGAGAAACGATGCCCCGTAACGCACATGAGAGCAATCCGGGCCAATTTCTCCCGTTTGATGGGGTCTATGTGTAAAAATTTTGACTTTTTTGAGTGCACGTGCAAATCTGCTGGAAAAGCCTGTGGAAGTTTCACGGCGTTCGTACGATATTTGGCGACGCAAAAATGAGCGATTTCCCAGCTCGATGGAATTCGGCGCGACAGAAACGATGCCCCGTAACGCACATGAGAGCAATCCGGGCCAATTTCTCCCGTTTGATGGGGTCTATGTGTAAAAATTTTGACTTTTTTGAGTGCAGGTGCAAATCTGCTGAAAAAGCCTGTGGAAGTTTCACGGCGTTCGTACGATATTTGGCGACGCAAAAATGAGCGATTTCCCAGCTCGAGAGAATTCGGCGCGAGAGAAACGATGCCCCGTAACGCACATGAGAGCAATCCGGGCCAATTTCTCCCGTTTGATGGGGTCTATGTGTACAAATTTTGACTTTTTTGAGTGCACGTGCAAATCTGCTGAAAAAGCCTGTGGAAGTTTCACGGCGTTCGTACGATATTTGGCGACGCAAAAATGAGCGATTTCCCAGCTCGAGAGAATTCGGCGCGAGAGAAACGATGCCCCGTAACGCACATGAGAGCAATCCGGGCCAATTTCTCCCGTTTGATGGGGTCTATGTGTAAAAATTTTGACTTTTTTGAGTGCAGGTGCAAATCTGCTGGAAAAGCCTGTGGAAGTTTCACGGCGTTCGTACGATATTTGGCGACGCAAAAATGAGCGATTTCCCAGCTCGATGGAATTCGGCACGAGAGAAACGATGCCCCGTAACGCACATGAGAGCAATCCCGGCCAATTTCTCCCGTTTGATGGGGTCTATGTGTAAAAATTTTGACTTTTTTGAGTGCACGTGCAAATCTGCTGAAAAAGCCTGTGGAAGTTTCACGGCGTTCGTACGATATTTGGCGACGCAAAAATGAGCGATTTCCCAGCTCGATGGAATTCGGAGCGAGAGAAACGATGCCCCGTAACGCACATGAGAGCAATCCCGGCCAATTTCTCCCGTTTGATGGGGTCTATGTGTAAAAATTTTGACTTTTTTGAGTGCACGTGCAAATCTGCTGAAAAAGCCTGTGGAAGTTTCACGGCGTTCGTACGATATTTGGCGACGCAAAAATGAGCGATTTCCCAGCTCGAGAGAATTCGGCGCGAGAGAAACGATGCCCCGTAACGCACATGAGAGCAATCCGGGCCAATTTCTCCCGTTTGATGGGGTCTATGTGTAAAAATTTTGACTTTTTTGAGTGCAGGTGCAAATCTGCTGAAAAAGCCTGTGGAAGTTTCACGGCGTTCGTACGATATTTGGCGACGCAAAAATGAGCGATTTCCCAGCTCGATGGAATTCGGCGCGAGAGAAACGATGCCCCGTAACGCACATGAGAGCAATCCGGGCCAATTTCTCCCGTTTGATGGGGTCTATGTGTAAAAATTTTGACTTTTTTGAGTGCACGTGCAAATCTGCTGAAAAAGCCTGTGGAAGTTTCACGGCGTTCGTACGATATTTGGCGACGCAAAAATGAGCGATTTCCCAGCTCGAGAGAATTCGGCGCGAGAGAAACGATGCCCCGTAACGCACATGAGAGCAATCCGGGCCAATTTCTCCCGTTTGATGGGGTCTATGTGTAAAAATTTTGACTTTTTTGAGTGCAGGTGCAAATCTGCTGGAAAAGCCTGTGGAAGTTTCACGGCGTTCGTACGATATTTGGCGACGCAAAAATTAGCGATTTCCCAGCTCGATGGAATTCGGAGCGAGAGAAACGATGCCCCGTAACGCACATGAGAGCAATCCCGGCCAATTTCTCCCGTTTGATGGGGTCTATGTGTACAAATTTTGACTTTTTTGAGTGCACGTGCCAATCTGCTGGAAAAGCCTGTGGAAGTTTCACGGCGTTCGTACGATATTTGGCGACGCAAAAATGAGCGATTTCCCAGCTCGATGGAATTCGGCGCGAGAGAAACGATGCCCCGTAACGCACATGAGAGCAATCCCGGCCAATTTCTCCCGTTTGATGGGGTCTATGTGTAAAAATTTTGACTTTTTTGAGTGCACGTGCAAATCTGCTGAAAAAGCCTGTGGAAGTTTCACGGCGTTCGTACGATATTTGGCGACGCAAAAATGAGCGATTTCCCAGCTCGATGGAATTCGGAGCGAGAGAAACGATGCCCCGTAACGCACATGAGAGCAATCCCGGCCAATTTCTCCCGTTTGATGGGGTCTATGTGTAAAAATTTTGACTTTTTTGAGTGCACGTGCAAATCTGCTGAAAAAGCCTGTGGAAGTTTCACGGCGTTCGTACGATATTTGGCGACGCAAAAATGAGCGATTTCCCAGCTCGAGAGAATTCGGCGCGAGAGAAACGATGCCCCGTAACGCACATGAGAGCAATCCGGGCCAATTTCTCCCGTTTGATGGGGTCTATGTGTAAAAATTTTGACTTTTTTGAGTGCACGTGCAAATCTGCTGGAAAAGCCTGTGGAAGTTTCACGGCGTTCGTACGATATTTGGCGACGCAAAAATGAGCGATTTCCCAGCTCGATGGAATTCGGCGCGACAGAAACGATGCCCCGTAACGCACATGAGAGCAATCCGGGCCAATTTCTCCCGTTTGATGGGGTCTATGTGTAAAAATTTTGACTTTTTTGAGTGCAGGTGCAAATCTGCTGAAAAAGCCTGTGGAAGTTTCACGGCGTTCGTACGATATTTGGCGACGCAAAAATGAGCGATTTCCCAGCTCGAGAGAATTCGGCGCGAGAGAAACGATGCCCCGTAACGCACATGAGAGCAATCCGGGCCAATTTCTCCCGTTTGATGGGGTCTATGTGTACAAATTTTGACTTTTTTGAGTGCACGTGCAAATCTGCTGAAAAAGCCTGTGGAAGTTTCACGGCGTTCGTACGATATTTGGCGACGCAAAAATGAGCGATTTCCCAGCTCGATGGAATTCGGCGCGACAGAAACGATGCCCCGTAACGCACATGAGAGCAATCCGGGCCAATTTCTCCCGTTTGATGGGGTCTATGTGTAAAAATTTTGACTTTTTTGAGTGCACGTGCAAATCTGCTGAAAAAGCCTGTGGAAGTTTCACGGCGTTCGTACGATATTTGGCGACGCAAAAATGAGCGATTTCCCAGCTCGAGAGAATTCGGCGCGAGAGAAACGATGCCCCGTAACGCACATGAGAGCAATCCCGGCCAATTTCTCCCGTTTGATGGGGTCTATGTGTACAAATTTTGACTTTTTTGAGTGCACGTGCCAATCTGCTGGAAAAGCCTGTGGAAGTTTCACGGCGTTCGTACGATATTTGGCGACGCAAAAATGAGCGATTTCCCAGCTCGATGGAATTCGGCGCGACAGAAACGATGCCCCGTAACGCACATGAGAGCAATCCGGGCCAATTTCTCCCGTTTGATGGGGTCTATGTGTAAAAATTTTGACTTTTTTGAGTGCAGGTGCAAATCTGCTGGAAAAGCCTGTGGAAGTTTCACGGCGTTCGTACGATATTTGGCGACGCAAAAATGAGCGATTTCCAAGCTCGATGGAATTCGGAGCGAGAGAAACGATGCCCCGTAACGCACATGAGAGCAATCCGGGCCAATTTCTCCCGTTTGATGGGGTCTATGTGTAAAAATTTTGACTTTTTTGAGTGCAGGTGCAAATCTGCTGAAAAAGCCTGTGGAAGTTTCACGGCGTTCGTACGATATTTGGCGACGCAAAAATGAGCGATTTCCCAGCTCGAGAGAATTCGGCGCGAGAGAAACGATGCCCCGTAACGCACATGAGAGCAATCCGGGCCAATTTCTCCCGTTTGATGGGGTCTATGTGTACAAATTTTGACTTTTTTGAGTGCACGTGCCAATCTGCTGGAAAAGCCTGTGGAAGTTTCACGGCGTTCGTACGATATTTGGCGACGCAAAAATGAGCGATTTCCCAGCTCGATGGAATTCGGAGCGAGAGAAACGATGCCCCGTAACGCACATGAGAGCAATCCCGGCCAATTTCTCCCGTTTGATGGGGTCTATGTGTACAAATTTTGACTTTTTTGAGTGCACGTGCCAATCTGCTGGAAAAGCCTGTGGAAGTTTCACGGCGTTCGTACGATATTTGGCGACGCAAAAATGAGCGATTTCCCAGCTCGATGGAATTCGGCGCGACAGAAACGATGCCCCGTAACGCACATGAGAGCAATCCGGGCCAATTTCTCCCGTTTGATGGGGTCTATGTGTAAAAATTTTGACTTTTTTGAGTGCAGGTGCAAATCTGCTGGAAAAGCCTGTGGAAGTTTCACGGCGTTCGTACGATATTTGGCGACGCAAAAATGAGCGATTTCCAAGCTCGATGGAATTCGGAGCGAGAGAAACGATGCCCCGTAACGCACATGAGAGCAATCCGGGCCAATTTCTCCCGTTTGATGGGGTCTATGTGTAAAAATTTTGACTTTTTTGAGTGCAGGTGCAAATCTGCTGAAAAAGCCTGTGGAAGTTTCACGGCGTTCGTACGATATTTGGCGACGCAAAAATGAGCGATTTCCCAGCTCGAGAGAATTCGGCGCGAGAGAAACGATGCCCCGTAACGCACATGAGAGCAATCCGGGCCAATTTCTCCCGTTTGATGGGGTCTATGTGTAAAAATTTTGACTTTTTTGAGTGCACGTGCAAATCTGCTGGAAAAGCCTGTGGAAGTTTCACGGCGTTCGTACGATATTTGGCGACGCAAAAATGAGCGATTTCCCAGCTCGATGGAATTCGGCGCGAGAGAAACGATGCCCCGTAACGCACATGAGAGCAATCCCGGCCAATTTCTCCCGTTTGATGGGGTCTATGTGTAAAAATTTTGACTTTTTTGAGTGCACGTGCAAATCTGCTGAAAAAGCCTGTGGAAGTTTCACGGCGTTCGTACGATATTTGGCGACGCAAAAATGAGCGATTTCCCAGCTCGATGGAATTCGGAGCGAGAGAAACGATGCCCCGTAACGCACATGAGAGCAATCCCGGCCAATTTCTCCCGTTTGATGGGGTCTATGTGTACAAATTTTGACTTTTTTGAGTGCACGTGCAAATCTGCTGAAAAAGCCTGTGGAAGTTTCACGGCGTTCGTACGATATTTGGCGACGCAAAAATGAGCGATTTCCCAGCTCGAGAGAATTCGGCGCGAGAGAAACGATGCCCCGTAACGCACATGAGAGCAATCCGGGCCAATTTCTCCCGTTTGATGGGGTCTATGTGTAAAAATTTTGACTTTTTTGAGTGCACGTGCAAATCTGCTGAAAAAGCCTGTGGAAGTTTCACGGCGTTCGTACGATATTTGGCGACGCAAAAATGAGCGATTTCCCAGCTCGATGGAATTCGGCGCGAGAGAAACGATGCCCCGTAACGCACATGAGAGCAATCCGGGCCAATTTCTCCCGTTTGATGGGGTCTATGTGTAAAAATTTTGACTTTTTTGAGTGCAGGTGCAAATCTGCTGAAAAAGCCTGTGGAAGTTTCACGGCGTTCGTACGATATTTGGCGACGCAAAAATGAGCGATTTCCCAGCTCGAGAGAATTCGGCGCGAGAGAAACGATGCCCCGTAACGCACATGAGAGCAATCCGGGCCAATTTCTCCCGTTTGATGGGGTCTATGTGTAAAAATTTTGACTTTTTTGAGTGCAGGTGCAAATCTGCTGGAAAAGCCTGTGGAAGTTTCACGGCGTTCGTACGATATTTGGCGACGCAAAAATGAGCGATTTCCCAGCTCGATGGAATTCGGAGCGAGAGAAACGATGCCCCGTAACGCACATGAGAGCAATCCCGGCCAATTTCTCCCGTTTGATGGGGTCTATGTGTACAAATTTTGACTTTTTTGAGTGCACGTGCCAATCTGCTGGAAAAGCCTGTGGAAGTTTCACGGCGTTCGTACGATATTTGGCGACGCAAAAATGAGCGATTTCCCAGCTCGATGGAATTCGGCGCGAGAGAAACGATGCCCCGTAACGCACATGAGAGCAATCCCGGCCAATTTCTCCCGTTTGATGGGGTCTATGTGTAAAAATTTTGACTTTTTTGAGTGCACGTGCAAATCTGCTGAAAAAGCCTGTGGAAGTTTCACGGCGTTCGTACAATATTTGGCGACGCAAAAATGAGCGATTTCCCAGCTCGATGGAATTCGGAGCGAGAGAAACGATGCCCCGTAACGCACATGAGAGCAATCCCGGCCAATTTCTCCCGTTTGATGGGGTCTATGTGTAAAAATTTTGACTTTTTTGAGTGCACGTGCAAATCTGCTGAAAAAGCCTGTGGAAGTTTCACGGCGTTCGTACGATATTTGGCGACGCAAAAATGAGCGATTTCCCAGCTCGAGAGAATTCGGCGCGAGAGAAACGATGCCCCGTAACGCACATGAGAGCAATCCGGGCCAATTTCTCCCGTTTGATGGGGTCTATGTGTAAAAATTTTGACTTTTTTGAGTGCACGTGCAAATCTGCTGGAAAAGCCTGTGGAAGTTTCACGGCGTTCGTACGATATTTGGCGACGCAAAAATGAGCGATTTCCCAGCTCGATGGAATTCGGCGCGACAGAAACGATGCCCCGTAACGCACATGAGAGCAATCCGGGCCAATTTCTCCCGTTTGATGGGGTCTATGTGTAAAAATTTTGACTTTTTTGAGTGCAGGTGCAAATCTGCTGAAAAAGCCTGTGGAAGTTTCACGGCGTTCGTACGATATTTGGCGACGCAAAAATGAGCGATTTCCCAGCTCGAGAGAATTCGGCGCGAGAGAAACGATGCCCCGTAACGCACATGAGAGCAATCCGGGCCAATTTCTCCCGTTTGATGGGGTCTATGTGTACAAATTTTGACTTTTTTGAGTGCACGTGCAAATCTGCTGAAAAAGCCTGTGGAAGTTTCACGGCGTTCGTACGATATTTGGCGACGCAAAAATGAGCGATTTCCCAGCTCGATGGAATTCGGCGCGACAGAAACGATGCCCCGTAACGCACATGAGAGCAATCCGGGCCAATTTCTCCCGTTTGATGGGGTCTATGTGTAAAAATTTTGACTTTTTTGAGTGCACGTGCAAATCTGCTGAAAAAGCCTGTGGAAGTTTCACGGCGTTCGTACGATATTTGGCGACGCAAAAATGAGCGATTTCCCAGCTCGAGAGAATTCGGCGCGAGAGAAACGATGCCCCGTAACGCACATGAGAGCAATCCGGGCCAATTTCTCCCGTTTGATGGGGTCTATGTGTAAAAATTTTGACTTTTTTGAGTGCAGGTGCAAATCTGCTGAAAAAGCCTGTGGAAGTTTCACGGCGTTCGTACGATATTTGGCGACGCAAAAATGAGCGATTTCCCAGCTCGATGGAATTCGGCGCGAGAGAAACGATGCCCCGTAACGCACATGAGAGCAATCCGGGCCAATTTCTCCCGTTTGATGGGGTCTATGTGTAAAAATTTTGACTTTTTTGAGTGCAGGTGCAAATCTGCTGAAAAAGCCTGTGGAAGTTTCACGGCGTTCGTACGATATTTGGCGACGCAAAAATGAGCGATTTCCCAGCTCGAGAGAATTCGGCGCGAGAGAAACGATGCCCCGTAACGCACATGAGAGCAATCCGGGCCAATTTCTCCCGTTTGATGGGGTCTATGTGTAAAAATTTTGACTTTTTTGAGTGCAGGTGCAAATCTGCTGGAAAAGCCTGTGGAAGTTTCATCCGACGAAAAAAGCACGTTCTCGAGAAAGCAGGAGAGCTAAGTCATTCACAAATTAGCTGGATTTGGCTTGTGGTTCGTTTCCCA
>NC_136110.1:17142036-17144536 GCF_965212315.1 Lampetra planeri
AAAAGCCTGTGGAAGTTTCACGGCGTTCGTACGATATTTGGCGACGCAAAAATGAGCGATTTCCCAGCTCGATGGAATTCGGCGCGAGAGAAACGATGCCCCGTAACGCACATGAGAGCAATCCGGGCCAATTTCTCCCGTTTGATGGGGTCTATGTGTAAAAATTTTGACTTTTTTGAGTGCACGTGCAAATCTGCTGGAAAAGCCTGTGGAAGTTTCACGGCGTTCGTACGATATTTGGCGACGCAAAAATGAGCGATTTCCCAGCTCGATGGAATTCGGCGCGAGAGAAACGATGCCCCGTAACGCACATGAGAGCAATCCCGGCCAATTTCTCCCGTTTGATGGGGTCTATGTGTAAAAATTTTGACTTTTTTGAGTGCACGTGCAAATCTGCTGAAAAAGCCTGTGGAAGTTTCACGGCGTTCGTACGATATTTGGCGACGCAAAAATGAGCGATTTCCCAGCTCGATGGAATTCGGAGCGAGAGAAACGATGCCCCGTAACGCACATGAGAGCAATCCCGGCCAATTTCTCCCGTTTGATGGGGTCTATGTGTACAAATTTTGACTTTTTTGAGTGCACGTGCAAATCTGCTGAAAAAGCCTGTGGAAGTTTCACGGCGTTCGTACGATATTTGGCGACGCAAAAATGAGCGATTTCCCAGCTCGAGAGAATTCGGCGCGAGAGAAACGATGCCCCGTAACGCACATGAGAGCAATCCGGGCCAATTTCTCCCGTTTGATGGGGTCTATGTGTAAAAATTTTGACTTTTTTGAGTGCACGTGCAAATCTGCTGAAAAAGCCTGTGGAAGTTTCACGGCGTTCGTACGATATTTGGCGACGCAAAAATGAGCGATTTCCCAGCTCGATGGAATTCGGCGCGAGAGAAACGATGCCCCGTAACGCACATGAGAGCAATCCGGGCCAATTTCTCCCGTTTGATGGGGTCTATGTGTAAAAATTTTGACTTTTTTGAGTGCAGGTGCAAATCTGCTGAAAAAGCCTGTGGAAGTTTCACGGCGTTCGTACGATATTTGGCGACGCAAAAATGAGCGATTTCCCAGCTCGAGAGAATTCGGCGCGAGAGAAACGATGCCCCGTAACGCACATGAGAGCAATCCGGGCCAATTTCTCCCGTTTGATGGGGTCTATGTGTAAAAATTTTGACTTTTTTGAGTGCAGGTGCAAATCTGCTGGAAAAGCCTGTGGAAGTTTCACGGCGTTCGTACGATATTTGGCGACGCAAAAATGAGCGATTTCCCAGCTCGATGGAATTCGGAGCGAGAGAAACGATGCCCCGTAACGCACATGAGAGCAATCCCGGCCAATTTCTCCCGTTTGATGGGGTCTATGTGTACAAATTTTGACTTTTTTGAGTGCACGTGCCAATCTGCTGGAAAAGCCTGTGGAAGTTTCACGGCGTTCGTACGATATTTGGCGACGCAAAAATGAGCGATTTCCCAGCTCGATGGAATTCGGCGCGAGAGAAACGATGCCCCGTAACGCACATGAGAGCAATCCCGGCCAATTTCTCCCGTTTGATGGGGTCTATGTGTAAAAATTTTGACTTTTTTGAGTGCACGTGCAAATCTGCTGAAAAAGCCTGTGGAAGTTTCACGGCGTTCGTACGATATTTGGCGACGCAAAAATGAGCGATTTCCCAGCTCGATGGAATTCGGAGCGAGAGAAACGATGCCCCGTAACGCACATGAGAGCAATCCCGGCCAATTTCTCCCGTTTGATGGGGTCTATGTGTAAAAATTTTGACTTTTTTGAGTGCACGTGCAAATCTGCTGAAAAAGCCTGTGGAAGTTTCACGGCGTTCGTACGATATTTGGCGACGCAAAAATGAGCGATTTCCCAGCTCGAGAGAATTCGGCGCGAGAGAAACGATGCCCCGTAACGCACATGAGAGCAATCCGGGCCAATTTCTCCCGTTTGATGGGGTCTATGTGTAAAAATTTTGACTTTTTTGAGTGCACGTGCAAATCTGCTGGAAAAGCCTGTGGAAGTTTCACGGCGTTCGTACGATATTTGGCGACGCAAAAATGAGCGATTTCCCAGCTCGATGGAATTCGGCGCGACAGAAACGATGCCCCGTAACGCACATGAGAGCAATCCGGGCCAATTTCTCCCGTTTGATGGGGTCTATGTGTAAAAATTTTGACTTTTTTGAGTGCAGGTGCAAATCTGCTGAAAAAGCCTGTGGAAGTTTCACGGCGTTCGTACGATATTTGGCGACGCAAAAATGAGCGATTTCCCAGCTCGAGAGAATTCGGCGCGAGAGAAACGATGCCCCGTAACGCACATGAGAGCAATCCGGGCCAATTTCTCCCGTTTGATGGGGTCTATGTGTACAAATTTTGACTTTTTTGAGTGCACGTGCAAATCTGCTGAAAAAGCCTGTGGAAGTTTCACGGCGTTCGTACGATATTTGGCGACGCAAAAATGAGCGATTTCCCAGCTCGATGGAATTCGGCGCGACAGAAACGATGCC
>NC_136110.1:17164536-17167036 GCF_965212315.1 Lampetra planeri
AGTGCACGTGCAAATCTGCTGAAAAAGCCTGTGGAAGTTTCACGGCGTTCGTACGATATTTGGCGACGCAAAAATGAGCGATTTCCCAGCTCGAGAGAATTCGGCGCGAGAGAAACGATGCCCCGTAACGCACATGAGAGCAATCCGGGCCAATTTCTCCCGTTTGATGGGGTCTATGTGTAAAAATTTTGACTTTTTTGAGTGCACGTGCAAATCTGCTGAAAAAGCCTGTGGAAGTTTCACGGCGTTCGTACGATATTTGGCGACGCAAAAATGAGCGATTTCCCAGCTCGATGGAATTCGGCGCGAGAGAAACGATGCCCCGTAACGCACATGAGAGCAATCCGGGCCAATTTCTCCCGTTTGATGGGGTCTATGTGTAAAAATTTTGACTTTTTTGAGTGCAGGTGCAAATCTGCTGAAAAAGCCTGTGGAAGTTTCACGGCGTTCGTACGATATTTGGCGACGCAAAAATGAGCGATTTCCCAGCTCGAGAGAATTCGGCGCGAGAGAAACGATGCCCCGTAACGCACATGAGAGCAATCCGGGCCAATTTCTCCCGTTTGATGGGGTCTATGTGTAAAAATTTTGACTTTTTTGAGTGCAGGTGCAAATCTGCTGGAAAAGCCTGTGGAAGTTTCACGGCGTTCGTACGATATTTGGCGACGCAAAAATGAGCGATTTCCCAGCTCGATGGAATTCGGAGCGAGAGAAACGATGCCCCGTAACGCACATGAGAGCAATCCCGGCCAATTTCTCCCGTTTGATGGGGTCTATGTGTACAAATTTTGACTTTTTTGAGTGCACGTGCCAATCTGCTGGAAAAGCCTGTGGAAGTTTCACGGCGTTCGTACGATATTTGGCGACGCAAAAATGAGCGATTTCCCAGCTCGATGGAATTCGGCGCGAGAGAAACGATGCCCCGTAACGCACATGAGAGCAATCCCGGCCAATTTCTCCCGTTTGATGGGGTCTATGTGTAAAAATTTTGACTTTTTTGAGTGCACGTGCAAATCTGCTGAAAAAGCCTGTGGAAGTTTCACGGCGTTCGTACGATATTTGGCGACGCAAAAATGAGCGATTTCCCAGCTCGATGGAATTCGGAGCGAGAGAAACGATGCCCCGTAACGCACATGAGAGCAATCCCGGCCAATTTCTCCCGTTTGATGGGGTCTATGTGTAAAAATTTTGACTTTTTTGAGTGCACGTGCAAATCTGCTGAAAAAGCCTGTGGAAGTTTCACGGCGTTCGTACGATATTTGGCGACGCAAAAATGAGCGATTTCCCAGCTCGAGAGAATTCGGCGCGAGAGAAACGATGCCCCGTAACGCACATGAGAGCAATCCGGGCCAATTTCTCCCGTTTGATGGGGTCTATGTGTAAAAATTTTGACTTTTTTGAGTGCACGTGCAAATCTGCTGGAAAAGCCTGTGGAAGTTTCACGGCGTTCGTACGATATTTGGCGACGCAAAAATGAGCGATTTCCCAGCTCGATGGAATTCGGCGCGACAGAAACGATGCCCCGTAACGCACATGAGAGCAATCCGGGCCAATTTCTCCCGTTTGATGGGGTCTATGTGTAAAAATTTTGACTTTTTTGAGTGCAGGTGCAAATCTGCTGAAAAAGCCTGTGGAAGTTTCACGGCGTTCGTACGATATTTGGCGACGCAAAAATGAGCGATTTCCCAGCTCGAGAGAATTCGGCGCGAGAGAAACGATGCCCCGTAACGCACATGAGAGCAATCCGGGCCAATTTCTCCCGTTTGATGGGGTCTATGTGTACAAATTTTGACTTTTTTGAGTGCACGTGCAAATCTGCTGAAAAAGCCTGTGGAAGTTTCACGGCGTTCGTACGATATTTGGCGACGCAAAAATGAGCGATTTCCCAGCTCGATGGAATTCGGCGCGACAGAAACGATGCCCCGTAACGCACATGAGAGCAATCCGGGCCAATTTCTCCCGTTTGATGGGGTCTATGTGTAAAAATTTTGACTTTTTTGAGTGCACGTGCAAATCTGCTGAAAAAGCCTGTGGAAGTTTCACGGCGTTCGTACGATATTTGGCGACGCAAAAATGAGCGATTTCCCAGCTCGAGAGAATTCGGCGCGAGAGAAACGATGCCCCGTAACGCACATGAGAGCAATCCGGGCCAATTTCTCCCGTTTGATGGGGTCTATGTGTAAAAATTTTGACTTTTTTGAGTGCAGGTGCAAATCTGCTGAAAAAGCCTGTGGAAGTTTCACGGCGTTCGTACGATATTTGGCGACGCAAAAATGAGCGATTTCCCAGCTCGATGGAATTCGGCGCGAGAGAAACGATGCCCCGTAACGCACATGAGAGCAATCCGGGCCAATTTCTCCCGTTTGATGGGGTCTATGTGTAAAAATTTTGACTTTTTTGAGTGCAGGTGCAAATCTGCTGAAAAAGCCTGTGGAAGTTTCACGGCGTTCGTACGATATTTGGCGACGCAAAAATGAGCGATTTCCCAGCTCGAGAGAAT
>NC_136110.1:17177036-17182036 GCF_965212315.1 Lampetra planeri
TCACGGCGTTCGTACGATATTTGGCGACGCAAAAATGAGCGATTTCCCAGCTCGAGAGAATTCGGCGCGAGAGAAACGATGCCCCGTAACGCACATGAGAGCAATCCGGGCCAATTTCTCCCGTTTGATGGGGTCTATGTGTAAAAATTTTGACTTTTTTGAGTGCACGTGCAAATCTGCTGAAAAAGCCTGTGGAAGTTTCACGGCGTTCGTACGATATTTGGCGACGCAAAAATGAGCGATTTCCCAGCTCGATGGAATTCGGCGCGAGAGAAACGATGCCCCGTAACGCACATGAGAGCAATCCGGGCCAATTTCTCCCGTTTGATGGGGTCTATGTGTAAAAATTTTGACTTTTTTGAGTGCAGGTGCAAATCTGCTGAAAAAGCCTGTGGAAGTTTCACGGCGTTCGTACGATATTTGGCGACGCAAAAATGAGCGATTTCCCAGCTCGAGAGAATTCGGCGCGAGAGAAACGATGCCCCGTAACGCACATGAGAGCAATCCGGGCCAATTTCTCCCGTTTGATGGGGTCTATGTGTAAAAATTTTGACTTTTTTGAGTGCAGGTGCAAATCTGCTGGAAAAGCCTGTGGAAGTTTCACGGCGTTCGTACGATATTTGGCGACGCAAAAATGAGCGATTTCCCAGCTCGATGGAATTCGGAGCGAGAGAAACGATGCCCCGTAACGCACATGAGAGCAATCCCGGCCAATTTCTCCCGTTTGATGGGGTCTATGTGTACAAATTTTGACTTTTTTGAGTGCACGTGCCAATCTGCTGGAAAAGCCTGTGGAAGTTTCACGGCGTTCGTACGATATTTGGCGACGCAAAAATGAGCGATTTCCCAGCTCGATGGAATTCGGCGCGAGAGAAACGATGCCCCGTAACGCACATGAGAGCAATCCCGGCCAATTTCTCCCGTTTGATGGGGTCTATGTGTAAAAATTTTGACTTTTTTGAGTGCACGTGCAAATCTGCTGAAAAAGCCTGTGGAAGTTTCACGGCGTTCGTACGATATTTGGCGACGCAAAAATGAGCGATTTCCCAGCTCGATGGAATTCGGAGCGAGAGAAACGATGCCCCGTAACGCACATGAGAGCAATCCCGGCCAATTTCTCCCGTTTGATGGGGTCTATGTGTAAAAATTTTGACTTTTTTGAGTGCACGTGCAAATCTGCTGAAAAAGCCTGTGGAAGTTTCACGGCGTTCGTACGATATTTGGCGACGCAAAAATGAGCGATTTCCCAGCTCGAGAGAATTCGGCGCGAGAGAAACGATGCCCCGTAACGCACATGAGAGCAATCCGGGCCAATTTCTCCCGTTTGATGGGGTCTATGTGTAAAAATTTTGACTTTTTTGAGTGCACGTGCAAATCTGCTGGAAAAGCCTGTGGAAGTTTCACGGCGTTCGTACGATATTTGGCGACGCAAAAATGAGCGATTTCCCAGCTCGATGGAATTCGGCGCGACAGAAACGATGCCCCGTAACGCACATGAGAGCAATCCGGGCCAATTTCTCCCGTTTGATGGGGTCTATGTGTAAAAATTTTGACTTTTTTGAGTGCAGGTGCAAATCTGCTGAAAAAGCCTGTGGAAGTTTCACGGCGTTCGTACGATATTTGGCGACGCAAAAATGAGCGATTTCCCAGCTCGAGAGAATTCGGCGCGAGAGAAACGATGCCCCGTAACGCACATGAGAGCAATCCGGGCCAATTTCTCCCGTTTGATGGGGTCTATGTGTACAAATTTTGACTTTTTTGAGTGCACGTGCAAATCTGCTGAAAAAGCCTGTGGAAGTTTCACGGCGTTCGTACGATATTTGGCGACGCAAAAATGAGCGATTTCCCAGCTCGATGGAATTCGGCGCGACAGAAACGATGCCCCGTAACGCACATGAGAGCAATCCGGGCCAATTTCTCCCGTTTGATGGGGTCTATGTGTAAAAATTTTGACTTTTTTGAGTGCACGTGCAAATCTGCTGAAAAAGCCTGTGGAAGTTTCACGGCGTTCGTACGATATTTGGCGACGCAAAAATGAGCGATTTCCCAGCTCGAGAGAATTCGGCGCGAGAGAAACGATGCCCCGTAACGCACATGAGAGCAATCCGGGCCAATTTCTCCCGTTTGATGGGGTCTATGTGTAAAAATTTTGACTTTTTTGAGTGCAGGTGCAAATCTGCTGAAAAAGCCTGTGGAAGTTTCACGGCGTTCGTACGATATTTGGCGACGCAAAAATGAGCGATTTCCCAGCTCGATGGAATTCGGCGCGAGAGAAACGATGCCCCGTAACGCACATGAGAGCAATCCGGGCCAATTTCTCCCGTTTGATGGGGTCTATGTGTAAAAATTTTGACTTTTTTGAGTGCACGTGCAAATCTGCTGAAAAAGCCTGTGGAAGTTTCACGGCGTTCGTACGATATTTGGCGACGCAAAAATGAGCGATTTCCCAGCTCGATGGAATTCGGAGCGAGAGAAACGATGCCCCGTAACGCACATGAGAGCAATCCCGGCCAATTTCTCCCGTTTGATGGGGTCTATGTGTAAAAATTTTGACTTTTTTGAGTGCACGTGCAAATCTGCTGAAAAAGCCTGTGGAAGTTTCACGGCGTTCGTACGATATTTGGCGACGCAAAAATGAGCGATTTCCCAGCTCGAGAGAATTCGGCGCGAGAGAAACGATGCCCCGTAACGCACATGAGAGCAATCCGGGCCAATTTCTCCCGTTTGATGGGGTCTATGTGTAAAAATTTTGACTTTTTTGAGTGCACGTGCAAATCTGCTGGAAAAGCCTGTGGAAGTTTCACGGCGTTCGTACGATATTTGGCGACGCAAAAATGAGCGATTTCCCAGCTCGATGGAATTCGGCGCGACAGAAACGATGCCCCGTAACGCACATGAGAGCAATCCGGGCCAATTTCTCCCGTTTGATGGGGTCTATGTGTAAAAATTTTGACTTTTTTGAGTGCAGGTGCAAATCTGCTGAAAAAGCCTGTGGAAGTTTCACGGCGTTCGTACGATATTTGGCGACGCAAAAATGAGCGATTTCCCAGCTCGAGAGAATTCGGCGCGAGAGAAACGATGCCCCGTAACGCACATGAGAGCAATCCGGGCCAATTTCTCCCGTTTGATGGGGTCTATGTGTACAAATTTTGACTTTTTTGAGTGCACGTGCAAATCTGCTGAAAAAGCCTGTGGAAGTTTCACGGCGTTCGTACGATATTTGGCGACGCAAAAATGAGCGATTTCCCAGCTCGATGGAATTCGGCGCGACAGAAACGATGCCCCGTAACGCACATGAGAGCAATCCGGGCCAATTTCTCCCGTTTGATGGGGTCTATGTGTAAAAATTTTGACTTTTTTGAGTGCACGTGCAAATCTGCTGAAAAAGCCTGTGGAAGTTTCACGGCGTTCGTACGATATTTGGCGACGCAAAAATGAGCGATTTCCCAGCTCGAGAGAATTCGGCGCGAGAGAAACGATGCCCCGTAACGCACATGAGAGCAATCCGGGCCAATTTCTCCCGTTTGATGGGGTCTATGTGTAAAAATTTTGACTTTTTTGAGTGCAGGTGCAAATCTGCTGAAAAAGCCTGTGGAAGTTTCACGGCGTTCGTACGATATTTGGCGACGCAAAAATGAGCGATTTCCCAGCTCGATGGAATTCGGCGCGAGAGAAACGATGCCCCGTAACGCACATGAGAGCAATCCGGGCCAATTTCTCCCGTTTGATGGGGTCTATGTGTAAAAATTTTGACTTTTTTGAGTGCAGGTGCAAATCTGCTGAAAAAGCCTGTGGAAGTTTCACGGCGTTCGTACGATATTTGGCGACGCAAAAATGAGCGATTTCCCAGCTCGAGAGAATTCGGCGCGAGAGAAACGATGCCCCGTAACGCACATGAGAGCAATCCGGGCCAATTTCTCCCGTTTGATGGGGTCTATGTGTAAAAATTTTGACTTTTTTGAGTGCAGGTGCAAATCTGCTGGAAAAGCCTGTGGAAGTTTCATCCGACGAAAAAAGCACGTTCTCGAGAAAGCAGGAGAGCTAAGTCATTCACAAATTAGCTGGATTTGGCTTGTGGTTCGTTTCCCAAGTAACAGAGCGGCATCAACCTTTAAGTGCACGCCAGTACATCCCCGTGGGATACAGGGGGTCTCGGCGGACTTTGCTCGGGGGAAAAACGTCGAGGTGAGCCGCCTGGCCATGCTGTTCATGGGTCTCTCCTTTTTAAGTTTCGCCTGCCAATTTATTTTCTCTAGCGGTTTTATACACTAACACTCGATGTTTTGGGAAAGGAATACAATTGTTCAAAAAACGTCTTCGCAATTCATGTCGTTAGATTGCTAATGAAAATTCGTAAAAAAACGTACACGCCATACATGTTCTTTGCTTCCCTCTCGATACAAGTGAAGGGGAAAAACAGCCTTAACGGTTGCTAAAAAAATCGCCCTTTACATATACATGGGTCGTCTTCCCCTCTCGACAACGGAGACAAGTAACCCACGCCAGGCACTGTCAGTAACTGCCATAGATCTGCTTTAAAATGCCCATTCGTCTTGCGTCGCTCACGTTCCCGGAGCTTTGGGTAATGTCTGAGGCCTATCCCCGCTAATTTCTACCGTTTGTCGGTAGCTGTCTGTAAAAATATAGCATACACCAAAACGAGAAAATATTTCCATCGCACCTGCACAAGTGTATGGACAATGGCAATCTTCATGCGATGCATAAGTGGTGTGTGTCAGCAGGTTTTGTTTCCCAAGTTTTCCGTGAATGAGCGAGTATCTTGAGCTGTGTGACTCAGCCCGAGGGAGCCTCTTCTCCTCCAGAGTGTGTGGGGAAGGCTGTCCCCTTGGGTTGGTGCTGCACGGGTTCGCTGCGCTGTTTGGTCTTGTGCCAAGGAAGGCTGCCAACTGTGCAAGAATTTTAGGGTTGGTTTCAATTGCCGTTGCCGGTCCATAGAGTAGCGAGCATTGTAAGGCCGCTCTAGAGGTTTGCAGGCATGT
>NC_136110.1:17212036-17214536 GCF_965212315.1 Lampetra planeri
TATTTGGCGACGCAAAAATGAGCGATTTCCCAGCTCGATGGAATTCGGCGCGAGAGAAACGATGCCCCGTAACGCACATGAGAGCAATCCCGGCCAATTTCTCCCGTTTGATGGGGTCTATGTGTAAAAATTTTGACTTTTTTGGGTGCACGTGCAAATCTGCTGAAAAAGCCTGTGGAAGTTTCACGGCGTTCGTACGATATTTGGCGACGCAAAAATGAGCGATTTCCCAGCTCGATGGAATTCGGAGCGAGAGAAACGATGCCCCGTAACGCACATGAGAGCAATCCCGGCCAATTTCTCCCGTTTGATGGGGTCTATGTGTACAAATTTTGACTTTTTTGAGTGCACGTGCAAATCTGCTGAAAAAGCCTGTGGAAGTTTCACGGCGTTCGTACGATATTTGGCGACGCAAAAATGAGCGATTTCCCAGCTCGAGAGAATTCGGCGCGAGAGAAACGATGCCCCGTAACGCACATGAGAGCAATCCGGGCCAATTTCTCCCGTTTGATGGGGTCTATGTGTAAAAATTTTGACTTTTTTGAGTGCACGTGCAAATCTGCTGAAAAAGCCTGTGGAAGTTTCACGGCGTTCGTACGATATTTGGCGACGCAAAAATGAGCGATTTCCCAGCTCGATGGAATTCGGCGCGAGAGAAACGATGCCCCGTAACGCACATGAGAGCAATCCGGGCCAATTTCTCCCGTTTGATGGG
Organism: Lampetra planeri; assembly: GCF_965212315.1. Taxonomy (NCBI): domain Eukaryota; kingdom Metazoa; phylum Chordata; class Hyperoartia; order Petromyzontiformes; family Petromyzontidae; genus Lampetra; species Lampetra planeri. Next base: position 17,212,752 of record NC_136110.1, read on the forward strand.
GTCTATGTGTAAAAATTTTGACTTTTTTGAGTGCAGGTGCAAATCTGCTGAAAAAGCCTGTGGAAGTTTCACGGCGTTCGTACGATATTTGGCGACGCAAAAATGAGCGATTTCCCAGCTCGAGAGAATTCGGCGCGAGAGAAACGATGCCCCGTAACGCACATGAGAGCAATCCGGGCCAATTTCTCCCGTTTGATGGGGTCTATGTGTAAAAATTTTGACTTTTTTGAGTGCAGGTGCAAATCTGCTGGAAAAGCCTGTGGAAGTTTCACGGCGTTCGTACGATATTTGGCGACGCAAAAATGAGCGATTTCCCAGCTCGATGGAATTCGGAGCGAGAGAAACGATGCCCCGTAACGCACATGAGAGCAATCCCGGCCAATTTCTCCCGTTTGATGGGGTCTATGTGTACAAATTTTGACTTTTTTGAGTGCACGTGCCAATCTGCTGGAAAAGCCTGTGGAAGTTTCACGGCGTTCGTACGATATTTGGCGACGCAAAAATGAGCGATTTCCCAGCTCGATGGAATTCGGCGCGAGAGAAACGATGCCCCGTAACGCACATGAGAGCAATCCCGGCCAATTTCTCCCGTTTGATGGGGTCTATGTGTAAAAATTTTGACTTTTTTGAGTGCACGTGCAAATCTGCTGAAAAAGCCTGTGGAAGTTTCACGGCGTTCGTACGATATTTGGCGACGCAAAAATGAGCGATTTCCCAGCTCGATGGAATTCGGAGCGAGAGAAACGATGCCCCGTAACGCACATGAGAGCAATCCCGGCCAATTTCTCCCGTTTGATGGGGTCTATGTGTAAAAATTTTGACTTTTTTGAGTGCACGTGCAAATCTGCTGAAAAAGCCTGTGGAAGTTTCACGGCGTTCGTACGATATTTGGCGACGCAAAAATGAGCGATTTCCCAGCTCGAGAGAATTCGGCGCGAGAGAAACGATGCCCCGTAACGCACATGAGAGCAATCCGGGCCAATTTCTCCCGTTTGATGGGGTCTATGTGTAAAAATTTTGACTTTTTTGAGTGCACGTGCAAATCTGCTGGAAAAGCCTGTGGAAGTTTCACGGCGTTCGTACGATATTTGGCGACGCAAAAATGAGCGATTTCCCAGCTCGATGGAATTCGGCGCGACAGAAACGATGCCCCGTAACGCACATGAGAGCAATCCGGGCCAATTTCTCCCGTTTGATGGGGTCTATGTGTAAAAATTTTGACTTTTTTGAGTGCAGGTGCAAATCTGCTGAAAAAGCCTGTGGAAGTTTCACGGCGTTCGTACGATATTTGGCGACGCAAAAATGAGCGATTTCCCAGCTCGAGAGAATTCGGCGCGAGAGAAACGATGCCCCGTAACGCACATGAGAGCAATCCGGGCCAATTTCTCCCGTTTGATGGGGTCTATGTGTACAAATTTTGACTTTTTTGAGTGCACGTGCAAATCTGCTGAAAAAGCCTGTGGAAGTTTCACGGCGTTCGTACGATATTTGGCGACGCAAAAATGAGCGATTTCCCAGCTCGATGGAATTCGGCGCGACAGAAACGATGCCCCGTAACGCACATGAGAGCAATCCGGGCCAATTTCTCCCGTTTGATGGGGTCTATGTGTAAAAATTTTGACTTTTTTGAGTGCACGTGCAAATCTGCTGAAAAAGCCTGTGGAAGTTTCACGGCGTTCGTACGATATTTGGCGACGCAAAAATGAGCGATTTCCCAGCTCGAGAGAATTCGGCGCGAGAGAAACGATGCCCCGTAACGCACATGAGAGCAATCCGGGCCAATTT
>NC_136110.1:17224536-17227036 GCF_965212315.1 Lampetra planeri
GGCGCGAGAGAAACGATGCCCCGTAACGCACATGAGAGCAATCCCGGCCAATTTCTCCCGTTTGATGGGGTCTATGTGTAAAAATTTTGACTTTTTTGAGTGCACGTGCAAATCTGCTGAAAAAGCCTGTGGAAGTTTCACGGCGTTCGTACGATATTTGGCGACGCAAAAATGAGCGATTTCCCAGCTCGATGGAATTCGGAGCGAGAGAAACGATGCCCCGTAACGCACATGAGAGCAATCCCGGCCAATTTCTCCCGTTTGATGGGGTCTATGTGTACAAATTTTGACTTTTTTGAGTGCACGTGCAAATCTGCTGAAAAAGCCTGTGGAAGTTTCACGGCGTTCGTACGATATTTGGCGACGCAAAAATGAGCGATTTCCCAGCTCGAGAGAATTCGGCGCGAGAGAAACGATGCCCCGTAACGCACATGAGAGCAATCCGGGCCAATTTCTCCCGTTTGATGGGGTCTATGTGTAAAAATTTTGACTTTTTTGAGTGCACGTGCAAATCTGCTGAAAAAGCCTGTGGAAGTTTCACGGCGTTCGTACGATATTTGGCGACGCAAAAATGAGCGATTTCCCAGCTCGATGGAATTCGGAGCGAGAGAAACGATGCCCCGTAACGCACATGAGAGCAATCCCGGCCAATTTCTCCCGTTTGATGGGGTCTATGTGTAAAAATTTTGACTTTTTTGAGTGCACGTGCAAATCTGCTGAAAAAGCCTGTGGAAGTTTCACGGCGTTCGTACGATATTTGGCGACGCAAAAATGAGCGATTTCCCAGCTCGAGAGAATTCGGCGCGAGAGAAACGATGCCCCGTAACGCACATGAGAGCAATCCGGGCCAATTTCTCCCGTTTGATGGGGTCTATGTGTAAAAATTTTGACTTTTTTGAGTGCACGTGCAAATCTGCTGGAAAAGCCTGTGGAAGTTTCACGGCGTTCGTACGATATTTGGCGACGCAAAAATGAGCGATTTCCCAGCTCGATGGAATTCGGCGCGACAGAAACGATGCCCCGTAACGCACATGAGAGCAATCCGGGCCAATTTCTCCCGTTTGATGGGGTCTATGTGTAAAAATTTTGACTTTTTTGAGTGCAGGTGCAAATCTGCTGAAAAAGCCTGTGGAAGTTTCACGGCGTTCGTACGATATTTGGCGACGCAAAAATGAGCGATTTCCCAGCTCGAGAGAATTCGGCGCGAGAGAAACGATGCCCCGTAACGCACATGAGAGCAATCCGGGCCAATTTCTCCCGTTTGATGGGGTCTATGTGTACAAATTTTGACTTTTTTGAGTGCACGTGCAAATCTGCTGAAAAAGCCTGTGGAAGTTTCACGGCGTTCGTACGATATTTGGCGACGCAAAAATGAGCGATTTCCCAGCTCGATGGAATTCGGCGCGACAGAAACGATGCCCCGTAACGCACATGAGAGCAATCCGGGCCAATTTCTCCCGTTTGATGGGGTCTATGTGTAAAAATTTTGACTTTTTTGAGTGCACGTGCAAATCTGCTGAAAAAGCCTGTGGAAGTTTCACGGCGTTCGTACGATATTTGGCGACGCAAAAATGAGCGATTTCCCAGCTCGAGAGAATTCGGCGCGAGAGAAACGATGCCCCGTAACGCACATGAGAGCAATCCGGGCCAATTTCTCCCGTTTGATGGGGTCTATGTGTAAAAATTTTGACTTTTTTGAGTGCAGGTGCAAATCTGCTGAAAAAGCCTGTGGAAGTTTCACGGCGTTCGTACGATATTTGGCGACGCAAAAATGAGCAATTTCCCAGCTCGATGGAATTCGGCGCGAGAGAAACGATGCCCCGTAACGCACATGAGAGCAATCCGGGCCAATTTCTCCCGTTTGATGGGGTCTATGTGTAAAAATTTTGACTTTTTTGAGTGCAGGTGCAAATCTGCTGAAAAAGCCTGTGGAAGTTTCACGGCGTTCGTACGATATTTGGCGACGCAAAAATGAGCGATTTCCCAGCTCGAGAGAATTCGGCGCGAGAGAAACGATGCCCCGTAACGCACATGAGAGCAATCCGGGCCAATTTCTCCCGTTTGATGGGGTCTATGTGTAAAAATTTTGACTTTTTTGAGTGCAGGTGCAAATCTGCTGGAAAAGCCTGTGGAAGTTTCATCCGACGAAAAAAGCACGTTCTCGAGAAAGCAGGAGAGCTAAGTCATTCACAAATTAGCTGGATTTGGCTTGTGGTTCGTTTCCCAAGTAACAGAGCGGCATCAACCTTTAAGTGCACGCCAGTACATCCCCGTGGGATACAGGGGGTCTCGGCGGACTTTGCTCGGGGGAAAAACGTCGAGGTGAGCCGCCTGGCCATGCTGTTCATGGGTCTCTCCTTTTTAAGTTTCGCCTGCCAATTTATTTTCTCTAGCGGTTTTATACACTAACACTCGATGTTTTGGGAAAGGAATACAATTGTTCAAAAAACGTCTTCGCAATTCATGTCGTTAGATTGCTAATGAAAATTCGTAAAAAAAC
>NC_136110.1:17259498-17261998 GCF_965212315.1 Lampetra planeri
ACTTGGGAAACGAACCACAAGCCAAATCCAGCTAATTTGTGAATGACTTAGCTCTCCTGCTTTCTCGAGAACGTGCTTTTTTCGTCGGATGAAACTTCCACAGGCTTTTCCAGCAGATTTGCACCTGCACTCAAAAAAGTCAAAATTTTTACACATAGACCCCATCAAACGGGAGAAATTGGCCCGGATTGCTCTCATGTGCGTTACGGGGCATCGTTTCTCTCGCGCCGAATTCTCTCGAGCTGGGAAATCGCTCATTTTTGCGTCGCCAAATATCGTACGAACGCCGTGAAACTTCCACAGGCTTTTTCAGCAGATTTGCACGTGCACTCAAAAAAGTCAAAATTTTTACACATAGACCCCATCAAACGGGAGAAATTGGCCCGGATTGCTCTCATGTGCGTTACGGGGCATCGTTTCTCTCGCGCCGAATTCCATCGAGCTGGGAAATCGCTCATTTTTGCGTCGCCAAATATCGTACGAACGCCGTGAAACTTCCACAGGCTTTTTCAGCAGATTTGCACCTGCACTCAAAAAAGTCAAAATTTTTACACATAGACCCCATCAAACGGGAGAAATTGGCCCGGATTGCTCTCATGTGCGTTACGGGGCATCGTTTCTCTCGCGCCGAATTCTCTCGAGCTGGGAAATCGCTCATTTTTGCGTCGCCAAATATCGTACGAACGCCGTGAAACTTCCACAGGCTTTTTCAGCAGATTTGCACGTGCACTCAAAAAAGTCAAAATTTTTACACATAGACCCCATCAAACGGGAGAAATTGGCCCGGATTGCTCTCATGTGCGTTACGGGGCATCGTTTCTGTCGCGCCGAATTCCATCGAGCTGGGAAATCGCTCATTTTTGCGTCGCCAAATATCGTACGAACGCCGTGAAACTTCCACAGGCTTTTTCAGCAGATTTGCACGTGCACTCAAAAAAGTCAAAATTTGTACACATAGACCCCATCAAACGGGAGAAATTGGCCCGGATTGCTCTCATGTGCGTTACGGGGCATCGTTTCTCTCGCGCCGAATTCTCTCGAGCTGGGAAATCGCTCATTTTTGCGTCGCCAAATATCGTACGAACGCCGTGAAACTTCCACAGGCTTTTTCAGCAGATTTGCACGTGCACTCAAAAAAGTCAAAATTTTTACACATAGACCCCATCAAACGGGAGAAATTGGCCCGGATTGCTCTCATGTGCGTTACGGGGCATCGTTTCTGTCGCGCCGAATTCCATCGAGCTGGGAAATCGCTCATTTTTGCGTCGCCAAATATCGTACGAACGCCGTGAAACTTCCACAGGCTTTTCCAGCAGATTTGCACGTGCACTCAAAAAAGTCAAAATTTTTACACATAGACCCCATCAAACGGGAGAAATTGGCCGGGATTGCTCTCATGTGCGTTACGGGGCATCGTTTCTCTCGCGCCGAATTCCATCGAGCTGGGAAATCGCTCATTTTTGCGTCGCCAAATATCGTACGAACGCCGTGAAACTTCCACAGGCTTTTTCAGCAGATTTGCACGTGCACTCAAAAAAGTCAAAATTTGTACACATAGACCCCATCAAACGGGAGAAATTGGCCCGGATTGCTCTCATGTGCGTTACGGGGCATCGTTTCTCTCGCGCCGAATTCTCTCGAGCTGGGAAATCGCTCATTTTTGCGTCGCCAAATATCGTACGAACGCCGTGAAACTTCCACAGGCTTTTTCAGCAGATTTGCACGTGCACTCAAAAAAGTCAAAATTTTTACACATAGACCCCATCAAACGGGAGAAATTGGCCCGGATTGCTCTCATGTGCGTTACGGGGCATCGTTTCTGTCGCGCCGAATTCCATCGAGCTGGGAAATCGCTCATTTTTGCGTCGCCAAATATCGTACGAACGCCGTGAAACTTCCACAGGCTTTTCCAGCAGATTTGCACCTGCACTCAAAAAAGTCAAAATTTTTACACATAGACCCCATCAAACGGGAGAAATTGGCCCGGATTGCTCTCATGTGCGTTACGGGGCATCGTTTCTCTCGCGCCGAATTCTCTCGAGCTGGGAAATCGCTCATTTTTGCGTCGCCAAATATCGTACGAACGCCGTGAAACTTCCACAGGCTTTTTCAGCAGATTTGCACCTGCACTCAAAAAAGTCAAAATTTGTACACATAGACCCCATCAAACGGGAGAAATTGGCCGGGATTGCTCTCATGTGCGTTACGGGGCATCGTTTCTCTCGCTCCGAATTCCATCGAGCTGGGAAATCGCTCATTTTTGCGTCGCCAAATATCGTACGAACGCCGTGAAACTTCCACAGGCTTTTTCAGCAGATTTGCACGTGCACTCAAAAAAGTCAAAATTTGTACACATAGACCCCATCAAACGGGAGAAATTGGCCGGGATTGCTCTCATGTGCGTTACGGGGCATCGTTTCTCTCGCGCCGAATTCCATCGAGCTGGGAAATCGCTCATTTTTGCGTCGCCAAATATCGTACGAACGCCGTGAAACTTCCA
>NC_136110.1:17291998-17294498 GCF_965212315.1 Lampetra planeri
CACCACAAGGAGGGGCCTCGCTTTGTCGTGTATGCTACCCCCGTTTGGCAACCTGACGGTGCTGAAAGCTCACAAAACACAGGGCTTCCCACAAGGCCAGCCACTTTGAGGCAGCTGTAAGCGCACCACACACACCCTACGTGGGGTGGGGAGGGAAGGAGCAGGGGTCGACCCCACATGCCTGCAAACCTCTAGAGCGGCCTTACAATGCTCGCTACTCTATGGACCGGCAACGGCAATTGAAACCAACCCTAAAATTCTTGCACAGTTGGCAGCCTTCCTTGGCACAAGACCAAACAGCGCAGCGAACCCGTGCAGCACCAACCCAAGGGGACAGCCTTCCCCACACACTCTGGAGGAGAAGAGGCTCCCTCGGGCTGAGTCACACAGCTCAAGATACTCGCTCATTCACGGAAAACTTGGGAAACAAAACCTGCTGACACACACCACTTATGCATCGCATGAAGATTGCCATTGTCCATACACTTGTGCAGGTGCGATGGAAATATTTTCTCGTTTTGGTGTATGCTATATTTTTACAGACAGCTACCGACAAACGGTAGAAATTAGCGGGGATAGGCCTCAGACATTACCCAAAGCTCCGGGAACGTGAGCGACGCAAGACGAATGGGCATTTTAAAGCAGATCTATGGCAGTTACTGACAGTGCCTGGCGTGGGTTACTTGTCTCCGTTGTCGAGAGGGGAAGACGACCCATGTATATGTAAAGGGCGATTTTTTTAGCAACCGTTAAGGCTGTTTTTCCCCTTCACTTGTATCGAGAGGGAAGCAAAGAACATGTATGGCGTGTACGTTTTTTTACGAATTTTCATTAGCAATCTAACGACATGAATTGCGAAGACGTTTTTTGAACAATTGTATTCCTTTCCCAAAACATCGAGTGCTAGTGTATAAAACCGCTAGAGAAAATAAATTGGCAGGCGAAACTTAAAAAGGAGAGACCCATGAACAGCATGGCCAGGCGGCTCACCTCGACGTTTTTCCCCCGAGCAAAGTCCGCCGAGACCCCCTGTATCCCACGGGGATGTACTGGCGTGCACTTAAAGGTTGATGCCGCTCTGTTACTTGGGAAACGAACCACAAGCCAAATCCAGCTAATTTGTGAATGACTTAGCTCTCCTGCTTTCTCGAGAACGTGCTTTTTTCGTCGGATGAAACTTCCACAGGCTTTTCCAGCAGATTTGCACCTGCACTCAAAAAAGTCAAAATTTTTACACATAGACCCCATCAAACGGGAGAAATTGGCCCGGATTGCTCTCATGTGCGTTACGGGGCATCGTTTCTCTCGCGCCGAATTCTCTCGAGCTGGGAAATCGCTCATTTTTGCGTCGCCAAATATCGTACGAACGCCGTGAAACTTCCACAGGCTTTTTCAGCAGATTTGCACGTGCACTCAAAAAAGTCAAAATTTTTACACATAGACCCCATCAAACGGGAGAAATTGGCCCGGATTGCTCTCATGTGCGTTACGGGGCATCGTTTCTCTCGCGCCGAATTCCATCGAGCTGGGAAATCGCTCATTTTTGCGTCGCCAAATATCGTACGAACGCCGTGAAACTTCCACAGGCTTTTTCAGCAGATTTGCACCTGCACTCAAAAAAGTCAAAATTTTTACACATAGACCCCATCAAACGGGAGAAATTGGCCCGGATTGCTCTCATGTGCGTTACGGGGCATCGTTTCTCTCGCGCCGAATTCTCTCGAGCTGGGAAATCGCTCATTTTTGCGTCGCCAAATATCGTACGAACGCCGTGAAACTTCCACAGGCTTTTTCAGCAGATTTGCACGTGCACTCAAAAAAGTCAAAATTTTTACACATAGACCCCATCAAACGGGAGAAATTGGCCCGGATTGCTCTCATGTGCGTTACGGGGCATCGTTTCTGTCGCGCCGAATTCCATCGAGCTGGGAAATCGCTCATTTTTGCGTCGCCAAATATCGTACGAACGCCGTGAAACTTCCACAGGCTTTTTCAGCAGATTTGCACGTGCACTCAAAAAAGTCAAAATTTGTACACATAGACCCCATCAAACGGGAGAAATTGGCCCGGATTGCTCTCATGTGCGTTACGGGGCATCGTTTCTCTCGCGCCGAATTCTCTCGAGCTGGGAAATCGCTCATTTTTGCGTCGCCAAATATCGTACGAACGCCGTGAAACTTCCACAGGCTTTTTCAGCAGATTTGCACGTGCACTCAAAAAAGTCAAAATTTTTACACATAGACCCCATCAAACGGGAGAAATTGGCCGGGATTGCTCTCATGTGCGTTACGGGGCATCGTTTCTCTCGCGCCGAATTCCATCGAGCTGGGAAATCGCTCATTTTTGCGTCGCCAAATATCGTACGAACGCCGTGAAACTTCCACAGGCTTTTCCAGCAGATTTGCACGTGCACTCAAAAAAGTCAAAATTTTTACACATAGACCCCATCAAACGGGAGAAATTGGCCCGGATTGCTCTCATGTGCGTTACGGGGCATCGT
>NC_136110.1:17301998-17304498 GCF_965212315.1 Lampetra planeri
AGGACCCCCACGCACACCATGTAAACACACCCTTTTGGCACGGACTTCACACAACACAAACCACCACAAGGAGGGGCCTCGCTTTGTCGTGTATGCTACCCCCGTTTGGCAACCTGACGGTGCTGAAAGCTCACAAAACACAGGGCTTCCCACAAGGCCAGCCACTTTGAGGCAGCTGTAAGCGCACCACACACACCCTACGTGGGGTGGGGAGGGAAGGAGCAGGGGTCGACCCCACATGCCTGCAAACCTCTAGAGCGGCCTTACAATGCTCGCTACTCTATGGACCGGCAACGGCAATTGAAACCAACCCTAAAATTCTTGCACAGTTGGCAGCCTTCCTTGGCACAAGACCAAACAGCGCAGCGAACCCGTGCAGCACCAACCCAAGGGGACAGCCTTCCCCACACACTCTGGAGGAGAAGAGGCTCCCTCGGGCTGAGTCACACAGCTCAAGATACTCGCTCATTCACGGAAAACTTGGGAAACAAAACCTGCTGACACACACCACTTATGCATCGCATGAAGATTGCCATTGTCCATACACTTGTGCAGGTGCGATGGAAATATTTTCTCGTTTTGGTGTATGCTATATTTTTACAGACAGCTACCGACAAACGGTAGAAATTAGCGGGGATAGGCCTCAGACATTACCCAAAGCTCCGGGAACGTGAGCGACGCAAGACGAATGGGCATTTTAAAGCAGATCTATGGCAGTTACTGACAGTGCCTGGCGTGGGTTACTTGTCTCCGTTGTCGAGAGGGGAAGACGACCCATGTATATGTAAAGGGCGATTTTTTTAGCAACCGTTAAGGCTGTTTTTCCCCTTCACTTGTATCGAGAGGGAAGCAAAGAACATGTATGGCGTGTACGTTTTTTTACGAATTTTCATTAGCAATCTAACGACATGAATTGCGAAGACGTTTTTTGAACAATTGTATTCCTTTCCCAAAACATCGAGTGCTAGTGTATAAAACCGCTAGAGAAAATAAATTGGCAGGCGAAACTTAAAAAGGAGAGACCCATGAACAGCATGGCCAGGCGGCTCACCTCGACGTTTTTCCCCCGAGCAAAGTCCGCCGAGACCCCCTGTATCCCACGGGGATGTACTGGCGTGCACTTAAAGGTTGATGCCGCTCTGTTACTTGGGAAACGAACCACAAGCCAAATCCAGCTAATTTGTGAATGACTTAGCTCTCCTGCTTTCTCGAGAACGTGCTTTTTTCGTCGGATGAAACTTCCACAGGCTTTTCCAGCAGATTTGCACCTGCACTCAAAAAAGTCAAAATTTTTACACATAGACCCCATCAAACGGGAGAAATTGGCCCGGATTGCTCTCATGTGCGTTACGGGGCATCGTTTCTCTCGCGCCGAATTCTCTCGAGCTGGGAAATCGCTCATTTTTGCGTCGCCAAATATCGTACGAACGCCGTGAAACTTCCACAGGCTTTTTCAGCAGATTTGCACGTGCACTCAAAAAAGTCAAAATTTTTACACATAGACCCCATCAAACGGGAGAAATTGGCCCGGATTGCTCTCATGTGCGTTACGGGGCATCGTTTCTCTCGCGCCGAATTCCATCGAGCTGGGAAATCGCTCATTTTTGCGTCGCCAAATATCGTACGAACGCCGTGAAACTTCCACAGGCTTTTTCAGCAGATTTGCACCTGCACTCAAAAAAGTCAAAATTTTTACACATAGACCCCATCAAACGGGAGAAATTGGCCCGGATTGCTCTCATGTGCGTTACGGGGCATCGTTTCTCTCGCGCCGAATTCTCTCGAGCTGGGAAATCGCTCATTTTTGCGTCGCCAAATATCGTACGAACGCCGTGAAACTTCCACAGGCTTTTTCAGCAGATTTGCACGTGCACTCAAAAAAGTCAAAATTTTTACACATAGACCCCATCAAACGGGAGAAATTGGCCCGGATTGCTCTCATGTGCGTTACGGGGCATCGTTTCTGTCGCGCCGAATTCCATCGAGCTGGGAAATCGCTCATTTTTGCGTCGCCAAATATCGTACGAACGCCGTGAAACTTCCACAGGCTTTTTCAGCAGATTTGCACGTGCACTCAAAAAAGTCAAAATTTGTACACATAGACCCCATCAAACGGGAGAAATTGGCCCGGATTGCTCTCATGTGCGTTACGGGGCATCGTTTCTCTCGCGCCGAATTCTCTCGAGCTGGGAAATCGCTCATTTTTGCGTCGCCAAATATCGTACGAACGCCGTGAAACTTCCACAGGCTTTTTCAGCAGATTTGCACGTGCACTCAAAAAAGTCAAAATTTTTACACATAGACCCCATCAAACGGGAGAAATTGGCCGGGATTGCTCTCATGTGCGTTACGGGGCATCGTTTCTCTCGCGCCGAATTCCATCGAGCTGGGAAATCGCTCATTTTTGCGTCGCCAAATATCGTACGAACGCCGTGAAACTTCCACAGGCTTTTCCAGCAGATTTGCACGTGCACTCAAAAAAGTCAAAATTTTTACACAT
>NC_136110.1:17311998-17320102 GCF_965212315.1 Lampetra planeri
CTGAGGCAAGCATGCACCCAGGCAGAGGAGAGTCCCCACACGCGTCCAAATTCGGACGGACAGGACCCCCACGCACACCATGTAAACACACCCTTTTGGCACGGACTTCACACAACACAAACCACCACAAGGAGGGGCCTCGCTTTGTCGTGTATGCTACCCCCGTTTGGCAACCTGACGGTGCTGAAAGCTCACAAAACACAGGGCTTCCCACAAGGCCAGCCACTTTGAGGCAGCTGTAAGCGCACCACACACACCCTACGTGGGGTGGGGAGGGAAGGAGCAGGGGTCGACCCCACATGCCTGCAAACCTCTAGAGCGGCCTTACAATGCTCGCTACTCTATGGACCGGCAACGGCAATTGAAACCAACCCTAAAATTCTTGCACAGTTGGCAGCCTTCCTTGGCACAAGACCAAACAGCGCAGCGAACCCGTGCAGCACCAACCCAAGGGGACAGCCTTCCCCACACACTCTGGAGGAGAAGAGGCTCCCTCGGGCTGAGTCACACAGCTCAAGATACTCGCTCATTCACGGAAAACTTGGGAAACAAAACCTGCTGACACACACCACTTATGCATCGCATGAAGATTGCCATTGTCCATACACTTGTGCAGGTGCGATGGAAATATTTTCTCGTTTTGGTGTATGCTATATTTTTACAGACAGCTACCGACAAACGGTAGAAATTAGCGGGGATAGGCCTCAGACATTACCCAAAGCTCCGGGAACGTGAGCGACGCAAGACGAATGGGCATTTTAAAGCAGATCTATGGCAGTTACTGACAGTGCCTGGCGTGGGTTACTTGTCTCCGTTGTCGAGAGGGGAAGACGACCCATGTATATGTAAAGGGCGATTTTTTTAGCAACCGTTAAGGCTGTTTTTCCCCTTCACTTGTATCGAGAGGGAAGCAAAGAACATGTATGGCGTGTACGTTTTTTTACGAATTTTCATTAGCAATCTAACGACATGAATTGCGAAGACGTTTTTTGAACAATTGTATTCCTTTCCCAAAACATCGAGTGCTAGTGTATAAAACCGCTAGAGAAAATAAATTGGCAGGCGAAACTTAAAAAGGAGAGACCCATGAACAGCATGGCCAGGCGGCTCACCTCGACGTTTTTCCCCCGAGCAAAGTCCGCCGAGACCCCCTGTATCCCACGGGGATGTACTGGCGTGCACTTAAAGGTTGATGCCGCTCTGTTACTTGGGAAACGAACCACAAGCCAAATCCAGCTAATTTGTGAATGACTTAGCTCTCCTGCTTTCTCGAGAACGTGCTTTTTTCGTCGGATGAAACTTCCACAGGCTTTTCCAGCAGATTTGCACCTGCACTCAAAAAAGTCAAAATTTTTACACATAGACCCCATCAAACGGGAGAAATTGGCCCGGATTGCTCTCATGTGCGTTACGGGGCATCGTTTCTCTCGCGCCGAATTCTCTCGAGCTGGGAAATCGCTCATTTTTGCGTCGCCAAATATCGTACGAACGCCGTGAAACTTCCACAGGCTTTTTCAGCAGATTTGCACGTGCACTCAAAAAAGTCAAAATTTTTACACATAGACCCCATCAAACGGGAGAAATTGGCCCGGATTGCTCTCATGTGCGTTACGGGGCATCGTTTCTCTCGCGCCGAATTCCATCGAGCTGGGAAATCGCTCATTTTTGCGTCGCCAAATATCGTACGAACGCCGTGAAACTTCCACAGGCTTTTTCAGCAGATTTGCACCTGCACTCAAAAAAGTCAAAATTTTTACACATAGACCCCATCAAACGGGAGAAATTGGCCCGGATTGCTCTCATGTGCGTTACGGGGCATCGTTTCTCTCGCGCCGAATTCTCTCGAGCTGGGAAATCGCTCATTTTTGCGTCGCCAAATATCGTACGAACGCCGTGAAACTTCCACAGGCTTTTTCAGCAGATTTGCACGTGCACTCAAAAAAGTCAAAATTTTTACACATAGACCCCATCAAACGGGAGAAATTGGCCCGGATTGCTCTCATGTGCGTTACGGGGCATCGTTTCTGTCGCGCCGAATTCCATCGAGCTGGGAAATCGCTCATTTTTGCGTCGCCAAATATCGTACGAACGCCGTGAAACTTCCACAGGCTTTTTCAGCAGATTTGCACGTGCACTCAAAAAAGTCAAAATTTGTACACATAGACCCCATCAAACGGGAGAAATTGGCCCGGATTGCTCTCATGTGCGTTACGGGGCATCGTTTCTCTCGCGCCGAATTCTCTCGAGCTGGGAAATCGCTCATTTTTGCGTCGCCAAATATCGTACGAACGCCGTGAAACTTCCACAGGCTTTTTCAGCAGATTTGCACGTGCACTCAAAAAAGTCAAAATTTTTACACATAGACCCCATCAAACGGGAGAAATTGGCCGGGATTGCTCTCATGTGCGTTACGGGGCATCGTTTCTCTCGCGCCGAATTCCATCGAGCTGGGAAATCGCTCATTTTTGCGTCGCCAAATATCGTACGAACGCCGTGAAACTTCCACAGGCTTTTCCAGCAGATTTGCACGTGCACTCAAAAAAGTCAAAATTTTTACACATAGACCCCATCAAACGGGAGAAATTGGCCCGGATTGCTCTCATGTGCGTTACGGGGCATCGTTTCTCTCGCGCCGAATTCTCTCGAGCTGGGAAATCGCTCATTTTTGCGTCGCCAAATATCGTACGAACGCCGTGAAACTTCCACAGGCTTTTTCAGCAGATTTGCACCTGCACTCAAAAAAGTCAAAATTTTTACACATAGACCCCATCAAACGGGAGAAATTGGCCCGGATTGCTCTCATGTGCGTTACGGGGCATCGTTTCTCTCGCTCCGAATTCCATCGAGCTTGGAAATCGCTCATTTTTGCGTCGCCAAATATCGTACGAACGCCGTGAAACTTCCACAGGCTTTTCCAGCAGATTTGCACCTGCACTCAAAAAAGTCAAAATTTTTACACATAGACCCCATCAAACGGGAGAAATTGGCCCGGATTGCTCTCATGTGCGTTACGGGGCATCGTTTCTCTCGCGCCGAATTCTCTCGAGCTGGGAAATCGCTCATTTTTGCGTCGCCAAATATCGTACGAACGCCGTGAAACTTCCACAGGCTTTTTCAGCAGATTTGCACCTGCACTCAAAAAAGTCAAAATTTGTACACATAGACCCCATCAAACGGGAGAAATTGGCCGGGATTGCTCTCATGTGCGTTACGGGGCATCGTTTCTCTCGCTCCGAATTCCATCGAGCTGGGAAATCGCTCATTTTTGCGTCGCCAAATATCGTACGAACGCCGTGAAACTTCCACAGGCTTTTTCAGCAGATTTGCACGTGCACTCAAAAAAGTCAAAATTTGTACACATAGACCCCATCAAACGGGAGAAATTGGCCGGGATTGCTCTCATGTGCGTTACGGGGCATCGTTTCTCTCGCGCCGAATTCCATCGAGCTGGGAAATCGCTCATTTTTGCGTCGCCAAATATCGTACGAACGCCGTGAAACTTCCACAGGCTTTTCCAGCAGATTTGCACGTGCACTCAAAAAAGTCAAAATTTTTACACATAGACCCCATCAAACGGGAGAAATTGGCCCGGATTGCTCTCATGTGCGTTACGGGGCATCGTTTCTCTCGCGCCGAATTCTCTCGAGCTGGGAAATCGCTCATTTTTGCGTCGCCAAATATCGTACGAACGCCGTGAAACTTCCACAGGCTTTTTCAGCAGATTTGCACCTGCACTCAAAAAAGTCAAAATTTTTACACATAGACCCCATCAAACGGGAGAAATTGGCCCGGATTGCTCTCATGTGCGTTACGGGGCATCGTTTCTCTCGCTCCGAATTCCATCGAGCTTGGAAATCGCTCATTTTTGCGTCGCCAAATATCGTACGAACGCCGTGAAACTTCCACAGGCTTTTCCAGCAGATTTGCACCTGCACTCAAAAAAGTCAAAATTTTTACACATAGACCCCATCAAACGGGAGAAATTGGCCCGGATTGCTCTCATGTGCGTTACGGGGCATCGTTTCTGTCGCGCCGAATTCCATCGAGCTGGGAAATCGCTCATTTTTGCGTCGCCAAATATCGTACGAACGCCGTGAAACTTCCACAGGCTTTTCCAGCAGATTTGCACGTGCACTCAAAAAAGTCAAAATTTTTACACATAGACCCCATCAAACGGGAGAAATTGGCCCGGATTGCTCTCATGTGCGTTACGGGGCATCGTTTCTCTCGCGCCGAATTCTCTCGAGCTGGGAAATCGCTCATTTTTGCGTCGCCAAATATCGTACGAACGCCGTGAAACTTCCACAGGCTTTTTCAGCAGATTTGCACCTGCACTCAAAAAAGTCAAAATTTTTACACATAGACCCCATCAAACGGGAGAAATTGGCCCGGATTGCTCTCATGTGCGTTACGGGGCATCGTTTCTCTCGCTCCGAATTCCATCGAGCTTGGAAATCGCTCATTTTTGCGTCGCCAAATATCGTACGAACGCCGTGAAACTTCCACAGGCTTTTCCAGCAGATTTGCACCTGCACTCAAAAAAGTCAAAATTTTTACACATAGACCCCATCAAACGGGAGAAATTGGCCGGGATTGCTCTCATGTGCGTTACGGGGCATCGTTTCTCTCGCTCCGAATTCCATCGAGCTGGGAAATCGCTCATTTTTGCGTCGCCAAATATCGTACGAACGCCGTGAAACTTCCACAGGCTTTTTCAGCAGATTTGCACGTGCACTCAAAAAAGTCAAAATTTGTACACATAGACCCCATCAAACGGGAGAAATTGGCCGGGATTGCTCTCATGTGCGTTACGGGGCATCGTTTCTCTCGCGCCGAATTCCATCGAGCTGGGAAATCGCTCATTTTTGCGTCGCCAAATATCGTACGAACGCCGTGAAACTTCCACAGGCTTTTTCAGCAGATTTGCACGTGCACTCAAAAAAGTCAAAATTTTTACACATAGACCCCATCAAACGGGAGAAATTGGCCGGGATTGCTCTCATGTGCGTTACGGGGCATCGTTTCTCTCGCTCCGAATTCCATCGAGCTGGGAAATCGCTCATTTTTGCGTCGCCAAATATCGTACGAACGCCGTGAAACTTCCACAGGCTTTTTCAGCAGATTTGCACGTGCACTCAAAAAAGTCAAAATTTTTACACATAGACCCCATCAAACGGGAGAAATTGGCCGGGATTGCTCTCATGTGCGTTACGGGGCATCGTTTCTCTCGCGCCGAATTCCATCGAGCTGGGAAATCGCTCATTTTTGCGTCGCCAAATATCGTACGAACGCCGTGAAACTTCCACAGGCTTTTCCAGCAGATTGGCACGTGCACTCAAAAAAGTCAAAATTTGTACACATAGACCCCATCAAACGGGAGAAATTGGCCGGGATTGCTCTCATGTGCGTTACGGGGCATCGTTTCTCTCGCTCCGAATTCCATCGAGCTGGGAAATCGCTCATTTTTGCGTCGCCAAATATCGTACGAACGCCGTGAAACTTCCACAGGCTTTTCCAGCAGATTTGCACCTGCACTCAAAAAAGTCAAAATTTTTACACATAGACCCCATCAAACGGGAGAAATTGGCCCGGATTGCTCTCATGTGCGTTACGGGGCATCGTTTCTCTCGCGCCGAATTCTCTCGAGCTGGGAAATCGCTCATTTTTGCGTCGCCAAATATCGTACGAACGCCGTGAAACTTCCACAGGCTTTTTCAGCAGATTTGCACCTGCACTCAAAAAAGTCAAAATTTTTACACATAGACCCCATCAAACGGGAGAAATTGGCCCGGATTGCTCTCATGTGCGTTACGGGGCATCGTTTCTCTCGCGCCGAATTCCATCGAGCTGGGAAATCGCTCATTTTTGCGTCGCCAAATATCGTACGAACGCCGTGAAACTTCCACAGGCTTTTTCAGCAGATTTGCACGTGCACTCAAAAAAGTCAAAATTTTTACACATAGACCCCATCAAACGGGAGAAATTGGCCCGGATTGCTCTCATGTGCGTTACGGGGCATCGTTTCTCTCGCGCCGAATTCTCTCGAGCTGGGAAATCGCTCATTTTTGCGTCGCCAAATATCGTACGAACGCCGTGAAACTTCCACAGGCTTTTTCAGCAGATTTGCACGTGCACTCAAAAAAGTCAAAATTTGTACACATAGACCCCATCAAACGGGAGAAATTGGCCGGGATTGCTCTCATGTGCGTTACGGGGCATCGTTTCTCTCGCTCCGAATTCCATCGAGCTGGGAAATCGCTCATTTTTGCGTCGCCAAATATCGTACGAACGCCGTGAAACTTCCACAGGCTTTTTCAGCAGATTTGCACGTGCACTCAAAAAAGTCAAAATTTTTACACATAGACCCCATCAAACGGGAGAAATTGGCCGGGATTGCTCTCATGTGCGTTACGGGGCATCGTTTCTCTCGCGCCGAATTCCATCGAGCTGGGAAATTGCTCATTTTTGCGTCGCCAAATATCGTACGAACGCCGTGAAACTTCCACAGGCTTTTCCAGCAGATTTGCACGTGCACTCAAAAAAGTCAAAATTTTTACACATAGACCCCATCAAACGGGAGAAATTGGCCCGGATTGCTCTCATGTGCGTTACGGGGCATCGTTTCTCTCGCGCCGAATTCTCTCGAGCTGGGAAATCGCTCATTTTTGCGTCGCCAAATATCGTACGAACGCCGTGAAACTTCCACAGGCTTTTTCAGCAGATTTGCACCTGCACTCCAAAAAGTCAAAATTTTTACACATAGACCCCATCAAACGGGAGAAATTGGCCCGGATTGCTCTCATGTGCGTTACGGGGCATCGTTTCTCTCGCTCCGAATTCCATCGAGCTTGGAAATCGCTCATTTTTGCGTCGCCAAATATCGTACGAACGCCGTGAAACTTCCACAGGCTTTTCCAGCAGATTTGCACCTGCACTCAAAAAAGTCAAAATTTTTACACATAGACCCCATCAAACGGGAGAAATTGGCCCGGATTGCTCTCATGTGCGTTACGGGGCATCGTTTCTGTCGCGCCGAATTCCATCGAGCTGGGAAATCGCTCATTTTTGCGTCGCCAAATATCGTACGAACGCCGTGAAACTTCCACAGGCTTTTCCAGCAGATTGGCACGTGCACTCAAAAAAGTCAAAATTTGTACACATAGACCCCATCAAACGGGAGAAATTGGCCGGGATTGCTCTCATGTGCGTTACGGGGCATCGTTTCTCTCGCTCCGAATTCCATCGAGCTGGGAAATCGCTCATTTTTGCGTCGCCAAATATCGTACGAACGCCGTGAAACTTCCACAGGCTTTTTCAGCAGATTTGCACGTGCACTCAAAAAAGTCAAAATTTGTACACATAGACCCCATCAAACGGGAGAAATTGGCCCGGATTGCTCTCATGTGCGTTACGGGGCATCGTTTCTCTCGCGCCGAATTCCATCGAGCTGGGAAATCGCTCATTTTTGCGTCGCCAAATATCGTACGAACGCCGTGAAACTTCCACAGGCTTTTCCAGCAGATTTGCACCTGCACTCAAAAAAGTCAAAATTTTTACACATAGACCCCATCAAACGGGAGAAATTGGCCCGGATTGCTCTCATGTGCGTTACGGGGCATCGTTTCTCTCGCGCCGAATTCTCTCGAGCTGGGAAATCGCTCATTTTTGCGTCGCCAAATATCGTACGAACGCCGTGAAACTTCCACAGGCTTTTTCAGCAGATTTGCACCTGCACTCAAAAAAGTCAAAATTTTTACACATAGACCCCATCAAACGGGAGAAATTGGCCCGGATTGCTCTCATGTGCGTTACGGGGCATCGTTTCTCTCGCGCCGAATTCCATCGAGCTGGGAAATCGCTCATTTTTGCGTCGCCAAATATCGTACGAACGCCGTGAAACTTCCACAGGCTTTTTCAGCAGATTTGCACGTGCACTCAAAAAAGTCAAAATTTTTACACATAGACCCCATCAAACGGGAGAAATTGGCCCGGATTGCTCTCATGTGCGTTACGGGGCATCGTTTCTCTCGCGCCGAATTCTCTCGAGCTGGGAAATCGCTCATTTTTGCGTCGCCAAATATCGTACGAACGCCGTGAAACTTCC